>NC_054558.1:15797277-16397277 GCF_017654505.1 Polyodon spathula | reverse complement strand
TGCAGATTGCGCATTTCTGGACAAAGTGGGCGTTTTGGATTTGCGGAGAAAGCTGGTAATGAAAGTGTTTTCATGTTTTGTGATGTTGGAATCCAGGGCACTGCGAGAGCCTTGCTGGCTGATAATATCTCCCCACAGACTTGTTATATCTCAGGGATGTGTGTTTAGGTGAGGGACACATGGAAACAGCTGGGCAGAATTTCATTGCAGCCGAGTAAGACGTGGTTTTCTTTGTACGGTACAGCATTTTATTCCCATCATTAAAAACATTTTTCGAATCACACTCGCCTTTGTACTGTAGATAGCAGAATTCAAGAAGTAACTCATCGCTGCAAACATCAAGGATGTGAATATTTAGTTCTCAATAATAAGGATTGTTTGTTGTTTTGTAGTTTTGACAAGCAGAATGGGCTTATATAACATACGTTTGCTCCATTATTTGCTAATTGTGTGATGTAAGGTTTTTTTTTTTCTGTAAAGTGCGGTGGAGCCTATAAGTATGTGTATGTTCATCTTGGATTGCTGCTCAGGAAAAACATTCAAAAATATGTTTAAAACGTGTATCCTGGCAGTTTAAACAACCTCTATGGAAATGCATGCACCAAATTTTGCAATGCCGAATCAGTGGCAATGCAGTAGATCTATAGAATGGGACCACAATGGGTATCCGTATACAGTACTGTCTGTAGCCATGACTGCTTAATCTGTCTGCCGTCTATTACCACCATAACTACGATTGGACAATAATAATATTTACAGTTACAGTTGATCGTTCACTAAACAGACTTTTTCACAGTCTGCCTTAAGGTGGTTGGCTTTTTCCATACCATTGTTCTCTGCTACAATAGAGAGATGTCTGAGTTCAAGTACTTTTCTAATGTCCTCTTTAATTTTGTGGCACTTAACAGTCCCTCTAACATATAATTCTTGACAAATGGGATGTCTACTGAAATTCAGAGGAAGAACCCATCTAGGCAGTCATGGTGCTGATGCCTTTTTTGGCTTCAGAGGACTTCAGTACAATAATAAATCAAGACTAAACAAATTATCAATATATACCGTGTCACATTTCATTTAACGTTTTATTTTATGAGATAAGATTGAGAACAAATTCTCATTTACAGTGGTGATCTGGTCAAGAAGCAAACACCACAGCAGCACAAAGCAAACAAATACAACATAGAAAAATAAATAAATAAATAAATAACACATTAACTAGTGGAAACACATGCATCAGACAAGAGTGAATTCAGATTCTGATTAAAAACGTCCTCCGAAATACAACTCTGTAGTTTTAATTTGATTTGAAATTTATTTCAGTCATGAGCAATCGCAAACTGAAATGAATTACACCCAAAAACAGTGGACACTCTGGGAAGAACCAGTCTAATAAATTAATCTGATCTTCAATTGTAAACCGAAGCAGAGAACTGTAACAGGTTGCGCAGATATTGTGGGGTTTTCCCAAGCAGGGTTCTATAAACTAACCAATGATCCAGTCGCCTAGTGTGCAATGAAGGCTATTTAAACATAATATAAAGATCGCAGTGATGAGTATGATAAGAAACACCAGTTATAAATCTTATAGCAGAATGATATAAAGCAACAAGCTTCCCCAAAACATGCTAGTGCAAATTTAATTTCTGAGTCAGATTTACTGTGTCCAAATGTTAGAGCCAGCTAAGGGTACTTCTAAAGTTTCTTCAGGGTAATACGCTGGGATTATAATGCTATCTTAGTGGTTCAGACCTTTTTGTAAGGGGTTAAATTGCCCCAGTTAAAAACGCTCTCAAGTTAGTTTTACACTGTGAAGTCTGTCTTTGGTTATCCTATTTTTTGGCCAGAGGCCAGTTGCCTCTGAGGTTCCCTGTCTTCTTTGTCTGATTGAGGTTTCTACAGACACTCTGCTTGGCGTTACCATCTTTAACACCATCTGCCAAACCACAAATCATTGTAGTATTTATAGCAGCCCATCTGTGTCACAGCTATAAATCTGATGATACTGTTAGGTATGACTTGCTAGCCTCTGGAAATAAAAACAGGATTAGTTCTCGCTGCATATGTAAAGATTTTTATGTAGGGTTTTAAAGTTTAGTCTCATCTGGTAAAGGCACAACAGCACGGTGTGCTGGGTGAGTCCTGCAGTCAGGGGAGTGCAGGTTCCTGGCTCTGGATCTCTGAGTGTTGCATGGGCTCTGTCGTCCCTACTGGCCAGGTACCTAGTGAGCTTGAGCAAACACCTGCAGGGCTGGCCTTTGTCTTCCAAGGGCCGGCAGCTCATCTGCTGTCGGGGTTGTGGCTGTAAAGAGGTGAGTGGCTTGGCAGTGAGATCGGAGGCAACTGCCTTTGAGCTGTTGTGAGACATTCTAAATAGGGGAAAGTGTCACAGTACAAGCACCAGTTGTGTCGGTAGGCTGCTTCAAGACATAGGTCATCAGAGTTTATCAGCAAGTAAGTGATGGACAGGAAGAAGACGGTAGAGAGGCTTGGCTGGATATGGATATCTCTGGGTAATGGATATCTCAAGAGACCTCCCAACGCTTTGTGGAGTCTATGCCACATCTTGTCAAGGCTGTGATCAGGACAAATGGTAGCCCAACTCAATATGAGATGCAGGTCCTAATAAAGTATCTATGCAGTGTGTGTATACACCTTTTGAAGGTAAACACAAACGTGACTTGTCTGCAGTTCCCTCTTTAGCTAACGTCTTCTGAATGCTGAAATCAATTTGTAACTATGGCGTGTTGTATATTTGTTACTACAGCTTTAAATGTCTGTTACTATGTAAGAGCTCTGTGTCTTTCCTCTTGGGACAAATGACACAGTTACAGGGGCTGTAAGTCTCAGTTGCCTGCGGCCCGCTCTTGGTTCCAGTAATAATTCCCATTCAATGATGTGGGACCATGGCAACCTCCTCCAACACAATACATCACAGTCTCTCTGTATCCCTGTTATAGTACCAGATTACTTCAGTGTTAAAGTACATTGAGTATAATTCTATTATAGTAGGTCTTACCTAATATGTATTGCCATCATTTCAGAGGTCTCACTTTTTTTGTTTAAAACACGCACACGTTATTGTCAACTTTGTATTTTTTAATTTTTTTTTCAAAGCTGTTAGTGAAGAATATGTTTGGATAACTCCTTGCAGATATTTCAATGCCGCTCTTCTGTGTTACCACATGCTACTTACACACGTCAGTCGCAGTGAAAGTAGCGGTTGTATTTATTTGAGAATGCGAACCAAAGAGTGAAGCTTCTGGGAGTTCTTGTAAAGGAAATAAATGACTGAAATTCTTGATAATGTTTCTGAGAAATGTATGTGTTTAAAAACTAATATTCCCAAGAAAAGTTTGTATTAAAAAAACAAAACATTGTAAATTGTTTGTGTCCTTTTAAGGAGAAGTAACTTCTCCATGCTTGTAACCAAGCACCAAAACATTTGGACATCAAAGTGGTTTATTATAGAGTTTAGATATCATAAAACTTTTTAAGTAAGTAGTTTCACTTTATTATTATTTTTCTTCTATTCCCTTTACATTTGTAATCATCCTGAGTGGTTCTTATTCAAAATTCAAACTACTCGAATACTGTGGTTTAAAGTGATCCATTTTACACGTCCATTTGCTTCATAGGTCCTAATTGTGCAGTTTTGAAAGAAACACATTATAGCAAACATGTATTTCCATCTTAAAACATGGTGTCTGCTGCTACACTTGGTTAAAGAAAGTTCTCAGTTTCCATGCTTATTCTCAGGAAACCTGTTGCATTTCCTGGGCCATTTCTCCTGGGTTTCTGGGTCAAAGCATGCTGCTGGAAGCATGTCATTCAAATGGAGAAGCAGCAGGTTGGTCAATGACACAAAAAAAAAAAAAAGAAAAAAGCCATCGAAGGGGGGGAAGACAATTTCTCCAGGAAATGTAAGACAATCTAAAAGCATGGCTTGCAAACTGAGATTTCTTTAACTTCATGTAGTACCAGATATCATGTTTTTAATTCAAATACATGTTTAATATTACATGTTTCTTTGAAAACTGCACATTTGAGACCTATTGTGTATACCGAATGGAATTTCTTCACTTATTTTGTTAGCTACAATTACTGTCACAGCGCTTTGACTGTGAGTTCAGGAGCTGCTGTTCGTGTCTAGTTGGCTGCCACAGACATGTGTAATGTAGAATAGATCACTAATACACATGTTCGTTTGCTTTAGAACACTTACGTACACTACTTACTTTAATTATGCTCCATTATAATAGAAAATGATGCCTGTACAGACACAGGCTGTTCCGATAGACTCTATATCAACACCTCCTATCTCTGTCATCATTTGAGACACCTGGAGCTCCTTTTCAAAGAGATTAAGTCACTGTGCCGGAGGTTGAGATTGGAAGCTGCTGTCGCCACAGGCTAGATTTTAACTTGTAATCCTCTTATATACAGGTAAATATATATCGCCAACTGAGCTACTCAAGCCTGCAACCATAGCGCTCTACATTGATGGTGTTAGCTCTCTGAAGTTTCCCATAGTAAAAGCAAAGTGTAGCCTAATACAGCATCGTGAAAGCATGCTAAAGCACAGAAAGGTACGGCAAAGTGTAATAAAAAAAAAAACAAAACATGTAAAACCATGGTAGATTATGGCAAATTCAGTATAACCATGAGAAAATTCTGTGCAAATGCACCGTAGTGAACTTTTTTAAGGGAATCCAGAATGTTCCGGTCACATGAGCCCATTTCACAAAAGTATGCGCTGCATATCAAAGGTTTTTCCATTTCTATTTGTGCCCAAACTGTAAATATTAATGGAATTGTATTTAAGTTATCTCTGATTTGATGTAGTATGAATACACAGGGGGTTGTTCTTTGTAAATTAGTTTGCTGTAAATAGGTTGTGAAAAAAACATTCCTACTTTGTTTTGTTCTTGTGAAGGCAGGCGGTGGTACTGGTTGCCATGGAGAGCAGTGCTGGCCTCTGAGGGGAAGGAAGCTGAAGGTGTGGGATTGCTACTGACAAAGGCAGGTTTATTACTGCTGTAGATGCATGTAGGCCATTGTGAGGAATCAATAACGTAACCCTGAGCACAGATTACAAGAGATACTGTAGGTATCTGTTGTGTACCATGTGGTAGATACAATTACATTTTTAATATGTATTTTAATTTTAAGATATGATTATTAATCAAGTGCAGTAGTTTCAAATAATGTTTTTTTAGTTTCTACCATCCCCTTACTTAGTGGATCCTGCTGCACTTACTCGAATATTGTGTTTTTGTAATTTGTAGGTGCTTTGTCTTTGAGTTTTATAGCTGCTATTCAATTTTACTTGCTTGCCATAGACATATATAATGTAGGCTAGTTCAAGTGTCTTTATATCAGTAAATTCCAGCGCCATCTAGAGCACTGTTGTGTATTGCAAGCAAAACAAAAGAAAAAGTGTTCCTGTGACTTTTCCAGATGATGTAATTGGTACACAACTGTATTCTGTGATTCTCTGCATCAAGTTCCATTATGGGCGTCGTTCAGTAATTTTAAACCGTTTCACTTCAACATTGATTTGACCTCCGGGCCGTGTCAATGATACAGACCACATGCTTTTTCACATAGCCATTTACTTCATGTTTAGAAAGGGTTGGTTCAGAGAAACAAACTGGTTTTACAATGATGTCTCCATGTGGCTTTTTCTGTAAGTGGTGTGAATTAAACCACTTTCAAAATTATGAAAGCTATCCCCGATAAAAAAAAAATTTAAAAACAATATTATAGGTTTTTCTCTGCACACAATGGACATTCTTCCTAATAGCTCTTTTTTATAGTGAAATGAGTGGGTAGATTTCTGAAATAGCTTTGGCTAGGTCTGGGTATCCTCCTGTTAACTGTGCTGTCAGTTTTATTGTCTGTTTTCCTGGTAAAAGCAAAAGGCGAGAACAGTAAAGGTAGCCAACCATGAACCCTGCGAGGAATCGCCCGTTCAGTGCAGTACACCTTGTCATGGTGTTAACACTTGGAACAAAGGTAGTGCTTGTAAAGCAATCTTAAAAATTCACATCATTGTGTTAGTCAATTAAAATCTTCAGTTTTTTGTAAGCATTCCTGGAATAAAATGCAAATCCACACCTACTACTGCTAATATCTCATAACCCATTCGAGCTAGCAAGTTCACATTCGCAGTCTTAGTGAAACTTCTCGCACCCTTTACTTTCACCTGTGACCTAAGATGGCTCCCATATTGGAGTCATGTGGCTTTTTGGTTTAAAGACCTAATGCTTCAAGATACTGGCTTCGTTTTGTTAATTTTTTTGTATTAACTTTTATTGATTTTGTTTTAATTTACATAGGTGTATAGTGCTGAGCCATGTTGCTGTAAATGCATAGCATAGTGCAGTATGCATTGGGAAAGCACAGTAAACTGTGTTCAAACATGGAATGGTAAACAACTTAAATTTGATAGTACTGTAGTATAAGCATGAGAAACCACACATTACTGTGGTAAACTTTTCATAAGGTTGTGATAACAGATTAATTCTCACAATAATATATTAATTCAAATTATATATATTCTATTCATGTATAATTGGATCAGACACTGGAGCAAAGCATTGTTAAAGCATTTCCTGCTAACACCAATATCTAGTTACTACCTTGTTGCCTTCTCCTGGCTTAGCTCCCCTGAGCCTCCCGGGCCTTTCCTTTCCCAGCTTCTCTCTTCTCTTGCCCCTGTTGTTTTTGTTCTCCCCCTGAGTCTGCCCCGGCCTCCTCCCCCCTGATCCTCTCTCCCTGTCCCGGCCTCCTCCCCCCCTCAGCCCCACTCTCTCTCAGAGCCATTCCAAGCAGCCTGTGGAACACCGAGATCTGGGCCCTGCTGGTCAAGTCAAGCACGTGCTTGTTACCATGGTAATGGAAGATCCGGGCCTTCACCTCAAGCCTATGCCAAAAGCATACCTAATCCCAATTTTGAAAGCTGTTTACTTCATACGCAATGTAAATTTAATGTGGGTTTCAGCACAAACTGTAAAAAATATAAACATGTGACTAAAATTCTAGTTTGTGCTGAGCCCCACTCTCCACAAAACCCCCAAATTTTTTGACATCAGTCTATTGGTCTTCTCATCAATAAAGACATACAGTAATACGTCATGTTTATTAATTGTTGTTCCAATTGCATTACTTGTGCTGTCAACTCCACTGATAGGCGTGCGGGGCATTAATCACAATATTCAAACGAAGGTCGCTGTATCAACAGAGCCGCTGAAATTATACTTGGTAATCAGGGTTGTGTGAGAGTTTCCCACCGGGACTCATTTAAGAAAGGAAATTGACACCCATTCCTGCTGAGACCAGTATTTCTGATTCCAATTATGAGATCAGAATATATAACAAATCATCTAGATAGAACACATTAAAAATATCAAGCATAAATCTAATGACCTGCAGGTTACATGTCTTTCACTTCTAGAGACCAGGGTTCAAATCTGGTTACAAATGAAATGTTGAAACGAGTTCGGCCACCTGCACCCTCAGTGCAAAGTTTAATTTCAAACATTTACGAACAAGAGGAGGCCATAAATGGTCATCTGGGTCTTGATAGCTGCTTAATCTCAAACCTTTGAGCTAGGTAACCCATTCCATACCCTTGCACTCTCCATTAAATTCCTCGTCCTCTGGTCCTGGTTTGTGCACTTAAGGTATTGCCTAGGGTTAACTGATTTTAAAGACTTTAATCACGTCCCCACTAATTCTTCTGTGTTCAAGGCTAAATACATTGAGTTTGCTCTCCGTTTATTGGTAACATGGTGATCAGAGTTGAACACAGTAGTCCAAATGTGGTCTCAGTATTCTAAATGCAGTCTCATATTCCAGCTCCTTGCTTGCCACTTTCTATAAGCAAAACAATTTTATACATAAGGAACACTAACCCTAACCAAAAGAGAAATGACAGATTTTAGAAAACTCAATTTATATATTTAGAATACAGTTCTGGAATATATAAAAACATATATATATATATATATATATATATATATATATATATATATATATATATATATATATATATATATATATATAAAATGTACATACACACACACACACCTTTAGTGATTAATAACACATCAGATTATTTATATTGACTTTATAATGACTACAAAACAGCCTGAAAAGACATGTTGTGATAGCGTTCGCTAAAGCTGTGTAGCTAGTGTGTCTACAGTGGAGCCAGCCTCATTGTTCCAGCTCTTCTAAGTGGGGGAAGAACAAAAGATCTTGCAGATTTAGCTAATGACAGTGCTTGAGGTCAATGCAAAGGGTATAATCAGTGGGGTGACCTACTGGGACTGTTTATCAAATCCGACATGAGTGATTGTAAATATTGTGTAACGCTGCAGCTCAAAGCAGTGTGTAGTCTCATGTGAAAG
This sequence comes from Polyodon spathula, assembly GCF_017654505.1. Lineage (NCBI taxonomy): Eukaryota > Metazoa > Chordata > Actinopteri > Acipenseriformes > Polyodontidae > Polyodon > Polyodon spathula. The sequence continues at coordinate 16,388,863 of NC_054558.1, read as the reverse complement.
CTTAATACCTGGTTGTTGGAGGGTTTCCTGCCGTTGCTTTTGGGAACTTCTATCCGCCGCCCGTTTGTCTAATCTGCTTTCTGATTTAGTAGGACACTAGGCCCTGGTATCATTGGAAGCAGGTCTGTCAGTCCTGTGTGTTCACAGTCATGGGTGAGCCGGGAATACGGGAATTCGTATGTTCTGTTCTTTTAAGGAATTGTAGTAAATCAATAATGTACAATGGTGTTACCACTTGTTGATGCTGAGGGTGTGCAGTTGAATGTGATCTGTTGTTGCTGTGAATAAATGCTCCTCTGATCTCGGTTTATAAAGTAGCTTGGTATGTCTGCTTGTTTAGATTCACTTTGTTTATCATTCTGTGTTTCTGTCATCACATCCTGGTGACTTTTTTAAACTCAGAAGTTTAGAGCATCCATGTTGCCTTAATAGAGCTCTCGGGAATCATGTCTAGCCTCCATGTACATCTGGCACACCAGAATATAACCATTAACCCTGCAACTGCTTTATTTCATACTGAGAGATAGGGTTGTAGGGGGGGCAAGTGAATGGTTACATACGACCAGATGTACTTGGAGGTCAGACATGATTCTGGGAGCTCGGTTGAGGCTGTAGGGGTGCTTTAAGCCAAAATGAGAGGGCTGAAACAGAACATTATCCAAAGTGAACCTAAAAATGATACATGGTCAAAATAACTGACCTTTTTATACATAATCCATACAGTCTTTAGCGTAGTAATTCAAAAACTCTAGTCGGAAGGTATAGGTAAGTAATTTAATAGCTTGGCTGTAGCAAAACATTAAGACAGTCTTCTTCTATTAAACATACATCCAAACTCACAAACAAGGGAAATACTATAGTAAGATATACACTGTGAGCTGCTAGTAAGAGGAGGTTGATCTTGAACATCAGTTTAACTCTGCATTGTGCAATCTGATTTCCAAGGAGGTCTTCCACTGCAATGAGGGACTGTGCAGTGGCTGGGGTTTGATCTTTGTTTTCCAGTGATAAACCTTGGTCCCAGTGCCTCCCTGGGGGCCACTGTCAGTTACATGACCCTTCAGTCAGCTTTAAAGCCACTTGATTTTTGCACATATCATCAGTCCTCCGTTGTTCATTGAAATGCATTGATAGTTACCAGGCCATTGTAAAGCTGCAATAACTTAATGTATAAAATTACTTGATGGGTATTACCTTTAGTACCTTTCCTGTTTCATAATTAAGATAAGGGAAGCAGTTCCCTGTACCTGTAAACGTAGTGTGTTCAGTAGCATTACTATACCTAACAAGTGTCCTCCAAGCTTAAATCCCAGTTTGTACCCTAATGCGTTACATACAATAAAATATAAGCCCTACAAAATGATAGGAATACAAACTAGGCAAGATTTACAGGTGTTATTTGTTCGCTTTAAGTGATGCTTCAGTCATTCCAGCAGCCCAGTAATTTGAAGCTCTGCTCTGATAGAAATGATCAGCTACCAATCAGTGTAGGTTTATACAACCGTCAGTTTAATCCCTAACTACAGAGATAGCTCATGTCACCTGCATATTTGTATTTTATCCATATTTTTAATCACTCTCCTAAATGAGCCTGGCCAGCCACAGTGTATAGGTAACATGCTCATGTGTGTCTGATTAAACTAATAGTGAAAGCAAGAATGAATCAAACTGCTAAGCAAAGCAATTATTTCTATCCCTGAGCCCAGTTTACACATTTGCTCGACAATGGAGTTAATATTAAAAAGCTAAAGTTTTAAGGTATGCCACTGACCCCTTAGTGATGTTTGCCTGTAGATCCCTATAATTGTGAATGCTACATTAATGTGGATGAGGCTTCACGTGTACAACGTTGTGTGTGTATAGAAAATACTGAATATTGAATAAATAACCTTACACTGCACACTTTCTACTGTACAAACACTACATCTGGCCTCTATATCTGGTATTTAATGTGGACAATTCTAAACCTTTCAAACTTAAAATGTTTACCCTCTAAACTGCTGACATCCCTCTCATCAAGTCTGTTCTCTGCTTTTCATGAGAGAACGCTGTTCTGCCTTTAACATATTCATTTATGGCTGCGTCACCAGGGGATGTGCTGTAGTTATATTTGCTGAAGGGACTAGCACCTGTCCATGGTGCTAATTTGCAAAAAAGCAGGAGAAATAGATTGCATTGGGATTGATTGGTTAGTCTGGAGCTGCTATGGGGACTTGCTTTGGTGCCGTCTCTCTCTGTCTCTCTCTCTCTCTCATGTTCACGCTTCCTCCCTACCTTGCAATCTCTCTCTCTCTCTCTCTCTCTCTCTCTCTCTCTCTCTCTCTCTCTCTGTGTAAGCTTGTTTTCTAAACATTGAAACCAGCTACAGATTAAGAGGGCTGAGTTCTGTATTAAGCAGCCTTTCTAGTTTTCAACTTCATCAGACAGCTTTCTGGCTGATTTGCACAAGAAAAGTGTGAGCATTTTGCACTGGACAGAGCGGACAGGAGATAGACACCAGTGGATTCTTCTTTTGTAAGTAGGAGCTTTTTATATTGAACTCCTTGTTTAGATTCAGGACAGCAGGTGGGAGATGCACACATATTGAATGGGGGGTGCTGTTTATTTTCATTTAAATGTGTACTGGAGTTTAAAAAAAGCTTAAAATGGTCCTTTTTTGTGGATATAAGCTCTTAGATGTAAGCTTTACGGTGCACTTTTTTTGATTGGAATTTAGTCTGAATAGATTTATAGCTAATTCAAAATGTTTTTGTCCAAAAATGTCTATCAATATCAACGACTCAATTAGACTTTACTGATTTGTGAGAAATGTGGTTTTATTGATTGTTTTAATGATGTCCTACCACTGTAATATTTATTCTAACAATTATAAAGTATAATCACGATTCAAAATTCTTTTGGTTCCAAATAATACAGATTAAAACATTTTACAAACTTGAATTCTAGACTAATTAAAGTGGGTCACTAGCTTTTAAAACAATGGTTAGATTATTAGCTGTATAGTCACCTTGCCAATGGGAGTCACATTGTTGTTGGGTCAACAGCAGCTGCAGGAAGTTAAGTGAACCTGACTAGCTGTGTCTGACCTCTTACTTCTATACAGGCAGGTATTACAAACATACTGTAATTGCACTTCACGCTGTTTTCTAGTAAATAGCATATCTCCCTGTCCTAAGGATTCTTATTCCTGAGTGTATCAGTTCCCGTTACCAATTGTTGTTTTCCCAGATTCTGGAAGCAATAGTTTAAAGGTTTTTTGTATTGGACTTTAGAGTTTCTGTTACCATTGGCTGTTTCTCTTAACCAAGATATCTGCATTTTTGATCTGAGTTAAGATGTTATTGCTGATTTCCTTGCAGTTTCAACGAGGCAACAAGGCTATTCTTTTGGTGTCATTTATTTAAAGCAATACTCTGGTGAATTATAGCCTGGCCTTGTTTTTGCTTTGTGTTATTTGCTAACAAGCTCACTGAGGACGTTTTCCTGAGCCGGAGTGAGAAATTGCTCTCAAAAGAGCCACTCTGTGTTTTTTTTTTTTTTTTATAGCATTGATTTTAAATAAATATCAGGCAGCCTCTGCGCTTTTTTTTCTTCCCCCAAAGTTTTAATGAGTTTTCATGAGGAGGCTGGTTTTAAAGTTATCACCGGCGCTTCTGTATTGAGTAAGCTGCTCTGGCTCGCCTATGCCAATGCCAGCTCTTCAGCCTGCGATCATAAGCAGACCACAATGTGCCTAAACTTCATTGGTCATCTCTGCCTTCAAGCTTATCAGAATGCGCTGCCTGTCTCCATTAACTGGCAAGGTACACTAGGTAGCAGGGAAGCATGCTTTATTTTAAACAGAAACAGATGGACATGGCTTTTTCATTATGATTTGATCCCGGTCTTGATTTGGAAAGGAATTCGGTATAATGTTATATGACTGTATGTGTGTTTGTTACACTATATTGCGTTAGTGTGGATTAAATTAATGCCGAAAACTCTGTCAGTTGGATATTGTATATAGTATTTGATTGCTGTTTTCCAAAGCCTTGGTATTGAATGATCCATGCATCAGTTTTGTGTGCTAGAACGTAAGAGCAATTTATTTTTACTGCAGTTATTATGGATAGTTCTTATTGCGATTACTAAGCACTGTGTTGTGGTTTGTGTGTTGGTCTGCGTGAAGGTGTTACTGTGTCACTCTATGGCAGGCAACGAGAACTGAAGCGCAGTTCACTCAAGTGAAAGCACCTTAACACAGACCTCCGCACAGCATTCACTAAATGCAGTCAGACAGGATGATGGCAAACAATATCTTCTAAATGTTGTCTCCTTCACACGTTTGAGCCTGGGTCACATTCATTTGCTGTCTCAGGTGATATTGGATCTTGACATTATCTTCCAAAAAGAAGCATGCTGAAATAATAGGTGCAGTGAAGCAGGCTTCAGCTGTAATTTTTCCGAACTGTCTATCAAATTGACCTGCAGGGGGCAGCAGTGTGCATTATCAGTGTCTGAATTTCTGACTGCTTTTATGGTTTTTTGTGTTGGTTCTCATATATTGCTTTGCATATTTAAACAGCAGCATTTTTCCTCGTTAAAAATAACATAATAGACTTAAAAAATACATTTGAAGTCTTTAGTTAAACCTGTGTTTAATGTTATATCTTTTATAACCTCCAATACAGCTGCTGGTTTCTGAGTGTTTCTGGGTTGTATTGCTCCAGTTTTGAGTTTTTCTGTCAATCTGCCTTTACCTGGCTTTGAACTTGCATTCAGCTTGTCTGGAGAATCCTAAGTGCTGGGACTGAACATTCAGACTGTGGGACATTTTGTTACCAATGTGCAAGCCCCTCCCATTTGTATTTATACATAGATTAAGTGGGACAGTTGAAAGGTCATATTTTCACATGATTCCAGGGATTCGCTCAGTGCAGCTAAAGGCATCATGCAAATTCAGAGGTATTAACATACCTTTAATAAAATGATCTCCACTAATAATTATTTGGATAACATGTTGTGCCGAGGAGTGTTTTAATCTGTCTTTTGTGGAGGCCAGGGTGATCCTTCAAGAAGATATTGACATGCGGCTTTGCAAATTTATGTCGCTGTTGAGTCTCAGGTGCTGGGTTTATCTGATGGGCTGTCAGCTGTAGCATTTATCATTGGGGTTATTATATTTATCATTGGGATTATTATTAAGACCTACTGTGCATGACAGGGAGGAGAGCTGTAGCAAAACCAGTTTGATTGGAGATTGATATCCTTTCAAAAATTATTTAAAAAAATGTGATTTTAAATACAACATTAAAAGTAGATTGTCAGTTGCATCCATCAATCGGACCTGCTATGCTAGCAGTCTGTTCAGTGCCTTTCATTTCCTATTTCACCCCAACAGTGGCTTCAGGGATCATGCTAATGGCCTCTGTACAAAGTCGTGACTAGACCAAGGAAGTGGGTGCTGACTTGAAAGCAAGGCTTGCAAACAGAGATTTATTTAACCTAGTTTACTACCGGATATCATGTTTAAAAACAAAAATACAGGTGTGCTATAAACCTGGCACAGCAGGTAAGATTTCTGGAATGACTTTAGCTGCAGGCTCTTTAAGGAGAGCAGGTGGTGTGGAGACACAGGGGAAACTGGCTCAATTAAGAGAAGCTGCAGGGCTGTTCCCAGAGCTATGGGAAGGGACTGAATTAGTAACTTGTCTGTGACCTTCAAACTTATGTATCTAGAGGATTAATGACATGCATTAAAACGTCTTTTCGGAATAAATGTTTTGTTGTTTTTATACTGATGACATTGTAAACGTTTGTTTTTCCTCTATTTTGGAATTGAAATTGACCCAGTAGTTAATATCATATTTGGGAGTGTAAATATAAAGCCATGATAGGTCGATATTATGTCTTCCTATACTGTGACCGTGTCCTGTAAATCATACAAAGTACACCAAAATTGTACATATAAGACTGTAATGCCATCAAAGGATCTTCATGCCACAAGAAACTAAGGAAGCAATGCGTATTATACAGTTGAGTGTGGTGCTGGATAAACACCCTCTATCAGATCTGCTGTCTTGCCCATCATAACTGAAACTGGCTTTCAACAGGGAGATGCATCTTTAATATATTACGAATTCAGAGATGCCAAGGGAGCTGTTATATGAATTGTGCGTGTGATGTGCAGCTGAGGATGTTAAAAACTTATGCTTGTTACTCAGGAGACCTCAAGAGGGTTTTAATGGATGGTGGGGGGGTGGGGTAACAGAGGGGCGCAGACTTGGTATTTGACGAGAGTTTCGTTTTACTTGAAGAGAACATTCATTTCTGTGTCTTTGTTTGTTAAACACTGTGAGGCTCTATCCCATTAGCTAAAGAGAGTAATGGAACTGACGTCATTAAGATTCAACAAATCTTAAACCAGGCTAAGTGAATGCTTCCCTGACTAAATCCTCGTCTCCAGGGTTAGTGGAGGGTTTAACTGGCGAAAGAAGGCGACTGGCTTTAATCCGCCTGGCTGGTAAGTGGGTTGCAGAGGAGAGGTGACATTGGGCATTTTAAATATACTTTTCCATGCTTCTCAACCAATCAACATGAAGGCTGGCTGCATTTCAAATAAACAGTCATTGCAATGTTGAAATTAACAAACTTAACATTAAGTGTTATTTTAAAGTAACTTCTGTAAGACATGCTTGCATGATTTCTCTTTTTTTATGTGCATCACATGTTATTTGTGTTTTGATATATGCGCAAGTTGATTCAATACGATCAATACGATCTGCACGGAATATTGAACACAGTGCCTGTAATAAAACTGATTAACTACTGTACCGTCTACAGTGTAATAAAAATAATGTGTGGTTCAGAAATGGATGGCAGTGAGAATAAACCTGGACCGGTGCATTGTAATTCTGTAGAAATACTGCAAGGAAATTCCTTGACAAATTATTAGACCAGACTTGAACAGGTACTCGGTCAAATAAGCGTTAATTTGTGTAACGTTAGATAAAAGGTATAATGGATACTTATCTAAACTACATGTTTTTAATACTGATGATCTAAGCTTTTGACTGGTCCCCAAATACAGCATTTGTGTGTGTTCTGTTGTGACTAGAAATCACTTTGTTATAAGTGACATTTAGATTCAGATGGGAAAGCATCATTAACATATCTGGAAGAAGCAATTGGTTAATTTTTAGATTATTAGTAATTGGTATTCCGTAGTAAAATCTGAGACCTACAAAATGATAGCCTAGGTACTTACTGGAGTTATTTTGTTAGCTCTGTGTAATTGTGTCCAAATGTGATCGTTGTAGTCCTTTTGTGTCACGATTGTCTGCTAGAGAGCTGATAGTAGGAGCTCAGTTGTTAGGTACTTCCATACCCAAGACTGCACAATTCCCTGATGCTTCCTGAGAAGAGGACTTCAGATTCCCAGCACTGTCAGCTTGTGTATGCTTCAAACAATGAGCAGCTCTGAGATGTTGCATGTCATTAGTGTCATACTGACGAATGTTTTTCTCAGCAAATATTCCCAACTAAACTTACCTATTTAATGTTTTAGCGGATCTTATTTTGGAATCTATCTTGCATGCATTACAATCCAACAACAGAATTGCTGGGCAAATCACGCCGTTCCAAATGACGCTGCTAAGCAGATGCAGTGCTTGGTTTCATTTCGGTTTAATCATACTTCGGTTTGCATACGTTGTACTTGTATTTAAACAGAAAACTCCAGGAACGGTCATCAAGTGCTGTGGTTGTTTCACTCATGAGGATGGCTGTAAACAGCAGTATTTCCTCCTGTTCCTTTCATAGAAGCAACCAGGCTCGTGCTGTAAGCAGCAGCACATCATCTGATCTAAGCAGCTCCTGAAGTAGTTAAGTATTGACTTGTGCACTCAAGTACAGCTCTGAGCAGTGCATTCTGGTCCAAGCTTTTGATGGATGATGCTGCTGCTGCTCCTGAGTCCTTTTCGGTGCTGCACTGATTTTATATATACATATCTCTGTGTGTGTGTGTGTGTGTGTGTGTGTATATGTGGAATGAATGGATAATGTGCATAGCGTGAGTGTGTGTGTGAGAGAGAGAGAGAGAGGGAGAGAGAGAGAGAGGGATTCTGCCTGGGAATATGTATGCAGTTATGCAGTATTTCAACTGACTGCTAAATAAAGAACACAAATTTCTCCTGTCCATGCGACTGTAGTGCCAAAGCTGCTCTGAACGCTGAGGTTATGAAGGGTAGGGGCTTCTGGGAAACGGGAGCCGTTCGCTCTTTCTGCAACTCGGGCTGCTTCAGTAAATGTAAGAACGGTTAGTGAGTGGCCTGTCTGGGCTTCCTTGTGTTGAGGCCTCCCATTAAGCCATCACATTTCACTGGTATTTATTTATTTATTTTTTACTGCATGATCAATGATACAACCCAGCCCATACAAAAACACATTTTCCCATGAGCATGACAACTTTGAATTTCCTTTTAAGCATTAAGCATGTCTTTCTGGCTCTCTTACTGTCTCTCGCTTTCTCTCTCACTCTCTTGCTCTCTCCCCCTCTCTCTTTCTCTCTCACTCTTGCTCTCTCGCCCCCTCTCTCTTTCTCTCTCTATCCCCTCTCTTTCTGTCTCTCTCACACTCTCTCTGTCCCACGTGTGTCAGTGGTTTGACTGCCTTTACATAACACACTGGGTTTAAGTGCTTGTGCCCGCAGCTGTGCAATATTTGTATATTTAACTAATAAAAACACCTCCTGCGGTATATCTCTGTTTTATTTGCTGCTGAGGACAGAGGACACTCGGAGGATTGTCTGTGTATAATGCATTTATGCATTAAAGCTTGGTTTATCAGATTGCATGCCACTATCACTGTAGTGCTTCTGAGGAAACTAGAGCATGGGGAAGTTTAAACCAATTGTTATAATCAGTGCTGGATGCTATTTCAGGTGTGTAGTATGAGGCTTGTGGGTCTTTATAAACTACACTAGGATGAGCGTCAGTGTAGTGTAGAAAATGTAGCTCTTGACTTTGGCTGGGATCTATAGTATTCCTATGTTGTTGAATCACGTTGATGGTTACCTCTCATGCATGGTGTGAAGCATTTTGGAATTTGTCTTTGAATATATACTGTTGTCTCTAGAGTGGCTTATGCGTTTAGGGCATTATTGCTGTTATTAATTACAATAACAGACTTAAATTATGGCAGAGCACCCCTTTAATGTTTATCATGGTTAATTTGCACTGTAATTCTACAGTTTTCCTATGGTTATACTATGCAGTTACCATAGGTTACCATGGTTTACCATGCTTTTACTATGCTTTATTATACTTTGCAATGCCTTTACTATGATGTCCCTTTTTATAACGGACCGTGCAGTATTTCCTATATTTTTTGCTGCTTTCAGATTTGTCCGTATTACAGAAAAAACAAAAATTTCTTTAATTGGTTTGACATTTTTATTTTCATATCTCAGGAATTAGATGGAAACAATATTTGTCAACTTTTTCCCAGGAGAGTTTGCTAGGAGAAAATAATTTGTAATTGTAATGTGTTCAGAGCTTGCTGTCTCCTGCTTCAATTTGAAATGTGTGTCAATCACAGCAGAGCATTGTTGCCAGAGGGAAATGGGTCTGGATACACAGTGATGTTAAGAAGGAAAATCTGCTTTCTCCTGGCAAACTTATTAGAAGATAGTTTTGCTTTGATCGGACTAAGACCTCTGTAAATGTTAACTGTACCTTGAGAACTTCTAAAGCATGATTTTGTTGATATCACATAAATAAAAGTATGCATACTGAACGTTAGGGTAACAATATTAATAATTGGAGGTGCCACTGTGTAAAATGCATTAGACATGCTTTCTAAACTTCTCATATTTATTCAGTGGTAATGATTGGTATGATTTAATCTGTCAGGTATATCCCCATCAGCGCATCATAGTGGAGACAGGCATACACAGCTTCTGAATATATCTAAAGAGCAACTCATCTAGTTGTAGTGAAACTGCTAAACGTTTTCTTTAGAACAAGTTATTAAATGGATCATGACTTTAACGGTCAGTCCAACTTTCTTTCGGTATGTCATTTAAACATTATTGTCTGATGCAGACGTTGAGGCAACAGTTAGAGAGGTCAAATACAGGTAACGACCAACACAGAGGATATTAATGCTGTTATAAACCAAGCACATATTTTTTTGTACAAAAAAATGTGGTTTTAGGTTATAATTTGGACAGGATGACTCGGTCTGCATGGTTTATAATTTGGAGTTTTATGAGGTTTAGAATTTAGAGTTTAGAGCTTCAAAGTTTTTGCATATACATAGAGAACCGCTTACCCAGTTGGGATCAAACTTGCATATTTATAGAGAATCAGTTGTGATTATAATCAGGGGGTGTATGGAGCTGTCTGTTAGCATGTCAAACACTATTTATTACATGTGCATACACAGGGTATAGGCCATGCTTATCTGCTTTTTCATTTAGAATTTACAGCCGTGGCGAGGGATGAATGGCACTGACATGTTTCTTACATTATTTATACTTCTTAAAAAACGTCACGATTTATAAATATAAAGAAGGCTTCTAAGAACAGTTCAGTAACCTTCTTCAGGTCTAGACCAATCTGAGAATAAGAGCATTTCCCTTACATCTCTCTAAGCTCTGTATTCCTCGGATTAGCTTTTCCTTGGAAACCGGATGACTGTTGACGGCTTCTGTAGTTCATAGTGACGCATTTTAAACGGTTCATTTACCCATGATTCACTCTTCATTGAACAAATACAATGCCTGACAGCAGATTCACAGCAGACATTACTGATGTAGCTGTGAAACAGGAAGGATACAATCTTCTTATTTACTGCCATTGCTAAATACCACTATTGATAGTAAAAAGTAACTTGGTGTACGTATGAAATACAGTATCCAAGTTATCTTAACTAATGTTCTACGTCCTTCCTCTTGTTTAGACTCTGTGTCAGTGATCCTGGCCACTTTCAGAGGTTTAAAGCCCTAAGGCCTCAATAGAGCTCTCAAAATCATGTCTAAACTCTACGTACACTATGGTGTAACCATTAACTTCTTCCCCTGCAACACTCTGCCCTTAGTGGATAAAATAAATATAACATTTGCTCCACTGTATGTGGTATATCCTACAATTAAAGCAAGCGTGTTGCAGGGGGACAGGTTAATGGTTATGCTGATGTAAGTTTAGACAAGATGCAGAGAGCTCTATTTAGTCTTTAAACCTTTGCAATTCAGTTCTTTAAACCTTTGCGTTTTAAAAAGTCACTAAGATGTGATGACCTGTGCATTTTAAAAGTGGTAACCCCAGAACTCTGAGAATTTTACCCATATTTCTAACTGGGGTTCATTTTTTTGAACTCAGTTAAAATGACTACAAGTATGCAACAGCTAGGCACATGATGTACTTTACCATCAAATTTCAACCCGCTGCTAATACAGGAGCTCTTCAACCAACAGTATGTGTTTTACTTGGACATCATGATAAGTGTCACAATAGTGTGACAAGTCGGGCTGCTTGTATGCAGAAAGCAATCTGCTGTTTGCCCTCTCTCGACATACTTTCCAGCTGCTGTTTTCATTTCCACAAGGCTTTGCTGTTCAGTCAAGCATTGCGCTTCGCATTGCGGGCATCCAACTGTTAAGGGGCTTTATTCAGCATTCATCACTCATCGCTGTTGTGAGTCAGGAGTAAGGGAGCCATCTCCAGAAGACTTTCCCCTCTTCTCCCTCTGCTATCACTCTGTAGGACTCTGTTACCTTAGTTAACAGCTGGCATAGAAGATTATAATCAACAAAACATGGTCTGTGATGAAATCCCTTAGAAGTAACACAATTACAGTTAAAAGTGCACTGCTTTTTGTTTCCTGTTGAAACTCCTCATAGTTATGATGTGTTGTGGCTGATTAGTTAATAATACTGACATCGGCAGAAGACACGTACTTACTGTACCTTGCTCTTTAGTAGAATGATAAGACATTCTTTAATTAATCGTGTGGTTAGCGGCTCGTGTCTAGCCCCTGCCTCTCCATTCAATTCAACGGGCTGAGATGCCAGGCCATTACAGTGGAGTCCTATGGGAAAGCTGGAACTGGTTATTTGAATGGTTCTTTGCATTGTGAGCTGTAGCGTGTATGCCTGCTTGCAAGACACGTGACTATCTTTAAAGTTGCTCTGCATCCTGGGGGTGGCCACAGAGACGAATCTCCCTGAGCTGGGTTGACATGCACACTTGTGCTTACACTTGAGGATGATTAAGTGTAATGGATCTCCTCTGAGCGGCTGATGAGTTAATAATACCAACAGCAGCATAAGGCACAACCTTATTTGGTTCTGAAATTTGGGATGTGACTAAGTAATTACAGTATACAGTACTCTTGCTAATCCGAAACTTGCTAGTCTATATTGATCTGTGCTCCAAACCCCAGTGCTCTCTTAATGAAAAGCAGACTGGTAGCAGCTGTACAAACCAAACTTCAGTATTATAATTCCGTGATGATTCACATCTGTCTGTGTTTGTTTTGATGGAACGGGTTATTACTAGGGCTGTCAATGAATACATGTTAATCACATTCCTGTCTTGTCCCTCTTAGCATACCGTAATTGATTTACTGTGGCACCATTTCAATACCCTTGAGTGCATGCCAGGATTGAATGAATGTCGTCATCGTTTGAGTATAAAATTAGTAACGGAACCGCATTATTTTAAACAATATTATTTTCAATTATGGAGGATATAATCATTACTCACTGAATGTTTTGTTTTATTTCAAGTTTTGAATAAAATAATTAAATATTATTATTATTATATTATTATTATTATTATTATTATTATTATTATTATTTAAACAGCAATTAAAAACATCAGTTTATGAGTAAAGGAAACTGATCATTGTAAATGCAGTAAGGTGAGTAATAAACTGACTCCATTGTGATTTAGCAGTTGGTTCAAACAATTTAACAACAATGCTGGATTATAAAAAAATATAAAACTATAAAGAGAATCCAGAAATAGGAAAACAGGGTGTTATGATGGGTTATTTTTTGAATAATAATAATAATAATAATAATAATAATAATAATAATAATAATAATAATAATAGAATCAGTAATAAAACAAACTTAAATTAGATGGATGCAGTAATTGTATTAATTAAATATGCGATTAACTGAGATGCATTTTCTTAATCTGAAGATTGACAGCCCTAGTTATTACACATTTTGATGAAATGTAAGTTTCAGAAACCTAAAAGAAAGATTAGATATTTCATTTTTAGTGTGGTACAGATTATGATCAGCAGTCCAAACAAATCCCTAATCTGAACCAGATCTGGTCCGAAGTGGTCTGGATTAGAGTCTGCTGAACCTCTAAATAGGAAACATGCACAGTAAAAACAGAGTTGAAGCTAACTAAATCATTTCAGAAGTTGTACCGGTTTTGCGCTGTCATTAGCTACATACAGGTATCAGATTTGTTTTCTTTTAAGAACATGAGATCTGGTACTGCTTTAGGTTAAAGAAAGTTCTCAGGTACTATGTCTTATTATGTTCAAAATCTAATTACACTTAGACTTCCTGGGTCATGTCACCTCAACAGTGTCTTCTGGGTCAAAGCATGTTACCGATGTTGCATGTTGCTGAAAGCATGTCGGTCAGTAGGAGATTCAGCTGGTGAGTTAAGAAGCTATGACCAGGTGAACTGACCAAGCAAGTGGAACTGAAAGCAAAGCTTGTATACAGAGATTTCTTTAACCAAGTATAGTACAGTCTATAAATACATGTTTACTGCACATATATAATGATTGGCAATGAACAACAGGTAAGATTAATGGAATTATTGTGTTAAAAGGCTGGACTGTTTTCTGTGCTCTAATGAAGCAGGTGTTTAGCAAGGCAGGCTGATTACTGTTGACAGGCTTGCGATTGCCACTATGCGACCACAGTTTCTGGATAGATATTACAGAACGCATTCATGCATAAAATAATGGTATTTTTGGTGTCACTTGTCATTGTAGGATTGCAGTTAACACAGCTTAGTGGAAGATGTCATGGGACTGCTTTGGTATGGAAATTGTTTGCTCAGAGAACTTGTTCAGTGTTCTGAAACTGCTGTGTTCTTTGAAGACTGGGGGGGATGATGAAAGTAATTTTAAATTCAGAATCTAAAGCACAGAGTACACACATTGGAAACTGCAGAAGGAATTCTGAAAAGAAAAAGAATAATAGGCCTATATGCTACTTGCATTGTAACCACTTTCATACATCCATACAAGTTGGATACAGCTCTGGAAAAAAAAGAGACCACTGCAAAATGATCAGTTTCTCTGGTTTTACTATTTATAGGTATGTGTTTGGGTACAGTGAACATTTTTGTTTTATTCTGTAAACTACTGACAACATTTCTCCCAAATTCCAAATTAAAATATTGTCATTTAGCGCATTTATTTGCAGAAAATGACAACTGGTCAAAATAACAAAAAAGATGCATTGTTGTCAGACCTCGAATAATGCAAAGAAAATAAGTTCATATTAATTTTTAAACAACACAATACTAATGTTTTAACTTTAGAGATTGGGCTGGCCATGACAGGGTCTTGATCTGGTGGTCCTCCATCCACACCTTGATAGACCTAGCTGTGTGGCATGGAGCATTGTCCTGCTGGAAAAACCAATCCTCAGAGTTGGGGAACATTGTCAGAGCAGAAGGAAGCAAGTTTTCTTCCAGGAGAACCTTGTACTTGGCTTGATTCAGGTGCCCTTCACAAAGACAAATCTTCCCAATTCCAGCCTTGCTGAAGCACCCCCAGATGAGTCCAATTTTCAGCTTTGCCCAACACCTGGTCGTCTAATGGTTAGACGGAGACCTGGAGAGGCCTACAAGCCACAGTGTCTCGCACCCACTGTGAAATGTGGTGGAGGATCGGTGATGATCTGGGGGTGCTTCAGCAAGGCTGGAATCGGGCAGCTTTAGCATGAATCAAACCAAGTACAAGATTGTCCTGGAAGAAAACTTGCTTCCTTCTGCTCTGACAATGTTCCCCAACTCTGAGGATTGGTTTTTCCAGCAGGACAATGCTCCATGCCACACAGCTAGGTCTATCAAGGTGTGGATGGAGGACCACCAGATCAAGACCCTGTCATGGCCAGCCCAATCTCTAAAGTTAAAACATTAGTATTGTGTTGTTTAAAAATTAATATGAACTTATTTTCTTTGCATTATTCGAGGTCTGACAACAATGCATCTTTTTTGTTATTTTGACCAGTTGTCATTTTCTGCAAATAAATGCGCTAAATGACAATATTTTAATTTGGAATTTGGGAGAAATGTTGTCAGTAGTTTATAGAATAAAACAAAAATGTTCATTTTACCCAAACACATACCTATAAATAGTAAAACCAGAGAAACTGATAATTTTGCAGTGGTCTCTTAATTTTTTCCAGAGCTGTATATATATATCTTGTAGTTTTAAGAGATAGTTTGTCTCAAAAGTTTGTGCCTTAGCGAGGTCCCCGAGTGGCTCACCTGGTAAAAGCATGGCCTTGTAGTGTACAATGGAGCACAGGGTCACACTCTGGCCCTGTAAAATCTTCTCTTGGGATTCCAGAGGGAGTGTCACATTGACTCTGGTCCTTCTGCAGGGACTGTTCTCCTCATTGTCCTACAGCAGACCCTACTGGCCAAGTGAGCTCAGGTGGAATCCTGCAGGGCTGGTCTTTGTCTTCCAGAGGGCAGTAGCTTGCCGACATCCGCTCTTGAGTTCCGAGGTGTAAAGAGGCAATTGGCTTAGTCGTGGGATCAGAGGACGCCCACTGACCTTCCGTTCTTCTGGGGAGTAGCTGTAGGTAAAATAATTGGGCACTCTAAATAGAAGTTTGTGCATTATAGTTTTAATTTAGAATATATGATTAATAGTTTATAGATATGGGTGTATCTGCTATACACCACAAGAGTTACTCAACAAAACAAAGGAAAAGATGCTTACAATATCTGTTGACAACACTCACAAAAGTATTAGCCAGAACGCTTATTTGACTTCGGGACTTTAAGATTTAACAGAGAAGAACACCTGCTCAATTTGCAAAAGCAAAACCAAACAGAAATATTCTAGACAGTCTCTCAAAGGGAAATAGTGCTCTGCATGGCCCATGAGCTCAGCCTTAAGGTTTCTCTTTTATTCTAAACATCTGGTTGACTGACTATTTAATATAATTTTGTTCCCTTTTCATAGTCAGCCAAATGCTGAATTGGATTTTTTCTACTGTTGGAACTGTCTGTGTGGAGATCTTTTTAATAGCTAATTATACCTAATGGGGCAAAACACTATTTACACATCTCACAAATACAGAGGTTTGTCTGTAATAATATCCCCGTATTTCATCTTTAAAAAAAAACAGTAATTAATTAAAGACTAGAAAAAAAAAACACTTTGAAATACTAAGCTTATTTTACTCCAGTAAATGATTATTTGTGTTTAAAGTTTGTGATATACAGTGCATTAATGCATACAGTATGAGAAAAATATATAATTTCAAGACAAAAGCTTGCATTACGAGTTGGCAGCTGTAATGTCTTCTTTTGTGGTAATTTGCATTGCTCAATTAGAAAAGCTGTAATTAACTACCAGTAATAAATAAACCATATATTTAATGTGATGGGAACTCAAGCTGTATAGAGTATATTAATACATGGCTAAACAATGTGGGTTGTTATTTGTGTTACTCTTGCAATGTTCATAAGTACATCTATCTCTGTTTATCTGTGCCACACTTGTCACACGCCACATTTTGTTGCTCAGAGTTTTAGAAACAGAGTCAAGGGGACTTAAATGCATTCTTGTTAGTGATTGAAACTGTAGTGTCCCTCTTGTTGGCCTCGTTCACTTAGCAATGTAAAAATTGTTACCATTAACTGCTAGAGATACAGGTCATTAGGTAACATCTTCCATCAGATTGATCTGGAGAGACAGATTTCAGAGTCCCAATTCAAACTGGTTTATTCTCAGTCTGTTGATGATGGAAACAGTCAGGACTGATTTGAACTTGGTTTTAACTACCAGTGTTTGTTTCATTGGCATGCATGTGGCCCAGCTCCTAATGCTATAATATGCTGCTTTTTTACAATAAGCATTAAAAAGTTCACATAAGGAGAGTCGTGACGTTGAGTTACGTTTGCATACTCATCTCTACAGCGACAATAACTTTTTACCTGATCCAGTTTTGGATTGCATTCATTCAAATCCAACAACAGAATGACTTGGCAAATTGCACTTTTCCAAATTACACCACATTGCCAAGCAGGGCTTTTAGGAAAGTAATTCCTCAAATCCAGCTATTTCATATTTAAACATATTCACTGTCCATTGTAGTGCTAATATAAACTGAATAATGCATTAACATACAGTACATGTAGAGTGCTGTGTTCATTTTTCTTATGAGGGTAACTGTAAGCAACCACACAGTGCATAAACATTCCTGTAGTATCCTTTATATAAATTGTGTCAATGTTCAGTATTTAATATCCAATTTGCCAAATGGGTCCTTACCTTTTCTATTCAGCCTTGTTTTGTATGTTTATCTTGGCTGTCTTGTGTCAGTGTTCCCTCCCCTGCATTTCTGAAATATTTAAGCTGGGCAGTCCTGGTGCTAAAACTCACACTGACCTTGACTTCCTAGAGGCTGTTAAATATATAAATGTGACAAATCTAACTAGTCAGTTACAAACTCTAGTTTCCAATTAGCTGAAATGCTATTTTTCTTTTAATTTTCTGTATAATATTTTATGACTTTTCCTAAGTTGGGGTCATGAACTTAAACACAGAAAACAGAACCTTTGAGATGTTTATTTTTTTTAAAACAGGTCATATACAAATAAGATGTTTCGGGTCACTGTGACCTGTGGCATTTATCTATGTAGATTTGTGTGCAGGAATAAAACAAACTTCTTCAATTTGTTATTTTATTATTATTATATTTGCATTTTATTATCTCTGGAAATGGCTGCACCTGTCTGGAGATATTTATAAACAAAAAAACAAACAATATATATCTACAAAGCAGAGCCTATTTTTTTCACTGTCAGTATTGCAACAGCATCATACTGGTAAAGACACTCTTAAATGAGGAGCTCCCAGGTTGGCAGTCAAAGAAGTTTTATCACAGCTCCTGGACTAAAAGAGTAAAACCTTTGCATGTAAAAACAGTTAATCAGTTTAAGGCTGTTTAAATTAGTCTGAAATTGAAATTGAAATAGTTTGAAATTGCATCGGGTCAATATGACCCAAAACATAACAGATGTACCTAAATTCTGAACATGACAGGAGGGTTAAGATGTGAGGCTATTGCGAAGAGACCCCTTCTGATGAGTGCAGATGCTGGAGAATATCGATTTGCAAACTAAATAATTCATTGGCTTTCAAGTTCCCTCTTTCTCTGATTTGTCTGCTCTGTTCTCAAATTCCCCACAGCTTCCTTCCCGTGGCAGATGAGCTATTCATACAGAAGACTAAAGTGCGTCACTACGCTTTTAAAAATAACCCCCATCTCCAATCGCGTGGGTAGCTGTTTCCATGGCAATGGTTTAATTCACAGCCTCCAGTAACTTGACTTCAAATAGAGGGTAAACGAAAAGGAGCATGACTGCACTAGAGTGTCTACTCTGCAGTCTGTCCTCTCTGGCAAACAAGACAACAACCACATATTTTATGTTTAGCTCATACTTTTGTGCCTTCCCTCAATATTGAATTTGTTATGAAATCCTAGATATCTATTCTGAAATATCTAATGGTTGCATCTACTGTTTTTCAGTCTCAACGGTCAAGACAGAAAATCTGACATAAACAGTGGTGCTCGGTTGGTAGGTGCTTGCTTATCTAAATCTGGCCTTAAATGAATGACTTTTTGGAGAATAGACATCCCTGGGGAATGGTCATTATCCCTCCAATGAAAAAGAAAGCATCACTGTGAGGAGTAAAAGGGGCAGGATAGCTAGATTCACCCGTTTCTGATCATCAAAATATACCCCAGTGTCTTTAGCTGTACATAGCTGTATTCCACGATTCTCACATGCCATTAAAGGTGGAGCAATGCATTTCATGTATCCATTTGACTTTGTTATAATGTCACCTGAGCTACCATCACTCTTGCATAATTCACCCAGGGATCCTTGGTTTTTGTTAAAAAAAATCTAGTTCATATGTTGAAATGCATTTGCATTCATAAGGAATCATTTATGCACAGAATGCAAAAACAAGATAATATGCTAGCATTACGTTGCATAAGAGCTGTTATAAAAACTCTGAACTGTACTATTGTGATTGACTCTTGCAGGGCACCTGTGTGCTGTAGCGTAGCTTCCAAAATGAAAATGATAGTTATACAAGCATAGCATTGCTATTCATTGGAACACGACGACCAAGTGTTAAAACAAAACAAGCGAGACGAAAGATAAGAAAAAAAGATGATGAAATGTAGAGAAAGCGATTAGGGACATTTGAATAAAACAAATATTGAAATACTGGAGTGCGGAATAAAACCAAAATAGAATATGTGGGTTTTATTTGGACGATTTCTAAATCTTTATATTTAAAGCAGTGTTTTCATTTTTTTTCAGATCCATCTTCAGACCTAGTATTTGCATTAACAATATTAAGCCCTGTCCACAAGTGACTATATTTTTTTCAGGTTTTTTTTTTTCTAGCCTGTTTTGATTAATGAAATCAAGTTGCTTAACCCTGTTTAGCACTAATCCTGGATTAAACAGGGACAGTGAAACCAGACCATATAGTATAGAGTCACATTCATATTCACACTGCAATGAAAACTATAAAAAAATCACAGCTCTCAATCACTAATATTACTTTCATTTGTGGAACTAAAGCTAAGCAATTTAATTACTACAACAAGTACTGTGAATTCTTCATCAATTACTTAGTTGCTTTCAGCAGAATGGACAAATAGCTGTGTTCATTTCTCCTTCCCTTCCTTCTCCTGGGGATGTGAAGAGGCTGCAAGCCCTGGGACAGTACAGTACAGTAACAGTGCCCTGCTTTGCACAAACTGCAGCTCACCCTGCCTGTACACATCAGTGGATAGTTTGTTTCCCTTATCTCTGCTGAGTAACGCGTGGACCATGCTTCATTCAATACCGATACTTCTTTATTAGGAACATTGCCTGGCTTAATGTAATGAGTACACTCAAAATTGTGTTTCTAAAGCCATTATTTACAATTACCAAACCTTAATAGGTTATGACTGTCAGTTCCTGTTGAATGGGAATAACCAAATCAGATACAGTGCCTTTATAGTTCCTACAACCCTCCAGACTGGTTGCTAGTGTGAAGTGAATAATATACACAGACCGGACAAAAGAAATTAGAAGCAATGTATACAAATTCACACGTGAGGCATCGTGTGTTGTTGGACGTATTTGTGTGAGAGTTCTGTGCAGCTATTCAGCAACGACGATGGAAAAGCAGTAGGATCTCTGTGACTTCCCAAGGGGCAGTATAGTGGGAGATTGAGATCCACCAACGTGTCCTTCAAGTCTCCCAGGGTTTTCCGGGAATGGTTTGTGGAAAACCAGCATGCCAAAAAAGCACAACTCTACCTGCAAGCGGATCACGATGGATCGAGCCTGCAGTGTGTAGAGTATTGTGACAAGCAACAGAACAACTACAGTGGCCCAGATCACAAAAACCTTCACCACTGGACAAGACCCACCTGTTTCCATGAGAACAATGTGCAGGCAGCGATTATGGGCTACAAATGCATTGTCATATCAGTGTATGTTTCTTTTCAGTAACCCCTATTGGCCCACTTGAGCTGGAATGATCCTTATATTGATATGTGTTAGGCCCTGATTAAATAGATTTATAGAGGTCAGCACGCCCTGTTGAGATCGATCTGGAAAAATAGCTCATTTAGAAAATCTGGAAATATGTTTTAAAAGTCAGTTATCTTACTGAGCAGATTATAAGACTGTCAGGTTAATTGACGTGGCGATACGTTATGTGGCTTTTGTTTGTTTTTACATCCAAAGATGCCTGGTATGTTGTAGCATAAAAATGACTGGGCTCAAGATTAGTCTTTTGAACAGTTTTGAGTGTTTTAAAACAATGCAGTTGTAAACCAATAGCCTGGAACAGAGTGTCTGTCAATTTAAATCTTGATTGTAGAAAAAAAAAAAAAAAGTTTACTTAAATCTTATAACTACCTGCAATTGTGATGCTTGATTATTTAGAGTATAATTTTGAATGCATGTACAGTAGTAATATTTAAAAAAAATGGATCAGTAACTTTACCCTGGGGGAAAACCCCAGCTGGTTTGATAGATAAAGAACAGCATTATTTCGATCCGCTACAGTTCAGATCATTAAAATAGACCTCTACTGTAGTTGGTTGAACTTTAGTTTTTGAGCTGTGCATATTGTACAAAGCATACTCTCTTAACAGACCAACATTGTTGAAGGCGCGGTATAGTAAAGTAAATCCCCTAGTATTCCAACGCTGCTCATGTAGGTTTGTAAACACATCCAGAAGGGCTGTGTGATTTAAACCCCAGCCTCTGTAATCCAATCTTTTGCTATGAAGATTCTGGCTGTCGGGCTTGCTGCTTCATGTTGCATTAGTTCTTTTTTTATATGCAAGTCCTTTCAGCGCAAGGGCACGGCTCACCATTACAGTGGCTGTACTGCTGCAGGCCGTGGGAGTGGAGGTTTTTACCTGGGAAATTGCTTTAGAAATGGAAACTCAAGGTCACCTTTATGGTAAGGATAAATAAGGCGAATGTAAAGTTGTTACCAGGTTTTCTGCTACTGACAAAAAACTTGGATGTTATGCTAGAAAGTAATACAAATTGTTACAGTGTCTATTTTTATAGACGTCTCCTTCAATTCTTTATGTAATAGGTACTAAGCAGATGTTGCGCTAGGTTTTGCTGCAATAGGATAATGGTTTTGTAAAATGATTTGTAAAATCTGCTTGCTAATGGAGACATCTGTGCTAAATTGGGAATGATACATTTTTCATTGGGAGATGCTGGGATTGGTTTAAAGCAGTTTGCACTGCTTTTTTTCGAAAGCAGATTTAACAGTGTTATGTTGAATTATTTGTTCAGGCATTTTATCCACCAAACTATAATGCACTACTTTGGACAGAAATGAAATACTGTATTTAAAAAAATAACTTAACATTAAAAGGGATAACTTGTGATGTTTATTATTCTCATTAAGATATCAGAATACATCGTGTCTGTCTTCATTAGGTTACCTGCAGCAACAGCTGAAGCGGGTTTTATGATTTTAAAAGGTATTATATTTTTTGGTCCATATTGACAAAACGTAAATGAAGTAGACTAAGTTAACCCTAACCAATAGTTTAAGTTCAGAACAGTAAATACACAGTTGGCAATGATGTGGAGGCTGACATTTTTCACAAAGGGTAGTGAGGGTGTGGAATGGGTAAACCAGCCATGTTGTTGATACTCAGTCATTGGCATCCTTTGAGATTGAGCTTAACAAAGTTTTGAGATCAATCAGCTACTAGGAAACGGATTATGGGTGGAACGGCCATCCATAAGGATTCTCATGTTCTACAGTATGTGCTTATGTTCAGAATCTAAGAACAGTCTTGAACTGTTTAACATGAATGCCTGTTACACTGTATTTTATACTGTCTAGCATGCATACTAATCTCTGTCTAATCGGTCTAATCAATGTATCTAATCAGCACTATACAAAACCAGGCAGGATTCTATTTAAGTTCAAACAGATCCACTGTTTGCAGACTGCTGTGTAAAATGCTATATAGGGCTATACGCTGTAGTATATATTTTTAATTCCAGCTAAAGTGGGACACATTCTGAATGGGTGTTTCCTTTGTTTGTGATGAGAGATTCCAGGGGAGGTATTGTGTCCCAGCAAAAAGAGGAGCTGCCCCATGTCTTACACTTGCAAAAACTGGCAATTTCATAAGAGTTTGCAGATAACATTGGTATCAAGTTTGGTTTATATATAAATTGGCTCGGGTTTGCCCCCTTGGTTAGGTTTTGAGCTGAAATGAAAAAAGAATCACTTCTAGAATAACATCTTAAAACATGCTTTGTTGTTAGGGATTGGCTCAAGTGGTTTCTGATAAGTTTTAGAATTGTAATTGGTGTAACAAGTTTAAAAAGCTGAGAGGTTTTCAACTGTAAGTGAAGATGAAGTAAAAATAGTTCCACATTACTAGTCTCCAGTAGAAAACCTGTGATGTAGAATGTCAATCTTGTTGCAATTCCCAGTTAAACCCTGTTTGGAAGTGGTGAGCTGTTTTGAAAAGCCCCAAGGACACAGATAAAGCGGTTTTAACATGAATAAAACAAGCCACTAAATCAATATAATTAAATGGAAAGGAATTTTACATTTATGGAGAGCTTGGCACAATATTTTTGGGAACCCCCAAAAAAAGTAACATTAGGTTCAAATTATTTGTGGTTAACCTGTAATTTAGAATTGGACAAAGTACAGTAGATTAATCCCTCAAAGGTCATGTCTTTCATGCATTTGAAGGTCGATAGTTTACAGGAAGGAATGCCGAGGACTGTCAATATATATTAAGGGTTATTGGACATATTATTGGCAGGAGTGATGTTAGCGGGTTTGGATGGGGTTGTGTTTGCTGCAGTGTTTCTTAACAGGCACAGATAATAACACCCTTGGTCCCAGGATGCATCCCATAATGGCATGCTGAATAAATACTAGCAGGATTAGCATTATTTCCATTACTGGCTAATCAAAAAGCACTATCCTGGACCTCATAACTGAATTCATATGCTCTCCATTGGGAATAGCTGTGTATGACGCAGCAAGACTCCTGTTAATCAGTTGTAAATGTGAGCTGTATTGATGTGTGGGTCTTTTGTGCGTCAAGAGTTGAATAGTCAGTGAAACTCAGAAAACTGTTCTTAAATTACCACTAACCTTGCGAGTCATTAAGGAGCTAGGGTCAGTTTGGCATTGGATGATTAATCTGTTAGAAACACGGGTGTCGTATAAATGGCTCATTCTCAATTACAAATGCATACACATGTATGTATTTGTTTTTAAACGCTGTGTATTATTCACTGTTGCCCACCACACCTCTTAGTCAGACCTTTTTATTATCGCTTCAAAAGGGACTGAGCAAAAATGGTGAAAATAAGTAGACTTCATCAGAAGTTTATCAACAGAGACAGGTAAAAATGTAAGCGTAACACAAAGGCAGACAGACGTCCTTCCTATACCTCCAGGTCATGATCCATTGCATAACAGTGGCCAAAGAAGGTCTTTAGCAAGTTTCATAGAAATTGGACTGGTGATATATTAGTGAATGGATTAACATCTCCTGAGACACCTTCTAGTACCTTGTGGTGTCACATCTTGATCAGGGCAAGTGATGGCCCAACTCAATCCAAACAAAGCAGCCAGGCAGCGAATGCAGGAGCGTCTCCACTATATCAATAACATATCTGTGGGTGTCTGCTGTGAAATACTGGATATTCTTCATTAATCATTGCAGAGGCGTTCTGTGCTTAGACACACACACACACATACAGATCTTTACGGACCAGAATATCTATAGATAAAAAATAATTACCAACAATTAATTGGCATTTGTTGCATAAATATTCATTAATTTGTCTTTCATGAAGCCTTCATTTGTTAAACAGGATAAGTTTAATGTAAAAAACAGTGTCATTTCACTGTATATAATATAGCAGGTGGTATTGATATAGTGTAGAGATCTTAGTTGTTTATTTCTGGTTAGGAAACTTTATTGGGTGACCTTTCTGAAATAAATGTGTTAATAACAAGTTTGAACCATTAGGAAATTTTGACCACAGTAGTAATAAAAAAAAATCTTTAGCAATAACATTTTTACCAAAAAACATATTTGCAACGGCATTTGTTATAAAATGAAATGTATTTTTAGTACTGTTAGAGAACCTCATTTCAGGCAAAGGGAATTGGATATTAAAATCTGAAGCGCCCACACTCCAGTGTTCCAACTCAGAGAGCAGTATCCAGACTCAGGTGAGTTGGAAGCCCTCACCATCAAGAGATGCAGCCTCTTTCACTGGCCAGGCACAGCCCAGCTGCAGCAATGCTTTGTTTTTATGAAGTGGCCACTACAGATGTGCCACGTGTACAGTGAGAACTCATTGTAAGGCTATGTTTCTGTCTGCCACTGTCAAATTGATTACCATTTGAACTGTTGTCAGCCTCAGCTAGAATTACAGACTGGCAGAAACTGATCTCCCCAATGTGAAAAACACGACTGCAGAAAAACAAAATCGTAGAGCTGTGAATATATTATGCTTTCAGGGAAAGGCTGGTGAATTCATTTAAAAATAGCAATTATTCAGAAATGTATTTCATACAGGTGTATGGTGTAATCATTCTGTATTCTTACATTTTAATTATGTAAGAATGCAATTGGAGACCACTGTAAAAGGGAGTGCAGCTACGAATCTCATCTTCTGTCTGTGTAGGGATGGCACAGCTGCAGGCTATGTTGTAATTGCTGTCTCACTCTCAAGACAGTACAGCGTTGAGCTTAAAGTATGTTTCCAAGATGTCATCTCTGTTTCTACTGCATGCTGTTGCTGTTAATGGACTCTCAGTTGCTCTCCTCATGAGGAAAACTGTTATCGAACAAGCCAGGCTATAACTGACTGCTTAGATCTGCCAGCCAAACACTGCCTGCCAGCCCACCCAGGCCAAGGAGTCAAAAGTTGAGAAATGTATTCCCTAGGTGATTTATGGCCCATGACGTGTGAATAAAAATAGTAAAACAATCAGAAAGGTCTTGAAAAATATATTTCTGCTATACGGACCACATATAATCTACGATATGTTCCTTCTCAACACTGCAGAATGTTCTATAAGACTTTACGTGCCCACTGTATCTTACCTATGTGCATGACTGTAACAACAATAGAGATACCCCCACACACCCAATTCTCTCACTCTGAGAGCTATTGATAGCTGCCTGCTAAAAAATTCAAGGAAATGTAGTGTGCTTGTCTGTCAGCGATTTCTACCGTGTTGCTGTTAATATCTTCGGTATCTCACACCCACTCAACCCTCCACTGGATTTGTTTTTATGGTTCCATTGGCTTGGGTTGATCGGGAATTTATTACCAGTCTGACAATTCAGGAATACGAATGGCTATGGTTGTGTTTGGTGATCAGGATTAGTAGGTTTACCAGCAACTTTATTTACCCTGTTTTCTTTGTATTGCCAGGCTGTACATTGCCTGTGATGATTTCAGCTCCTTGTCGTGAATATCAGTTGTATCATATAGCACCATATACTATTTAGTGAGCTTGTTTCTCTCTATTGCAGATGACTCAGGGGACGAGGAGTCCACCTCTCAGTCAGATAAGAGTGAGATCCACAGCACCCTGAAAACCCTCTCCAGCAAGCTCGAGGATCTGAGCACCTGCAACGACCTCATCGGCAAGCATGGGGCAGCCCTGCAGAGATCCCTGAGCGAGCTGGAGAGCCTGAAGATCCCTACCGAGAGCGGAGACAAGATCAAAACAGTCCACGAGAGAGCCACCCTTTTCAGGATCACCTCTAATGCTATGGTCAATGTAAGTCAGCGCACACCTTTTACTGTAGCCACTGCAGTCTTTATAGAGATGGAGATGGGCAAGATTTGGAAATGGGTAGTGACCAGTTTACTATCCCCTCCCAATCTGAATCATGTAAAACTCCTGCTATCCACAAAGCTCATGAGTGTTTTTAGAGCCTGTTCTGGTGAATAAAATCAAGTTTAAACTGTTCTCGATAGCTGTTGATGGAGCCATCATGAACATCAAAGTGTATTTTATTCAGAGGGGCTCCCGAGTGGCGAATCTGGTAAAGGTGCTCTGCATGGAGTGCAGGATGTGCCCTATAGCCTGGAGGTCACCAGTTCAAGTCCAGGCTATTCCACTGCTGAGTGTGGATGGGAAATCCCTGGTGGCGGCGCACAATGCGTTGTTAAACATGAAGGTTGTAACTCCAGGATATTATTAAACATGAAGGTTGTAACTGTGCGTGCAGCCTACAAAAAAAGAAATGTGTTCTCTTTAAAAAAAAAAACAACACTGCCTCTACAGTATCTGGATCAATTCTGTGAGGGTGTGAAAGTCACAGATGCGATGTGATTTATTCTAGAAGGCTCTAAGCATTTGGACCGCACTCCTGTATGACTCCTGCTGTCCACTAGAGGGCTTCTTCCTAGCTCTTTTACACCATTAATACAGGGCGGGGACTTTATGAGACAGCAATGAGGCAATATTATGCAGAGGACACTGCCACATCACATGATAGGCTGCAGCATTCAGTAGAAAGATTACAATGCTTAGTTGACAGTTTGTTGACTGTAAACTGGGTCACAGTTGCATGACTTGGGATAGACTCAAGTCCATTGTTTTGTGATCTTGAAGCCAGCACATACTTGGACTCAGCATATATATATATATATATAAAATAACCCGACTGCAGAATGCAAACAGTGAGCAGGCTGCATTGGTCATAACACTGCAGGCAGAAATGCACAGGATGGCTCTACACTCCTTTCCAAAAAACGTTCCATCCCCATTCCCGTGAAAGCAGAAACACCACCAAATGTTCTTTGCTGAGTACTTCAACGAGATCACAGACTGCAGTATATTCCTTTAACTGAAGATCAGAAATCCAATACCAGGTGGCAGTAGTGGTGTCGGTGATGTAGGAGTGATATCTAATCTCTTAAAATGGAGACCACAGACATTGAAGTGCTCTGTGAAATGTGGGGAATGGTATTTCCACTCTCCTGCTGTTTGCTTGCAACCCAAGAGCTTGAACCCATAGAAAATGTTTTCACCTGCCAGACATAAGCATGGGATGTTACAAAGCCTCTGAACCATGGAGTTGAGGCCCGGTTTAGCTAGCCTCCTTCTGGTTTTGTCAGTAGGGTTGCTCAACTAACCCCAGCCAGTTTTTCTCCCTAAACCATGGGAGTGCCAAGGCCAGTACAGCACTCTTTACAGGACTCCAGCCGCTTCATAAGTTACTTTACAAAGAGCTGGCTTACAAAGGAAAAGCACTGTACTTAGATGGGGCAGTAGTATTTAGATAATACAAGTGCAGTAACTAAGGAGTAATTTTGTTGTATTTGGTGGAAACAGCTGCACTGTATTTGTGTCTGCAGGCAGTGGCGTATCATTTCAATGGTTCAGTAATATATTATGTGTGTGAACCCATTTATACTCTCTTGCTCCTGGTGACACACTGTTGTTATATTCTTCCCACACACATAAATATTCATAGCTCGTAATGAACAGGATTATAATGTTGGGGTTGTAAGTTCAGCAATGTATGTTCTTCTGTTTGTTTGGTGCAAGTGAATCTTTTCCTCTCTTGATAACCTGTTTAAGCAGTTTTCTATTGAGATTGGATTGGCTTGAATAATTGGTGTTGTGAGCTTGCGGTTTTCCTTGAAAAGCACCCACCTGTCTCTGGGATTAATGGGGCCAGCCGTTTTTATTGAACAAAATGGAAGTACTTCATCCTTATTGGAAAATGTCACATCAGACAAGGTCACTTGATACATGTCAGTTCAGAATAGCCTTTTAATTCACACTTTTTGCTGTGTCTGGTCTGTCATACAAAATACACTTGCATCTTGATTAGAAGTAGCCCCAGAACATCTATAAACAGTCATTTAAATGTAAATATAAAACATACGAAAAGCTGCTATTAGCATATTGAATCTGTGATGGTTTAGACGTTTAGAATGGCTTATCATTGACATTCTGAGTGCAAGAGCAACACTCGGAATTCGAAGTGTAGATTCTGCTAATAGGTTCCATCATCTAATCTAAGCCTGAAAGGAAATGCTGGATGCCCTGCAGTTTCAAACATACCCTTTGGTGGGTATCGCGTTAATCAGATTGACATTTGACTGAGAAATGAAAATGCGACCATGAATGAGTCTGCTGGTTCAACAGATCCACAATACGGGTTTGATATCAGCTCATCCTCACAGCCTGGAAATAGAGAAGATAACAGATAACCAGAATATGTATCTCCCAACCTCCCATCACCTCAACCAGGCTTCATAATTCCTTATCAGCTGACAAGGGTTTAATGGAAAGTGAAGGGGAAAATATTGAGAGTATATAGATACAGTGATAGCCGTGTTGTCTGTGTTACTGAAAATAAAGGGATGTGTAAAGGAGGGTCATAAAAAACTCACCATTGGAATAAAAGCATGATTAGAAATGTTTTAGCCAGCATGTTCCCAGGGTGCTGGGTAGGTCCTAGAGCCTGTGAAGTGACCTCCTGATCACCAGATATACAGTCTGAATAGCACTCCTGTTAGTGTCACCCTCAGCTTAGTACCAAAACTTTGAAATGTCACAGCCACAATAGAATGGGATTCAATGGGGACAAGTGGGCTATTCCCCTATAAATGTTAGCATAGCAAAGTGTAACAAGGCATATTAAAAACAAAGCATATTAAAAACATGCCCAACTGTGCAAACATAAAAAAATGCCACATTTACCATGCACATTTACTGTGGTAAACTTTTATAATAGTAATACAACTCATTTCCACCCCACTTAATATCACTCTGATAAATACGAGCATAAGAGGGGAAGGTTTCCATGTTGTGTGAGTAGGGTGCTGTAAGGTATTGGAATATTTTGATATGTGGACATTAGCACAATATACAATGTGTGTGTTTACAGCTTTATTTTATGAGAGAACAATATTGTAGTCATTATTATAACTCATACTATCTTAAGTTCCGCAGCCAATCAGAATATTTGTCACAATCTGTACTCGGTCCTTTTGCAGTGATAGTTAGACAGGATTGATTTAAGAGGCTCAATCATAATGGATTGCATAAAAAACTAACTTTCTCTGCTTTATTCTTGGGTTCTGTTTGCACTTGTGCTCCCTGGGTCATTTCATCTCAGCATTGGCTTCTGGGCCAAAGCATGTTACTGGCTAGAAGCATGTCAGTCAATAGGGGAAGCAGCTGATTGGTTATTGACAGGAAAGAAGTCAGTGAAGGGATGGGGACAAGATCATTCTCCAGGAGAAATAAGAAGTACAAGACAGTCAAAAGCATGGCTTCCAAACTGTTTTCTTTAACCTAGTGTAGTACCAGCTACCGTGTTTTGAAATAAAAAATCAAATAAAAAAAGAGTGCCATGACAGGTGTTTCTTTCAAAAGTGCACAATTGAAATTGAATAGATGCGCATGGTGGAGAAATTTAATGGAAGTATTTTGTTTGCTACAATTACTTTAAAGTTATACATCAGAGCTATAGCTTTCCTGGATCTTAAATAGCTGGCCTCAGATAACCAGGATTGCTTGACTCTGTGTGGTTACCATTGGGTAATTAGAGGCATAGGCACAGAGCTTTTGAAGTTGGTCTCACCTTACAAATCAGTATTTTATGGGGATTACAAGAAACAATGCCACCCTACTTGGCATATAAGAAAAGGCAGCTTGTAAACCTGTCTGCAGATTTTAAGGGAAATTAGAATTTTCCAAGGCATTATGAGTTTAGCAAAGCCACATTAATGCTGGATTAGCTTCTGTTTTCATTACAGTAAATATTAGTTGTGAGGCACTAAACCAAGGGGATTAGCACTAAACAATGCAGACAGCTTTATATACTATGAATTACCACACAGCGTTATATGATTAACTCCTTCAAGTTCCTGTAGTCCTTATACTCCATATTATAGATATGCAGGGGTGGAATACCCTTAGAGTGGTTGTAGCTGAAATTGTGCTCTGTTCCACTCCTTCTGCTGGGAATTTTAGGAGCTCACTGCAATTGAGATGCTTTATTCCTCTCTTTTCTGTAGACAGCTGATTTGTCCATAGCTATAAACTAGCGAGAAAGTCCTAGCAGAAAGCTGTTGCAGAACCTGTTAAACAGTGTTCTGGTTTGCTAAGATCAAGGCTTTTTAAAACGCAGTCATCGACTCTCTTTCTTCCCAAATCCACTTTTACCGATGAAAGGACCTCTGTGGTCTTGAAAGTATATATGTCTTTAGATGGGAAGCATGTGTCTCTATACTTTTAAACCAAGCAATACTGCACCCGAAGCAGAGTGCACAGAGGGTTATTGTTGAAGACTGCGGTTACAAGACAAGGACGTGAGTTGCAGTGTCAAAGTGAAAATGATTGAAGGACACAGCAGGGTCACATTTTCTTCTGTAATTGGAGTTCTTTCTTGTACCAAGCAGCCAGGGAGTGTTGTGTCCCTGTACACATTGATGAATAGTGTTTGTGGGTAGCTGAGGTAGTTTGGCTGCTGTGCATTTGTATGACTCTTTCCTGTATGCCATGAATAATATTACCGCCTGGGTGGTTAGTGCTATGCAGCAGGCAGCAGTTTTTCCCAGGCCATCAGAAAAAGCCTTAGTGAATTCTAAATTAGTGCTGAGCTGGTTTTAAACGAGCAGACAGGGAAATGTTCTAAGATTTAAACGGCTGATGTAAGGGTCCCTGTCTGGCTTCTTAAACGCTGAACATTGATTTGTCTTGCTAAGGATCTCTTTAGGATTAGTGGAACCAAAACAGAAAACCAGAATTAAAAGTAGCCTGTATTAATGTGTAATGCACCTTGTATGAATGGTAGCAGCTATAGTGGAAAGCAAAGTATTTTAAGGACAGCAATGTCGTCGGATGAGGCGGGTGTCGGAATACAGAATAGGAAATGAAATGAAATACCTGCCATCTGTAGCACACACTTTTGTGTAAATGACATCCATGTCAAGTACTCTATTCAGTTATATATAAAAGCGGCATGTCGATATATTTTAGGTAAGCATCTTTTGCACTGAATATATTCAACATACTGAAACATACGTCAACATATTTTACCAATATAGCGCAATATATGTATATACTTCAGTAATTAAAGACAGTAATCATTAGGGAATTGTTGCATACTGTATGCCTCTGGAACAACTTAGACACACAAATCAGTGTAGTCCTGGCTGTCAACAGTGGCTCCACACCCTATTGACAGTGTTATGGCAGGTGTTATTCATTTTAATCTACTGCAGCTATATAAATATGTTTCTGTTAGTTCAGGGTGCTTAACAGTGTGTTATACGGGTGAGTGTAAATACAGTGCAAGATGCAGAATGCATTGTTTCCATCCCATTTGCTTTGCCATTAAAACAGGCACAATGCGACATGCAAACAGGATTCATGAAACGCTGTTTTTATTTGTCTAAATGAATTTGGCTTTCTGTATGCTGGTGTAATCCTCAATTTTCTAAAGGGTGTTCTCTTTTTGCAGAGCCATGTCTCTTTTTATTTTGTTCCTATTAACCTGCCGGGTTACTGTAAACACAGCCTGGTAAAACAATATTGTCAGCCCATTTACTAAATCAGAGTCGCTGATATAAATAATTAGTGGTTTTGTCTGTAAACTGTTAACAGCTAGCTTGCTAGGCTATAGACACACGGTAATATGGGGGTGCTGGTGTTCAAAATGTAGTATCAGCAGGTTATTGATTGGTTCAGTGAAGGTAGCTCCTGGGAACACCCACAACTCCAGAAGTATCTGCTCTCCAAAGTAAAGTTGCTGAGAGGTTTCAATATTGCTGAAACTCCCCCCCGAATGACACAGAAAGTAGCGTCCTGGGCTTCCACTGTGTAGAGCAGGGTTCATGTCTGGGTTGGGAATATGCTATTTTTAATTTACTGTTTTAAAAATAAATGGTTCAATTTGTCCTTTGGATTTGTTAGTTTGGCAAGGGTTTCATTCATTAACACCAGGGCTGAATGAACTGAAATGTGACTTAAGACTGGATTGCTCCTGTCCCTTATTTTAAAAACAGATTTTGATCCTTGTTCATTTGCATCTCTGACCCCCAGTTTATGAAATGCCTTGCCTGATGATGTTAAATCTGTAGACACCCTATTTTCATGGTGTAAATCAGTATTTTCACATGCTTCATTGGGCCAGATTTTAGGTGCAAATTGGTAAATACTGACCCGGGGCCTTGTGTCTATACTGTTTGTTAAAGGATTATTACTGTAGCTGAGTTCAGTTGTCCCAAGTGTTATGACTCAGGAGTTTTTCTCAAATAAGTAAATAAAACATACTGCCAATATTGAGCATAGCTCGCCAGGACTTGAACATTCCTCACTGGAATCACAGCACTCAAGAAAGTGCTGCTGGTGCAGTGAAGTGCTGTGCCGTGTGTGTTGCAGGCATGCCGTGATTTCCTGGAGCTAGCAGAGACCCACAGTCGGAAATGGCAGCGAGCACTGCAGTATGAGCGTGAGCAGAGGATCCGTCTAGAGGAGACCATCGAGCAACTAGCCAAGCAGCACAACAGCCTGGAGCGAGCCTGCAGGCAAGCGCCTGCTCTGACCAACACCCCAGCCGTATCCAGCACTGCCACAGGTGAGTGATACTCGGGGACAACAGCACCACCTAGCTTTCTAATGCACTGCACAGGCTGACTCACAGTGGTGGTAGCTAATACAATTCTTTCATACGTCTTAACTGTGATGCACTTCCATTCACTATAACGTCTCAAATGTTTGAAAGAACGAAATGATATTGCAAACATCATTATTAAACATGACATCTGCTGCTACACTAGGTTGAAAATAATTCTCATTTTGATTGCACTTCCTAGGTCATTTCACCATTGGGGGTCAAGCTTCTTATTGGCTGCAGAGCTTGTAAGGCATTAGGGGAAGCAGCTGGCTGGTTTGTAACTGGAAGTACAAGAACTGAAGGATTGGGGACAATTGGTGAAATGATCATGAAAGTGCAAGACTATCTGAAAGCAAGGCTTGCACAGATATGTTTTTTAAATGAATATATATGTTTGTTAAAACATAGATTTCTTTCAAACTATACATTTGGGACCTGTTTAGTGAATGGATTTGCATTGCATGGAAAATGTATAGTATTGTTTTTACAGAATTTGAAGGTCATATGGTGACATGATTTTGTAATGAGGAAGGCTGGTCAGTGACGGCACTTAGAATTCTCCAGACAAGCTCAAAACAGTAAAGGCTGATTTATAGAAGCATTATAGTAACTCTGCTGGGGCAACAGAAGCCAATAGAAGTCATAATACTTGAAACACCATTGGTTTGTAAAAACTATTAAAATATTTATTTATTTGCCCTTACTTTATCAGAAAGTAGGCCAGCACTGAGTCTAATGTTCTTATGTTTTTCAATTGTAGTTTTAGAAGCAGCTACCCACACCACCTCCTTTTGAACTGCTTGTCTCTACAGTACTCTGTGAACCAAATAGGCACACTGAGCTCCTACTTGCACCAATAGGAGGTCAGGTTATAAATGAAATCCTAAAACTGTAAAGTTCTTAAGGCATTTCCAACAACTGGAAGTAATTTTGAAGAACAGATATATGTGTATGGTATGTTTTTTTTTCCATTGCTTGACACCTGTAAAATATAATTATTTTAGAATATTATTAGGATCAGTGTCTTTAGCAGCACCAGTGTGAAGGCTTCTGGTAACCGTGGCAACATTTTGAATCCCAGTAGATTAGCAGAGGATAGAAATTACCATCTGTTCTAGAAGACAGGACAGCACCCCTCTGGTGCATGCTGTATAATGTTGTTCACAGCTGGGTCTGTCACTAATTATAAAACAAGTACAATCGTTCTGCCATTCACTTCCACTGGGATTGCAAATTCCAACATGACAGTGCATTGGATTAACAAACATCACAAAGGCTCCTGCCCGTTGGTTCACAACACAGTCTGAGGTCAGACTGTGTGGAAGTACAAACAGAACTGTTTTTCAAAAGTAAAATCCAGGAGTCTTAAAGAAGCAAAGGTACCTGGAGATGCCGTCTCCTCGCTAGGATATCAGAGGCCTGATATACACTCACACACTACAATACAGCCCATGTGTTTAAAGGATCACTACATGGTGCTCATTATCACTTAAGTATATGGATTGTATTGTAGATGACCCATATGTTTTTGTTTTCCTATCTTAGTACACACCTCACGTTTTCAGCTTGTAAACACATGTTCAGCTCCTAATGAGTCCTTGCTGGCTGCTGTGAGCAGCTTGCTACTCCTTCTCAGAATCCTTCTGGAATATTATACTGTAGTTCAGCCCACAGTATACCTCTATATAATAATAATCTTTATATAGTGCCTTTCATAGTGGACCACCATCACAAGATACGAGACTAGGGTGTGTGAACTATGTATCAGTTGCAGAGTCCCTTACAACAATGTCTCAACTGAAAGACCAGAGCACACAAGGAGGTTAAATGACTTGATCAGAGTCACACAATGCAGCTGAGCTGGGATTTGAACCGGGTACCTCCTGGTTACAAGCCCGTTTCTTTAACCACTGGACCACACAGCCCCCAGTCTATACCCCCACACTGGATAATTTGAAATGGTTGAAATGGTTGAAAGTCCCTTTAGCTAAAAACAGAATTAATTTAACGATTGAAATCATACATTTGAGTGATTTTACTAAACGTTTGGTCGGTGTAAACTCTCCTTGGTGACAGTCCAGAGCACACCAATCCACAGATTTTCCTCTCCTCTTCTCAGCTGAACTCTCAAAGGCAGGAAGGCAGGCATGCAGTGCAGCATAAGCCATAGAAATATATTTAAAACATGGTCTGTTAGCTCTGCCATCCTCTCAGTCCCCAGTGTATTAGCATGACCTGGATTCAAAATGCCCAACTGCTTTTCTCAAGGTTATTTTCTCCTTGTCCTATGGAGGTGGAGGGGAGGAGTGATCTATGAATCTTGTTTTGCAGCACGTTTTCCACACAGCCTTGTTGTATATCACTGAGGGTTTCACATGAGCAATCGGTCGTGGAGAATTAGAAATAAATTGAAAACCGGAGCCACGAGGAACAGCTTGAACACGTCTAGTTTGTTAATCTTTGTTAACTTTTGTTGTCTGCCGGTTCAAGATTCCATATAAGATGCTGAAAAGTGTATCTTACAGAATAATGTCATTAATGTTAATTGTTGGGCCCTTCCATTCCCTATGCACTTCCTTGGTCATTTCACATGGAGGGTAAAATTGTTCCTACTCATTCAACACCTCCTTTCTTGTCACACTTCACCAGCTTTACACGGTTTACATGAACAAGGATTAGAAGCTGATCGTTCCGAGTATTACTGTCATGATGTTTACCCAGAAAACTCAGAAATGCATTATTTTCACAGATTTTCACCCATTTAATAAACACTGATAAATTCCCAGAAAATTGTATACAAAATAAACTGAAATAGAGTGCCTTCGCTATAACGTGTGTTTCTTTCCAAACTACACGTTTTATAATGTAACAAATGGAAGCGCACACCAGGTACGATTCAGGCAGTTATTTAGCTGCCTGCAATCAGTTCAAGCTGCTCCCCTGCCTGGTCTGCTGTTGATCATATCGCTCAGGTCAGAGTGACTCACAGTCCTTAGCAGCCCCCGCTGTGTAGAGCCCTAAATATAGAAGCTGTTAATGGACTGGAGCCTCCTTTTTGTTGCCCACCAGTTCAGCAAAGATTTCTCTCATTGTGTCTGCCATTCCAATGTACATAGCTCAGTTACCCATGAAGAACTGTTAAGGCACTTTCACTATGACTTCAGGAGCGGCTCTTCAATTCCAGTTGCCTGCCATGTATAATGCAGGCTAGATCAGCCAGTGTCTTCATATTAGGAAGCATCGGCACCATCTATTGCCAGCAAAAGCGTGATCCAATTTGACAGATCACTAGACATCACAGATTCATACTTCTTTAAAGATACTTCGGCTGATCTCAAACTTTACTCAAATACTGTTTCTTTTCCATAGGTCGGAATAGCAGAGACAGGCGAGCGACAGCAGTTCAAAGCTTGCTGTGCTTCTAGTTACAAAAACAAATACAAAGTAAAGATGCACCCAAGCTAGGGCTATCTCAGTGCATGGCAGAGAGCCCAGCTTGCTGCTGTCAGTCCTCTCTCTGAACTAAATGAGCACCAGAACAAAGAGGCTGGCTCCTCTAATATACAGGTGACCCTCCCCAAACTGACAATCAGTAAACCAATTTGGGGAATGGCCACACACACCTTCCACACTAATTTTTGCTGGGATGAGATTTTAACCCCATTCCTGCGAAACTTAAACTCAGAATGAACAAAACATTATTTACACAAATTAGGCCTACAGATGTGCAAGAGATTTTAATAAACTCTGGTTATATCAGGCGAGACTCACCTGTTTTGAGCAGAATGGAACAGAGCGACCCCTTATCAATTAACTGTCAAGATTGTTTGATTTTTATTGTTTTGAAATTGGACTAGCAGGTCTGGACCTACGGTATATCCAGACTTAGTACACAATACATCAATATGCAATCAAATGTGTAGGGCAGTTTGAACAGTTTCTGTGCATCAGGTCAACCTCACAGCCCTGTTTTTCAACAAGAAGTTGTAATGCAATCTAATTTGAGGTTTATTTCTGTACTGCTGTATATCTTACAACTGAGTGTTCACACTGAAGGCAGGAAAGACACTGTGGAGGGTGATCACAGTTATAGAATCGAGGCACTGAAGGGTTAAATGGTATTTTGGTGACTGGGCTGAATAGCTATACAGATGATGTGAATGTGGTAACACTGCAGGTCTGTGGTCGTCTTTCTTGGCAGCTAAGTAGAGAAGTGAAAGTGCAAATGAAGGCATTCTTCATCAGCAGACAGAGAAGAACAGTGACTGGGGGAGCGGTCATTGACCGGGAGTGAATATGTTGTAGAGGACTGCTTTATGAGTTAAAAATAGAAGCCTCACCTACATGCCATGCAGTGTAGTGATATTCAGAGTTACTCTGCTTTATTGTACACACCCAGCCACTCACACACACATCACTTAGTAAATTGACATTAGAAAAGGATTTGAACATATTTTGCAATATATTGAAATATATTTTGTAATTTGCCTGGTCACTTTATTAGGACCTGTACCTAATTTCGATTTGGGCTGCTTTTGGCTCCCAGGTAAGTATTACTTACAATTAATATACAGAACAGAACATAGTGTTCATAAAGGTACTGAGAACTGTAGTATTGCTGGAAGACCAAAGGGTCATTACAAATCACAAAGTGGTTTTAGCTCATGAAATACTTTCCTAATTCTTACCTGTCAGCAATTCTATTGACTACATTGGTCTCAAATGTGCATTTCAAAAGAAACGTAATATTTGTTTTCAGTTTAAAACTGACATATGGTAAAAGAAACGTCTCAGTTTGCTTGCCTTCCTTTCCAGGAAATCGCACTCTCAGGGTCATTTCGTCTCAGCAGAGATTTCTTTAACCAAGTGTAGTTCTAGCTATCATGTTTTAAAATGAAAGGACATGTTTGCTTAAACATAGATTTTATTTCAAGCTACATGTTTGAGACTTATGTAGTGAATGGATGTGCATGGTGCAGAATGGCTGTATTTTCTTTGGTACGTTCTCTTCGAGAATAGGCATGGATCAGTGAATGTGTGATGCTGTGAAGGGATGTTCTGGTTTGAGAGATGAAAGAAAGACTGTTCTCCTCCCTGACATTTCACTTTCCTCTTTCCTCTGAAGCTCCTAACAGTGTCACAGAGCACAGACAGGAACATGTCTGGAGGTTAAGAGCTCAGGGCTCTTTTTTGGTGATGAGGAAGCTTGAAGACATTGCTTTACTCCTTTTAATGAAAAGATTTGTGGATCTAAAACATAAGAGAAAAACATATATTCTTATATATTTAATTACGCCATCTAAATTAATTTCATGGTTTGTCATTGTGCCCACATGGACTTAAAATATTTTAATTGGCTCATTAAAGTATGTTTTATAGGTGTATTAAATCCTAAGTAGGCCCACTTGCACTATTTTTCTCATTTTAAGGTCATTATTCTGACTTTGCTTCCATTTTGTAATGTGAGCACCATCTTTAAACACCGTCATCTGCTAAACATACTGAAGACTGAAGTTGATGGCGTTCACATCAAAAATAATTATGCAAAGTAAGAAAATGGCCTTGTCACAAATGGCTTGGCGGGTGATGTCAGACCAGGAAATACAGGCAAAACAGGTACTGTGGGGTGAGTCACAAATCTGCTCTTGTTTACATCAAACAAATGAAATATTTAAACAGAAACAAGACAGTACACACAAAACAAGGTGGCATGAGGGCCAAACAAACAAACAAAGCAAGTATCTTGCGGGTTTAAAACCAGCACACGGAGCAATTGTCTTTTAGATTCTGTCTGTCAGAGATCGTTCCCCCTAACGCTGAACAACAACCCATGTCAGCAAAAGCAGCTGGTTTATACAGTGGTCAAGGGATTAACTGGTTATCATTGACCTCGTTTATCCCTCCACCACATTCCACACGGGTGATCTAATAAGCGTGATCAACAGCCAATTTGTCAATAAATTATTAGCTGCCAACCACACGTTCTCACAGAGACGAGAAGCAAACATCGCCCCTTCCAACTACATTTAACTAAAATAAACACAGATACATTAAACAATAAAAATACTATCAAAACAACACAAATAAACATAGGGGTAGGGTGTACCCTGTCACAAACCTACAATGAGCATAATTGCACAAGTAGATTCAGTACACGAATGTGGCAGTAGATGAGGTAAAAACCATTCAAGGTAAAATAACTTCCATTATTTTTTAATGTTGTAGGCAAATATCCATGTTTTAGACCTTGTGTTGTTTCCTCTGCAGTTTGAAAGTGGCATGGCCCAGTCTCTACCAGTATGTTGTTTCCTGTGCAGGGTGTGCGCAACCTTTGAAAGGGGAAGCGAGTGACGAAGATGAAGAGACTGAGTATTTTGATGCCATGGAGGATGCGCCAGCTTTCATCACAGTAGCAGCGGACCACAAACAGCACAGGTACGAGAAATGGAAGGGAGGGCTAACATTATAGAAAACTAACCGCGTATACTGGACCACAGTCAGTGGAGTGATGTGTTAATCCACAACACTGACCTCAGTTCCAAAAGCTATGTTGTTTAATGTCTTGAAACTCTCTAAAAAAAAGTATTTATGAAAAGATGGATAGATAGATGAAAGATTTAATTCCAATTTCAAGTATGGTAAGCACTTTGTCAAACATGAATTATGGTAAATGCCACCCATACAGGTCACCTGCTCCAAATCTGAATATGTTTGTATTGGAAATATGAGAAGCGGTGGTTTCCTCGAACCGTTGACCTTGAGCAGGCCCGTGCAAGCTGTGAGCGCTGTTGTAATTAGCAGCTTGTCTTCATTTCAGAAAAGAAAGAAGGAAAGAACGCCCCTCCCCTCTCACATAGCTCACACCTGTTGCCACTGACGAGTGATGTTTACACTGTTCTGTTTGGAGGGTTCATTGTTTGAAACGTCCAGCTGTGTCTTCAGGGGCAAACCATGGCTAAAGCTGGTTGGTCAATGACAGGAAAGAAGGCATTAGGGTGGGGCCAGTGTCACTCTCCTGAAATACTGTAAGCATATGCTAGCACACATGTATTTTCATTTTAAAACAGACATCTGGCATTGCCCTCTAGGAGGTTTGGTACTACTTTACTTCCTTGGTCATTTCACCCCAGCATTTTTCTGAGTCTTCTGTTACCGGATGAAAGCCTGCCAGTCAATAGGGAAGCAGCTGATTGGTTAGTAGCCAGTGAAGGGGTGAGGACCATTTCACCCTTCAGATGAAATGACCCAGTAAGTGCAGCACTGTCTAAAAGCATGACTTGCAAGCAGCGGTTTCTTTAAACTGGTGTAGTACCAGATATCATGTTTTAAAATGGAAATACACTTTGCAAAAACATGTCTTTCTTTCAAAACTGCATATTTGGAACCGATGAAATGAATGGATGTGCATGGCGAGAAAATGTAAGCATAAAACCTCATCTCAGGAAATGTGTAAAAGCAAAGTTTGTAAAGACTTATGTTATAACTAAGTTAAGTTTGAATGTGCGCATAGCTGGTGAAACGACCAAGGCAGTGCAAGAATACCTGAAAGCTTGCAAACAGATTGCAGGGTGAGAGGAGTTTTTTGATAAGCAAACAGTAACAGAGGATCAGAGTGACAGCAACCTGTCTACGAGCTGATTCAGTTAAAGTCTCAGAATGGAAACAGCTCATTTTCTTTAAAAAAAAAAAAAAAACTGATGCTCCTTGTAGTTTAAATATATTGCAATATATGCTGTACTACAATGTGTTAGCCTATATCACTGGGGCTAAAAGCTGCCAGATGGCAATCTGTAAAGAAGCTGTGTAACAACCTATTAATCAAAATTCAGTTGAAGCATGTGATGGATCCAATGGCAGATACTGGGGTTCATTGTGTTTATTGATAATGTGGCATTTCTCAGGGAAGGGGGTGGGTTACATGTAAGGGAGGGAGGGTCATTTGAAAGTTAATTGATTCTCAAAAGGCTGTCAGGATTGACAGACATAGCTTAGCCACGTGTAATTATTCACATTTGGTTTTAGTGCTGCTTCATTAACATGCAGCACAGGCCCAGAGATGTGCTCTTGCCTCTCGCAGATTATTTGTGCACCAGTTTATTCATTATTCATTTTCTGTGACTCTGTAAAGCTATTAAGGAATCTGATTGACTGCAAGACAGATGAGATACAATTGTGGATAAGAAAAAAAAGTGCAGTTAACTAAACATCTGTTTCTACCTTTCATCTGTTTCGCTGCCCCCTGCAGATGAGTCCTGTGAACCCAGGATGAGCTGTTACAGTTGTTAAAGGCAATT
This sequence comes from Polyodon spathula, assembly GCF_017654505.1. NCBI lineage: Eukaryota > Metazoa > Chordata > Actinopteri > Acipenseriformes > Polyodontidae > Polyodon > Polyodon spathula. The sequence continues at coordinate 16,347,091 of NC_054558.1, read as the reverse complement.
CAAATGCTCATAGCTTCCACAAACTTGCTGTACACTTGGTTTCTCAATGCACAATCAGTCTCTCATTTGCAGTTTTAAAAGAAGCATGTGTTGTAGCAAACATGTATTTCATTACATGGTATCAGACTAGGTTAAAGCACTCAGTTGCCTGCTTTATTTTCAGGTAGTCTGTCGCTGTTTTTGGATCACCTCAGCAGTGTCTGCACAATTGAGGCATGTTACTGGCTGCAAAGCACGTCATGTTATTGATAGGAAGCTTGATGTTGAAGTGCAAGACTCCCTGGCAGTAAAGCTTGCAAACAGCTTTCTTAATCTAGTGTGGTACTAGATACTGTAAAATTTATATAAAAACTGAAACCTGTACATAGCAAAAGGAAGATTTATATATCTATTTCATTAGTTAAATTAGTGTTATAAAATCAACTCTTAAATGATCCAGCTGTGGCTTCTCCCTGTGGATACAGGGTGATCAAATAAAGTAAACATTTTCATCTTTCACCAAGGCATTGGTAAATACATGTCGAAATGTTTGTCTAAGTCTATTTGTAGTATTTCTATGTAGCTCATGTTTTTGGGTTTATAGCTGTTGATGGTTAAAATCCACTTCATGTCTCTTAATTAGCTGGGGCCAGCAGAGTTGAAAGGTCACATTCCACATGACTCGAATGGAATGAGGAAGACTGTACCGTGGCAGCGAGTTATGATTCTCCAGGCAAGCGCAAAGCAAGTTCAGAGCCAAGAGACACAATGCACTCTTTACTGGAGCAACAGAACCCAGAAGCAGCCAGAGTCATATAACAAATCAATTACAAGGACATTCTGAAGCTACTCTTCAGTACTGTTCCAAATCCACTGTGTTTTCGATTGATGCAAAAGGTTCTTTTAAGGTCTTAGACTGGGGATATAATAGTACTTCCCAAAGGGTATTTTTCTAACTTTCCCATGGGATGTTAAAGTCAGTTCCTCTGACTGTGTTATTTATGCTCAGTGACCTTATATCATAAAGAAATTTGACATTGGAGGCAAAGCGCAATGGGAGGGCTGTATAAACAGTGCAAGTTGTTCTAGAGAGACAGGTGCAGTGAAGTGCATTATCCAGCACATCATTAAAAGTGAGTACCCTGAGTCAAGTGTTCATAAAGCATCCTGAATAATTATATCATTACCAGCACATTCAGAATGACTTCTGGAAGCGTCCTTGACTGTGGTTTCTAAGTTACTAATGCATTAGGTAAACTAATCATTTAGATCTAATGGGCAAGGTAACGCATAAGAAGTAGCTCTCTGTCTCTTTCACTGATTTTGGTTTTTCTGAACACATACTATGTTTCACATGGTTGATGTAGAAGGCCACTTTATTAGGATCTGTTCTTTATTTTTCAAGGTTTCTTTGTCTTTAGGGCCTTTAAAGCAGCGGTTATAAATAGAAGCAGGAGAACTGATGGTGACAGCAAGCTCTGTCGATTGCCTTGCTCTTCACTTCAGTACAGCTTCTCTCCCCACAGGCTCAACATCTGCCTCTAATCGTAACACTGATGGAACTTTCACAGTCACTACATAGACAGGACTCAACTATTCTGAATATGGGTATTTCAAATAATCATAAAGAGTGTGATTTCATATTGCAGACAGAAGTATTTGTAATGCAAGCATTAGACACGCTTTTGCAATAATGTACCTGCTTAAAGATCCAGTGTCGCAGTTTAAACGTCATAGTGTTATACTTGCATTCAATTGGAAAAATTGGAAAAAAGTCTGACATGCTGTGTCTTTGCTGTTCTCTGGTTTTCCCATTTCGGAGAGTCGCTCCTCCCCTTTGGGTTACCTGAGTGAATACTTCAGGCATTTTCAATTTTAGGTCCCAGAAATAGAATTACAGCCATCAAAGTGCTGTGAAATAACAGCGACTTGTTTTCAGGAGACTGCAGTAATCAAAATTCACTACCTTAGTTAGTGGGGGAGAATAACACTTGGGTTATTTTTTTTTCTTAAAGTACAAGCAACAATATAAGTTCTTAGAATCATGTTTTTATAAATATTTGCAAATTATTTATGGTCCTATTTTACCTATGGTCCTTAAAAGGGTAAATATAGGCAAAATAAAATAGTCTACACATTCTCTAGTCAAAGCAACAGTTATTATAATGTTGTAGCCCTAATAATAATGACAATGCACCTTTATAAAAAAAGAAAAGTGAAATATAGTAACATAACCATAACATAAAAAAAATGATGAATAAATAAATAGTCCAATGAAAATGCCAGAAGACAGTTTGGAATGACCAGGTTTCTCTTAAGGAAATTAGAACCAGACACTGTGGTTCTAATTTCGGCTCACAAGCAGAGCGATCTTGCTATTTAAATTACTGTATGGAATCACCTTTGTAGTAGGCATTTTAAGAACATTTAAAAATAAAGTTTTAAATGTGTCTAAAAATACAAAAATAAAATATGTCCAGAACCAATAGGCAATTGAGTTAATTCATCCCAGGTGATACTGCTGCACGCCAGGCAGACGGTATCCAAGCAATCTGTAAACGTTAGCTCAGGGGAACTCTCAAGTTAGAATAATGGGTGCATCTACTGTTAGCAGGGTGCATCTTGCAGCTACCTGACCGGATAGAAGAGCAGCGCTGATTCCGAGACTGTAGCCAAAACAGTCCACCAAGCTTCGGGATAGATCGGAGCTCCTCAAAGCAGTTCATAATGCCGAAAAAGTACTGAAATTTATTTAAAGTGCTCTGTATAGATAGGAAACAGCAACCACAGGAAATGTAATAATAGCGAGTCCTTCTGCTTTGTTGTTGCTGAATAGTTCCACGCAGCTCTCACACAGTTTATATTGTTCTAGGGAATCACATGCATTTGCAAACACTGCAAACTTGCAGGATTTGTGTGGGCCAGTCAGTGTATGAGACCACAAAATATTGTGTAAGTACTGCAACAGACATTTACTGAGTTGATACTCACGTGTCATTCTTTTCTATGGAGTCAGATCTTGGAGTTCTGAGTCAGCAGGAGTAAACAAGTCTGTACACTTTCAGTTCGTAATCTGGTTGAAGCTGTCAGCACTTGTGAACAGGGAGGAGTTGGATACAGCAGAGCTGTCACTTTGGCAGCCCTGTCTCAGTCCAGCCCTGCTGATCCCTGGATCCTGAGCTGTGTTTTATGCTTGATTCCAGACATTCAGGGAGCAATCAAAACGAGGCCAGTGGAGGACAGCCCAATGATTGGAACCTGGAGGATCATGTGAGTTTCCTAACTTTTATATCCTCAGATGCTATTAATAGCTTGTGGTTAAGAATACCCTAACCAGGTCCCGTCACAATTAGATTAGCTGTAATCTAGATTTATGTAGGCTGGCTCCTGTTTGACATTTATTTTTCAGAGGCTCACAAAATACCATAAGAAATCAAGAGCCTTTTAGAGTAACATATTAATATACTATATCATGAAACCTTAATATAATTATTATTCTTTGCTTCTGAGCAACAGCTTACCAAATGCGGCTGGAATTCCCATGCTAAAGAAAATCCCAGCAAACAGGTGTCAGTCACACTTGATTTGCTGACTTTAGGTACTGTCATCTATGCCTTACTTCATCACAACATGCTGCATGCTCAGTTGCTCAGAAGCAGCTCATGAAAGTGGCGATGCCTGCTGTGTAATGAACAGGTTTCATGGGATTCTAATGAAGAACCCCAGTTAAATACGTATTCTCAAAGGTGAATGATTTATTAGGATAGTTTGTGAGTTGCTGTAAAGTAAACATTGAAAAGGAACAAGCTATGTACCTGTCGACCTAGGCTAGGATACCCAATGGGATTAATAAGATGTACAGAAATGGATTATAAAGCTTTGGTTGACACAGTTGGAATCTCCGTGGGGTAACCATTAAAGATACTTTTTTCTGCCATCAGCTCTTTCTCTGTAGCTCAGACAGAAGACAGTGGAATTTACCAAACCTGTATGCCTTTGTAAGCCTGCATAACATATTTGCAGTTCATTAAAGACTGGTTTCACAGGGGCTGGCTTTTCAAAGCAGAACCTAATTAACTTCAATTTAGCAGGCTTGCTTACGCCATCCTAGTCTGATTTGGATCCAGGAGACCTGTTATATTGAACTTCATCAAAATGGTAGCGCCTTCATGTTACTGCCGAAGTGGTTGATGCACAAATGAGAAGTACTCACAATGAGAGGCTATGTTAAATACAAATCATCCAGCAATTTAAACTGTTTAATAAGAAATCAATTTAAAACCATTTAATAAGAAAGAATAGTTGAAAAAATGCACAGTGTAAATTGAAATATGTTACAAAAATGTAACTGGGTTTTCTAATTGTAGGTTATAGCCTATTAACACCAAGAACCACTGCTTATTTTGCATTAATTTATTCATGCTCACTGTGGAGTTTACTGTATTTTGTGTTCACTCCCCCCTGGTTCACGATGCAGTTTACTGTATTTTGTGTTCACTCCCCCCTGGTTCACGATGCAGTTTACTGTATTTTATGTTCACTCCCCCCTGGTTCACGATGCAGTTTACTGTATTTTATGTTCACTCCCCACTGGTTCACGATGCAGTTTACTGTATTTTGTGTTCACTCCCCCCTGGTTCACGATGCAGTTTACTGTATTTTATGTTCACTCCCCCCTGGTTCATGATGCAGTTTACTGTATTTTGTGTTCACTCCCCCCCTGGTTCACGATGCAGTTTACTGTATTTTGTGTTCACTCCCCCCTGGTTTATGATGCAGTTTACTGTATTTTGTGTTCACTCCCCCCCTGGTTCAGGATGCAGTTTACTGTATTTTGTAAACAGCTTCACTCAATATCTTGTGATGCAAAATTTAGAATTTTTTTATTTTTTTATTTTTTGAACAACCTAATGTAAAGCCACTTTCATTGCAGATAAAGTTGTCTCAATGTAATACTTGATGTTGGCAATGTCATTACAAGGAAACTTAATAGTCTAACTCTCTTACCTTTAGTCTTGCATTGATGATTCAAAAAGCCCTTGTAGAGAACCATCTTGTAATGGTCTTTAGTAGAGAAAGTACTGCTGTAAACCATGCTGAGTTAAAACAAATGGATGTACTGAAAAACACAAAAGAAAACAATTATTAGAAACCATAAAACATGAGTGCTATATAGGTACAGTAAGTATACAATGTTGTACACCCTATTTACAGTCTACCTTTAATGATGTGTAGATTGCAAATAAAGAGGAAAACCATCATTATGTGTTTCGCAATTAACATGTCTTGACAGGTTTTTCTCCAGTTTAATACTTGCCCAATGAAACATGTTAAAGGGAAAATCTGTTTTGGAAATTTGCATAATCATAATTTTTGGACATCCCGACTGTTTCTTATGCTCCAAGCTACAGCAGGTCATAGGTATTTAGTTCCAACTAATGGAAGTTATGGTATGAAGTAATTAATCGACACCATCCTGAAATCAGAAGATTTGGTATGGATGGAGTGAGTCTTTTCCTTTCAAAGTGATTTGAATAATTTTCATTCAGGCGCGGTTCTCTCTCAAGCAGAGACTGTAAAGTGTTAGTTTTGTCATGTTGACTAATGTCCACTGGGGGCTAGATTGAAACTCATTTCATTTTAACCAAACTTAAACCTCCAGGGTTGAATAGTTGTTCAATAGAGAAACCAGGAAGATTGTAATTCAACCCAGGCAGCTCTGGAGCTGCCTGTGGTCAGCATTCTTCAATGCAGTAGCTGTCTGCCTCAGTGCTTCTGAAAATAGCTGTCATGAATTACACTGACAGGGGTGCTTGGCTTGTTTCAGGCTAGATGTGTATCTGAACATATCTCAATGCACTGAGTGCGAGCTTCAGGAAACCATAATTTGGCATGTACAGTAACAGGTGTTCATCAGTTTACTGTTAAAACTGATACTTTTAGTCCTATACCTTTCAACTAGTGACAAAGAAAGTTTTTCATTCAAAGCTTTAAATACACAATCATAAATTATTAAAAAAAAAAAATATATATATATATATATATATATATATATATATATATATATATATATATATATAATATATATAAGCTGAAGGGCTGAATGAAGCACACAAATATTATAGCTAATGCTTCAGTACTGTTTTTTACATGTCAGATGTAAACCTCAAGGATCCTCACAGTGGAAGCAGCTGGACGATGACTGTGCACATTGACCAAGGTAAACGTTGCGAAGGGAACAGCCTCTGAAGGCTAATGTGTTGCGCCTGTTCCAGGTGTTAGACTTTCAGCACCTGGCTGGGTGTAACGATTCAGCTGGGAGGGAAGTCATGCCGAGGAAGAAGAGGCGGACCCGCATCCCTGACAAGCCCAACTACAGCCTGAACCTGTGGAGCATCATGAAGAACTGCATCGGCAAGGAGCTCTCCAAGATCCCCATGCCAGTACGTGAGTTCACTGTGCCTCTTTGACAATGTCTCCCAAAAAGCATGACAACATTTAATAAAGCAAAGTGAAAGCATGGTACTGCACAGAGGTGCATCGTAAAGCATATTCAAAACATGGCACACCATGGTAAGCTATGTTGAATGAATTGTATAACCATGGAAAAAGCATAGTAAACTACAAAATTACCAGACACATTTCTCTTTCTTTTTCTAGGTTGAATAGATTTAATTATTTTAACCTGCCCTATTGGCTCTCAACATTAAGTTCTGGGATCAGCCTAGTAGCTCTTCTATGTACCTTCTCAAGTGCTATAGTGTATGATATAGTCTTAGCATAACTTCCCTAGACTTCTATTCCACACAACACAAGATTGGCCTTTTTAATTTCCTCTCCATATTGGCGGGATACCTTTAAAGATGTGTTCACTACAATGGTAGAGAAAATCAAAGGAATGATAAGGTTGCAAATGCTAATAATCCTTAGCAATTCCACCTTTAGGTTGCCTATTCAAATGCTCTTCAAGAGTTTAATTGATAGCTTCGTGATTCTCTTCCCTTTCTCATCGGCTCTTATTATCCCCAGCAGCAATCATGTTTAATTGCAGTGCCTGAAAGCTAGGGTAGCTGACAATCTTTTTACACAAGTGTGGCCCTGGGAAGCAGACAGTTGCGTCTCTAGCTGTGCCTTGATGTGTTTCTCTCCTTGAATCCATGAATCTGATGCTGCTTTTGCAGTGATCTATCAGCTCCGTGGTCAGGCACAGAGGTGATGCCCTGTGCCCAGACATTGGTGATGTACATTCAGGGCAAGCTGCTTGAGGTTGTCTGGGAGCCAATTCCTTCTCCCTGGGGAGCTTTAATGCTGTACCTCACAAACAGCAAAATTAGATTTCTGAGGGTGCCCATTTTCCAATATGTAATGATAATAAATTGAATGGCCTTTCAAAGTTTAAACCTTAAATCAAAAAGGGCACTAAATGTTTTATATGTGAAGTACACCTCAGTTTTCTTTTGAAATGGTCTACCGTGCCACAGAAATAACAACCAGGCCCCAAGTTTTTACAGAGGAAATAAATATTTTATAACAATATAAAACTAGCCAGGAACTACTCAGAAGAAACTTAATTACTTATTGCTCTCATAAATTTCCTTTGCACAATAACATGTCATGACAGGCTAGGATGTAGGCAAGGCAGGTCTCATACAAACAAATTGTGAGTTACTCATTTTTTTATTCAAAATATTTAATTAGATATTGTACATATTGTATAGAGACACTAAAGAAGAGGTGAATTTCAATGAGCCGTTGTCCATGTTCTAGAATCACCCCCTTTGGTGTTTAACCCTTTCTTCTCAATGCAGGTGAATTTCAATGAGCCGCTGTCCATGCTTCAGAGGCTGACAGAAGACCTGGAGTACCATGACTTGCTGGACAAAGCTGCCAAGTGTGAGAGCAGCATGGAGCAGATGTGCTACGTGGCTGCATTCTCTGTGTCCTCCTACTCCACCACGGTGCACCGCACAGCCAAGCCCTTCAACCCCCTGCTGGGGGAGACCTACGAGCTGGACCGGCTGGAGGAGCAGGGCTACCGCTCCCTGTGTGAGCAGGTGAGGCAGAGGCACTAGGCCTGGCGCCCCCTGGTGCCCCACAGCAACAACTGCAGCTTTGTTTTATAAATCGTGTATGAGAAATCACTAGCACGGATTTGTCAAAACAGAACACAATTCTAAAGTTAAAAACAACTGCTGTTTTGTAAGTGTGTGGTGGCTACCTCTAATCAAGTTGAGAGTTTATTTCTTGCGCACGTGCTCAACTTGATAGTAGCTACCGGACACTGAGAATGCTTTGTCATTGACATTCTAAGTGCGACAAAATTCGAAGTGTAGTTGCTGCTAATAGGTTCCAGTGGGGACGTGACTTATGATTATGACTACAATCTTTGTTTTTGTGATTTTTAATAAGTTCATAAGTTTCTTTTTAAAGCTTTGAATTAAATAATTAGGATTGAATCCTGTTGTCCCCCCCCCCCCTCCCCTCGATTTACTTTGTGCGACAACTGTAGATTTGAGCAATCAGAATAGCTTCAATGCATGTGGTCCACCAGGTTGAAACAGGACGGAGGAAAAAAAGAATACTTGCCATGAAAAAATACCCAGATCTTTATGATAGATGTCATTGCAATTATAAACAGAGATGAAAGACAATATATAGGTGTCCATTGCGAAGGAACTGGATATGCCTGGTGTGTATGACTTATTGCCATATATGTTGAAATACCGTCAGAGTAGATCATTTCAATCTTTTGATCTTGCTATTGTTCCTATGTGACCTACATCCAGTATTAATATCAGAACGTTTATTGAACTTTGACATGTTTTACAATTTCATTCAAAATCCATTCTCTTAATCCGATTGTTCAGATACAGCATTGTTAATCTAGGATTAGAAGCAGGACAAGCTTTCTGTGGGATTTGCTGTAACACCACAGCCTGCTTACCTGAGGTGGGTATGATAGTCAAATAAGTGATTTCATTAGGGTGCACAAGTGTAACGTCAGATCACTCACACAGGTTACATGCGTGACCCGATTCAATGGAACATGTACCAGTCATAAACCTCTGTTCCTTAAGTGTTAACATACATTTGCGAGATTGTGAAACCTTTCACTAAAGGTTCTTACGAAAATGTTCTGTAGTAAGACTGCAAAGTGGGCTGGATTCTTTACTCTGAATCGTCATTTGTACGATTTTTCAAACAGATAAAGCACGCCCAATAAAGTAACCAAACCCATAATAAACAAATCAGCTTGGTAGGGGTATGACATCACAGTTATCTTGATTGCTGTATTCTTCTTGTTTAGATTCACTTTTTCAGTTGCAGTCATAAAATACTGGTGACTTTTAAAATCCCAGTTTAAAGCAGCCCTGTGGCCTTAATAGAGCTCTAGAAGCATGTCTAGTCTGTCTCCCCTACACATTTGTTCTGTGTGATATTTCGTACACCACTAAAGGCAGTGTTGCAGAGGGACAGGTTAAGGGTTACACTGTGGTGTTAACCCTTTTCAGCTCACGTTCATTCTCGTCACAGTCTGCTCCATTCTCTCACTCCCACTTGACTCTGGAATTTATCATCTCCTAACTCCACCCCCCAGTGACCAACGTCAAGGCCTAACCACCAATACCTTTCAGTCTTAAACCGTCCCGCAAGTGAAACCCAAAACAATAACACAAAGCAAACCAGAGGGGTTCGTTTAGCAAGAGCCCCCTCCCTCGTCCCCTAGATTTCCTGGCAATGAATCAGTTTATTAAAAACAATGAAAACTGGGACACCTGGGAAAATAGTGAATTTCCCAGTTTTCCAGGTAAATATTGGGAGTAGTACTCTGTGATGGAAAAGCAGTTCTCCTGCTTCTATTCCTTGTGAAAGCAAACCGTGTGAAGCTGGTGAAGTTAAACTGTATCAGAACTTTAGTTCAGTATGTTAATCAGACAGCCCCATATTACACTGAAAAACATATATATATGTTTGTATCTGCTGAATGTATACACCATTGTGTTGGTGTAAATTAATTATTTTCATATGCTTGAGTGCCAAATTGTGGTGAAGACCTAGAGTCTGTAAAACTGGAGGATTTTTCAGTTAAAATTGTTAAAAACTTAGAATAAAGGGCCTTAGATATAATGTTTATATTGTATTTTATTCAAGCATGTACAAGAATTACCTAAATAGATATTAATTGGTGTCGAAAAAGTGAATTTATTGGAGTTTTGGCTGTTGCAGAATTTAATAGAAGCCATCAACATGTTCTGGAATTAGGGCATGGTGCGCCCTCCTGGGATAGAGGCAGTGAGTCACACATTTTAATAACACTGCTACAATTAGAAATCACTGGAGCTGAGAGCCGAGCAGTAGACAGCTGCTGTATAGTGAGAACGCAGTAGAGTGAAGGTGGTTTGGGGTCGTGTGGAAGATTGCTGGGCAGCCCTTGAAGACACCCATTTCCATTCTGCGCTGGATCTGCTCTTCTAGGACTCAATGTCCATTGGCACCAGTTGCTTTCACTGTCTGAGCTGTAGCTTGCAGTTCTTCAGTTTAGGTTCCTGTTAAATATGTATGTGTTTTTACTCACTTGGCATATACGGATTTATGGGTCAGTGTGGAACTTTAAAAAGCAACATCTACCCAGAGGAAATTTAAGATACTGCTTAAGATAAAAATTAAGGATGTTTCAGTTAAAAAGCCCCACAGTTCAGTTTTTGAATCATGCCATGTTTTTTTGTTTGTTTTTTTTATAAATCAAATATAATAGACCCTGATGTGATGCATCCTTCTTTGTATCCAGTGGAAATTTTGTCTCATTAAAATCTATACTGTTGAATTATTCTTACTTAACTATATATTATTAAAAATATAATATAGGGTGCTGTGTAAAATACAAGCTGATTTTCACCAACTTGTGGGTAGCTGCTCTGACCTGCCTTCCTGCTGCTCTATCTCAATGTCTTACTCCCTGGCTTACCCCAGGCAGGTCGCTGCGCGAGTCTCGCAGATCGTTAGAGGGTGGATGGAGATCAAAGACTTACTTTATTAGGCGGCGGAAAATAAGCTCCTGACTCAGTCAGTTTAACTGAAACCAATCGTACCGTTTATTAACAACACAAAGCAACAGTAGAGAGGTTGTAGTCAGCACTGCAGGGTCTGTCCCTATGACTAGAGCCCTCCATGTAGTACACTCCCACCGTAGCACAGTCCCGCAGTACCTCTCCCTAACGCAGCTGGGGATCAGAGCGCGTGAAGACTCCGACTCTGAGTTTATATAGCAAGACTCCTTCCCGCCACACAAATGTAACAACTTCAGAGACAGAGGAGGGAGTGCTTGGGGGTTTCAATACATAAAACACAACCAATACATACAGTTGACAATACAAACACAGGGGATATTCACATACACTAGACCCCACTAGTATAACATATATATATATATATATATATATATATATATATATATATATATATATATATATATATATATATATATAACGAATTATTTGCTTCTGCTGGGTTCCTAAGCCCACGGGGGAGAAGAAGGTCATTAGAACATGTAATTATCCCCAGTGTTGATGGGGTCCTTGGATATTAATGCTTGGGATCTTAACATGTAAAGCTGCACACTGACTATATATATTCCTCCAGAAGTAGCTGTAAGTAAGAACGAGAGTAGAGACCTTGATGAAAGGTCAGGGTGACGGGGTGTGGATCCCTGCAGTCCAGTGCAGTGGTTTGAGCTGTCCCATGCCGCACGGCTCGGCTATGTTCTGGAGGTGTGTGGCTCGAGGCGAGAGGGTTGGTGTTTGCCTGCTGATGGTACTCATTTCTCCTGACAGGTGAGCCACCACCCGCCCGCGGCAGCACACCACGTGTACTCAAAGAGAGGCTGGACGCTGCGACAGGAGATCACCATCGCCAGCAAGTTCCGTGGGAAATACCTCTCCATCATGCCACTGGGTGAGTGAACCAACAGCGACACAGCAGAAGTCTGGTCTGGAAATTTCAGATCAGCTTGAAATAAAACCTGGACTGGCGTTAATCTGAATGGATATCAAGGTTCAAAGTTGAGCATAACTGGTTTACAGAATGTCTGGGCATCACTGTGGTAAACCATGGGACCGTTGTCACTCATGGTCAATTGTTTGAATTGTTAGCACTCACAGCCAATAGAACCAGACGAGCTTCTTCTCTGTCCGTCCTAAAACATGCCCCCATATGTATTACCTGTAAAACTTTCAGAACTACATTTCCTATCAAACTCCTGCTCAATGGTAAATCCATCTCAGTTACATATGTGAGCAGGAAGATGATGGGAAATGTAGTTCTGTGACGTCCATGCGGGTACATGTGAAGCCATCTTGAGGCAAGGAATGCAATTAAAAAGTTTAAAAAATTGTCAAAATGTAAAACAAAAATTAAAACGATACACACACCTTACGTGAACAGTTATAGCAACACATGGGAACCTATAACACAATAAAATAAAAAGGTCTGTATGTACCCTTTAATACATTGCATAGGTGTGTGTCTCTTGTTATAACATAAATCAGCCCAAACTGCACAAGAAAACACTTCTTATAAAACTGAGAAACACCCTACCCATGTACAGTATCAATCGCAATAAAACTCATTTTATTTATCAGACAGTTATTTCAGTTACATATTACAGTTGTCAATTGTCTTCATGTATGGTAAGCTACATAGCACATACCAAATGGCTGTATTCTCATATGGTTTTCATATTCGTATAAGATTGATTTTATTGATGTATTCTTAAGTGAAGTATTCTTATCTGCAGCTATATAGTGTAGTAGGTATCAATATTATCACATGCAGTTATTCAATTATGTTAAATATAGGCATCTCAAATGCGTCCATATTAAACACTTCAAACTATAAGAAGCTAATGGATTGATTTGATATAGGTTGATCAAGCCCCTTTGTCAAGTAGATGAACATTTAATGCTTCATTAGAATAGTGACAAAGGCGTTGGCCAAACTGTTCATCTGCTTTACTTAATTTCTTATACTTTACCCAAAACTTTTAAAAAATGTTTTGATTGCTAAATACAAATGTATTTCAGAGTTCATTTCACAGGCTTGTGCAATGCATATCCCCTGCAGATGTTTTGCTAATGTTTGATAGAATTTCTGTTTCAAGGGGCAAATTGTTTAAACCAGTACAGCACACTTTTGTATTTATTCTGTAATTGTAATACTGATCTACCATAAGAACATAAGAACATAAGAAAGTTTACAAACGAGAGGAGGCCATTCGGCCCATCTTGCTCGTTTGGTTGTTAGTAGCTTATTGATCCAGAATCTCATCAAGCAGCTTCTTGAAGGAGCCCAGGGTGTCAGCTTCAACAACATTACTGGGGAGTTGATTCCAGACCCTCACGATTCTCTGTGTAAAAAAGTGTCTCCTATTTTCTGTTCTGAATGCCTCTTTGTCTAATCTCCATTTGTGACCCCTGGTCCTTGTTTCTTTTTTCAGGCTGAAAAAGTCCCTTGGGTCGACATTGTCAATACCTTTTAGAATTTTGAATGCTTGAATTAGGTCGCCATGTAGTCTTCTTTGTTCAAGACTGAACAGATTCAATTCTTTTAGCCTGTCTGCATATGACATGCCTTTTAAGCCCGGAATAATTCTGGTCGCTCTTCTTTGCACTCTTCTAGAGCAGCAATATCTTTTTTATAGCGAGGTGACCAGAACTGCACACAATATTCAAGATGAGGTCTTACTAGTGCATTGTACAGTTTTAACATTACTTCCCTTGATTTAAATTCGACACTTTTCACAATGTATCCGAGCATCTTTTTAGCCTTTTTTTATGGCTTCCCCACATTGTCTAGATGAAGACATTTCTGAGTCAACAAAAACTCCTAGGTCTTTTTCATAGATTCCTTCTCCAATTTCAGTATCTCCCATATGATATTTATAGTGTACATTTTTATTTCCTGCGTGCAGTACCTTACACTTTTCTCTATTAAATGTCATTTGCCATGTGTCTGCCCAGTTCTGAATCTTGTCTAGATCATTTTGAATGACCTTTGCTGCTGCAACAGTGTTTGCCACTCCTCCTACTTTTGTGTCATCTGCAAATTTAACAAGTTTGCTTACTATACCAGAATCAAAATCATTAATGTAGATTAGGAATAGCACCATAAATCTTGTCGACTGTTTCAAGTGCTATACTGGACTCATTACAAAACTCAGAAGTGCTCACGGGTCAGAACATGCTGGTTACTTTAATACACTTAAGACCTGTCATATTTTGGGGTTTTGGAGTACTGTGTGTTGTGTTTGAGTTGCCTGGTTAGTTGGTACTGTGTGCTGGTGGGTTTGAGTTGCCTGATTAGTTGGTACTGCATGGTCTTCACTGCTCTCTGACCCGCGTCTCTGTGTCTCCTCAGGTGCTATTCATTTGCAGTTCCACTCCAGCGGAAACCATTATGTTTGGAGGAAAGTCACCTCTACCGTGCACAACATCATTGTGGGCAAGCTCTGGATCGATCAGGTTTGTTGTCTTTACACAGCCCCTTTGTCAGCTTAAATACCCTGAGAAAAACAAAATAAACCCAAACCCTCCATATAGTCTGCAGATCAACCAGTTTCAAGCTGGAACCAGGTAAGGGGGTTTAACTGGATTAAAAGAGTAGGTTCAGGAGTGTTGATTCATTGAGTTTGGCATGGAAGCTGCACATGGCCGTGGTACTAAGAGGCAATGAAAGAACAAGGGTCGCTACAATTGAATGAGGGTGCCATTGGTACCACAATTGTAACATTTCCACACCAACCAAACCAATACATACTGTACTCAAAATTAGCTAAGGATTGTTTTTTGTTCTCCCAGGGACTGTAGAAATTGAACTCCTGTCTTGACCATGCACATTCATTTGAACCCCATGTTTCTCAAAACATGCAAGTATCACGTATGGGTAATTTGCAGTTGATTGTCCACAAACATGTGTTTTAAATGAGTGTATTCATCAGAATGGGCATTCATGCAAAATCTGCTTGGTACAAGTAATGTTGAAGGCTTCATTTTAAACTAGAGAAGCTACTTAAAAAAACACTAAAAAGTGTTACATTTAGAAATACTAAAATAAACTTAATACATTCAAGGTCTTCTGTGTTGAGTTTTAATGCATATCCTTATATGACTGGTTGATGTCTCCAACCCCAAGTGGTAAAGTCTGATAGATCCCCTAATGATCCCATTGAGCAGAATGTGCAGATGCTGATTTTGCATAGTGCTCCCACTTTATTCTGCTATCTGACTTACAGATAATATAAAAAAAAAAACTGAATTAGTGAACTGCCCTTACGCAGTGAAATACACTTGTGCAAGCTACTGTCAACATGGCGAGAATAAACCGAGAATATTAATCACATTTCAACATTGAAGACATCTAAACGTTTGTCATTGACGATAAGTTTCTTATACTATTTCTACAAGTAACAGCTGAGTTCAGCAGTGGGATCCTTTGCAATTTTGTGTGATATAATTGCAGTAATATAGCTCTACTGGCCCACTGTGTACCACTGTGCTTTTCCAGATCCATTGTGTTGCTATTTCTGGTAATGTTGTGATCAGTTTGGTATCTTCAGGGTAACACACTAGTGTTATAATGATAGTTTCTGACTGTGTGTGCAGAGAGTCGGGCATCTTATCTGTATTCTCAGTGACCTTTGGAACAGAAAGCTGTGATCGTCTATCGTAGGAATCAAACATCTATTGGACTGGGACATGTTTTGTCTAGGGTTACTGTGTCATTTCCTCTCCAATATACTGAACAACAAGCCTCGCGCCAGGATCGCTAAAGAGATGCTGGGATTGGAACAAACATTATTCTATAATAGAAGCCTAAGGGACTGGAAGAACAAAAAAAGAAAGAAAGAGAGATAGACAACCTTTACAGCCAACGTGTCTTCACATTAAAGTTGAACAGAGGGCTACTTTCCTTTTAATTGGTTCTTCTAATTCATTTAACATGGTTTAACTGTCTGTAGTGACTAAGATACTGTATAAATGTGCTCATATGTACACTGTCCCATTTAAAGTAAAAACAATTCCATGATAATGTTACCAATTTACCCAAGTGCCTTTTCTCTGTATTGAAAGTGAATTTCGAGCTGGAAACCACATGCTGATGTAGTATATCAGTTTAATGTACCTGTATAATAGACGCTGATATTAAAGTGATTCTTTCATCTAAAATGTCTTTGTATCAGATAACTTGTATTACATGGCTTCTGACAGATAGTTTGTATCAGATGGAAATGACGTCACATTAAGATTAGCTATACTGTTTATTCTCATTGCCTTATATAGGTATGCTTCACAGATTCCTCCATATATCCGAAAAAAACGTTTATCTACTGTAACTGTCAGGAAACGTTATTGATACTCAGATTAGGGGATATACCTGCTGACTTGTTTTTGCTGTGCTTTCCTTTGCAGTCGGGGGATATAGACGTAGTTAATCATAAAACCAAGGAAACCTGCCAGCTCAAGTTCTCGCCCTACAGCTATTTCTCCAGGGACGTCGCCAGAAAGGTAAGAAGCAGATCGGCTCACTGACTCAGCTCTACAACAATACAACAGAGCTCAGAGTCTGTCAGCTGTAAGTAACAATGCAAGTGACAATGCCATTTTTCATTCAGACCCTCAAAGATGAATTTAATGAAAGTGCTGCTGCAGCCAGTAAGTGAATATTGAGTTTGGAAGATGTGTAGGTGTGTTGCTGAAGAGAAACCACTGCAGAGATGATTGTCTTCAGTAATAGAAGCTGTGCTGTGCAACGCAAGCTGTTCTACCACACTTCTCATTTGCTTTCATTGAAATCGATCCAAAAAACAACTGCTGACATTACAAAAATTATTTAGATTAGCAGGTAAAAAAATAAAAAGTTTTAACTGATAAACAACATTAAAGTTAAAAAAAAAAGTTTAATTTCTGTGCTGTATTTGACTTAACAAAGTACAAAAGACTACATTTTCAAAGCTCTCCAATTTGTCATTAGCATGATTTATTTCAGTAATTTAATACAGAGATGAACAACTCAGACAGTTAATTTAGGAACTTGAAAGTTGTCTTCATTTATTTCTAATTCATTTAACAATTGTAACTGGTATTTTTCCAGCCCTAGTCTATACAATATTAAAATAAAGTTTATTTTCCCTCTGGGGAATCTCTCAATTTTGCTTTGACCTCGCTCTGCTCTCACAGGTAACAGGCGTGGTGATGGACAGAGATTCGAAGGCTCACTACATCCTCTCAGGCACGTGGGATGATAAGCTGGAGTATTCGAAAATCGTGCAGAGCAGCCGAGGGAACAGCGGCTCCGAGGGCAAGCAAAAGACAGTGTACCAGACCCTGCCGTCCAAACTGCTCTGGGAGAAATACCCACTCCCGTGAGTCTTTAAACTAGGGCCATCGAGCCGTGTAGGGCTGACTGAGCGCCATAAAATGGCTCTTCTGAAGAATCCCATTTAAGGGTTTTACTGGGTTTGGAAAGACAGCAAGGACAATCTGTAGTGTCAGGTGGAAGCAAGTCTAGTCAAATCATGGCGCAGATTAAAGCTGGAGTGTCCCATTGCCATATTCAGTTTTCGACCATTTTCCAATGGGATTCCAAATCCTTCTGCACAACTTTGATAAACAAATGTTATAAAGAACCCATTGACTGCATGGCGACAGCCTGTTGCTGAGGTGAATCATTGATCCATCTCAAGCGGCACTTACCTGCCCTTTTTTTTAATTAAAATCCAGAGCCTTAAAACAAGGAAAACCAAAGCACTTGTTAACAGGTATAACTAGAGAATACTGATAAGTCCTTGTACAATCGATTTCCCTTTAAAGTGATGATAGCTAACAAAGTAAATCTTACCTGTTGCGTACTTCCATTCATTGTATGGATCTAAAATGTCCAGTTTGTAAAGAAACTCTTGTTATAGCAAACATGTATTTTATCTTAAGAAATGATACTTGCTACCACACTTGGTTAAAAAAATATGTTTGCAAGCCATGCTTTCAGTTAGTGTTGCACTTGCTTGGTCATTTCCACTAGTGGGAGACATTTTCCCCACACTTTCAATCGATTCTTTCCTGTCATGAACCAATCAGCTGCTTCCCTTATTGACTGACTGCTTTGCAGCCAGTAACATTTTTGGCCCAGGACACAACAGGCATGCGTTGTAGAACTATTTTGTTAGCTCCAGTCACAAAAGAGCAGTCTATACTACATGAACCAAGTGTATAACCTGTCTCCAGGGAGAATGCTGAGAACATGTACCACTTCTCGGAGCTGGCTCTCACCCTGAACGAGCCCGAGGAGGGGGTGTGTCCAACGGACAGCCGGTGGCGGCCGGACCAGCGGCTCATGGAGAGTGGGCGCTGGGACGAAGCCAACGTGGAGAAGCAGCGTCTGGAGGAGAAGCAGAGAGCCGTGCGGCGCCGGAGAGAGGCAGAGGCTGTGGAGGCTCAGGATGATGGTACGGGGGCCACACAACTCCCAACACTGTGTGTGTTGCTTAACTAAAACTGTGCTTTAGAAATACTACAAGCAGCATCTAGTAGAAACATCCATCATTTAACATTTCCAAATCGGGCACTGTTGAATGTTTAATAATTACGGTCCAGACAAAGCAGCATTAGCCTTTTTTGGCCCATGACTGGCTTGAAATTGAACTCTTAAGTGTTAATGTCAATTGCTAGCTGACAGTATTCCCTTCATAGAAAATAATAATTTGATGTCTACTGCTCTTTCAGTGGCATTTTACTTTAGCAAGAACAGAGCTGTAGACTATTAATTGACATACCTTATTAACATAAATTCCTTTGCATACTATTTCCCAGCTTATATATGCTTGTGCATTTACCTGTGAACCATGGCTTTTTTCCATTGTTTCCAATATGTAAGTGTTATTGACTGTGTTGTAGTATTTATTGCACATTGCAATGCTTTTACAGCACATCAAAGAAAGCCCCATTGAATCCTGTCAGAATCAGCACAGCAAAGACCACTATTTGTATCAAAGAAGGATGAATTAAGATGTTCCAAATTGTCACAGCTAGACTTTGTGCAGTGACGAGTACAGTCTGTGTCAAGAGCCACTCCACATTACTGTAGTATTTAAACACCGCTGTTTTCAACAGGGTTCATCAGATTTCTCCGAACCGCATATTTTCCTGTGAGCTATTTTACAGCAGAAAAGGCCTAACGGTGGCCTCTAGATGTGACAAGCCTTACAATGCTGACTTACCCCTCTGCTGGTTTCTTTTTCGTTTTTCTTTCTCTTTCTTTCTGATTTCAGAGTCTGAATATGACTCGGGTGAGTTCCTGATGATCTCAAGCTCTTTCCTTAAGCTTGCTGTAGACTTCTTATCGTGGTACAGTAGCATATGAGACCCGGGTCTATATTCATCAGCCACACACATGCACACTATCTGTGAAATCTCTTTCACAACATCTGCTTTTACTGCAGTACAGTTTGTGATTGGACTTTTGCTAAGTTTTCAGTTGGGTTCCTTATTAGGAATAGTTTTTAAAAAGGGGTTTCCAAAACTAAAACAGTTTGACAACTTTTGCCTTAAAGATTATAAAACTTTGTTTAGTTCACCAAAACAAACAAATCAAATGCTTCAATGGGGGCTATTCGTAAAACTTTTATTTTAAGCATGTTTAGTTAAGGACTGTCTTTTTTTTTTTCAAAGACCATTTTGATTAATGAAATCAAGTCATGCGGTCTGTCCTTTTTAAAACGGTTTTAGACAGGGTTTTTCAAAGAATGTTTCACCAAGGATAATGTTTATAAACACAAGCCAAAAAAACAATTATATAAAGCAGTCAAGTTTCATGTTCACATGTGCGATCACATTTAGAAACTAAAGCAATGCTAAAACATTATTTGTATGTAAAAAACAATATGTACAATTCACAGTTGATAAGTATAGACTCAGGTTACTGTGAGCACTTGTGACTCCTTGCTAAATCTAGTGATGGAGAGAGTGGGCTGCATTACACATGTGGAGTATAACTTTGAAGTTCAGTCTCTCTTGTACTGTGAGTAGAAACACATTGATCTTAATGCTGCCCATGTCCCAGTGCTCCCCATGCTCTTCTGTTTGTTTATGTCCTGTCTCTGTACAAACCAGATGATGAAATCGGACTGCTCCACAGTGTGTCTCAGGAGGGCACATGCAGTGTCCATATGTGTTTCAGTACAGCCATGCAGTCAACTAACGTTACAAAAATGCCTGTTTCATGAAACAGCATGTGATGTTAAAGGGATATTTGAAACCATCTACATTTCATTTCTTACCCCTTTATTTTCCTATTAGGTAATACTCTGTTGTTGCTTCTGCTTAGATAGTTATTTTCCTGGTTTTCTCACTAGTCTTTCTTTATCTACGGGTAGTTATTTTTCACACCTCAGAAATTCAGCTTTTGTGAGCAGATCCAGTAGTTGGAAATCAAACATTAGTTTGTAAGCGTGGTAAATATTAGCAGAAACAACAATAGAGAATTATGCAAAAAAGCATAACACAGGAAATAAACAGGTTAAATATTAAGAAAATGAAGATCCCTTTAATACGTTTTTTTCATTTCTGTCCGGTCATCATTGTACATTGCGAGACAATTAAATGACAAGACATCAAAGGCATTGAAAAGGTTAATGGTGTATCAAAGCATGGAATAAATGGGGTTTCCCTTGTTTTTTATATCTGCAGGTAAAGAATACGAAGGCTATCAGCCACTATGGTTTGAGAAGAAGGTGGACCCCGTATCTCGGGAGACTGCTTTCGTATATAAGGGGGGTTACTGGGAGGCAAAAGAGAAAAAGGATTGGAAGAAGTGCCCTGATATATTCTGAGGAAACACGGAGACTGATGGACCTCGAAAACCTCTATTTCAGCAATAGAAAAGAGAAAAAGAGTGAGGAAATATATATATATATATATATATATATATATATATATATATATATATATATATATATATATATATATATATATATACACATATATATATAATTAGTCCAGAGACAGAAGAAACCAGACTGCAGTGGAGCCCAAACTACTACACCCCCGTCCAGCCTCCTTGGTGTGCGACACTAACCAAGCAGAGTAACGATCGCTTGCTGTGACTACAGCAGTGATCTACTATGTGTAACCCTCTGAAAGAAACACAGGCAGACAATAGAGAGAAAAACAGTGGTGGCATTTGATAGCAATCCAGTGACAGCAGTGACGCGTAAACACAAGTGTGATGTCCAACGCAGGGTCAATTAGAGAATTTCTGTTGTTGTAGGGTGTGCTTCAAATAATACAGCCTCTGAGCTTTTTCTAATAATCATTTCTAACAGTAAACATTTTCTTTTTTAATTATACAAGTTTGAAAGGCGCTTATTTAGATTCGCTTTGAATATCATTGTCTGTTTGTCGATATATCCAGGTGGCTTTTTAAATCACCCACTGTGAAACCAATAGATCTCTCAAACATGTCTTATCTCTAAGTACAGATGGTACACCAGAGTGTAACCATTAACCTGTTCACCGGCAACATTCCCTGTGATTGGCTCAAATCCAGTAATGTTCTATCCACTGGGGGCAGTGTTGCACCAAATCTGGTTAATGGTAACATTTTTAAATGAGACATGTTTCTAAGAGCTGTGTTGAAGCTGCAGGGAGCGTTTTAAAAGTAACCAGGATATGATGAGTGAAACAGAAAACAATATACAAAGTGATTCCAAACAACAACAATAACACAGATGTTGATAACTGTAATATTTAGTGGACTGGTCCAGATAACAATGAATTATGTAAAGGTTGTGTATGCTATTACACAAACTGTATCAAATGATACATCAAATGGGTCATTAATTCAAAATAGTAATACTATGACAGAATGAAGCAGTAAATACAGTATGATTTGTGAACTGTATGTAAAGGCCACATACAAGATACTTTAGCTTTGCTGTTTTAGCAGTGTGTGTGGTATAAAGTTGAATCAGGAATGTTACTCCTAACAAACAAATGCCATCACTGTAGCTTCTTTGAAGGTACCCTCTCGAGGGACTTAATGGGAACAATACCTTTAAAAAACAGAGCAATGGGCTAGTAAGCTAAGCATGTACTCTGGGGAGTGTAGATGCGTGTCTTCACCCTGCAAAGCTTTTGTCCACTGAGTTCAAGCCAGCTTGCCGTTTGTCCTCCAGGGTTATTTTGATAAAACAATACAAAGTTGGCATTTCATCCAGTGCCATTAGCACAGAACAAACTGATGTTGTTTAGTGCAGCTTCAGTGAATTGATTGACAAAGCTGTGTTTTGCCCATCCGAGGTTGGTTCTTACTAATTTGTGATTATCAGATTTGAATTAGCTACCAGTGCAGCATTAAGACTACATGCGAAAGCCTTCCTTTGAAAAACAGCAAGCAGGTGCCACTTGCTTCCTGATGACGTCAAAAGCCAACTTAAAAAAGGGGTTCAGAACTAGCTCACGCTGTTAGATGGTATCATTGGAACAACTAAGAGCCTCAGTCATGGTTGACATGATTGCTGCTAACGGCAGTCAACACACAAGTATTTACATTGCAAAAGTAAATCTCTGGTCAGGCATTGTACTGTGTCATCAAATACCAGTAAGTTATCTGAAATATTATCAATGATATTTGAACTGTGCCATTCACTGTATTCTTATCCTGTACACAGATGAACAGCACAACACTGAAGTGTAAAAAAATGACCTTTTATGTTTAATAGTAGTTCCTAACCACAATGTTAGCTTTTGTGATTTATATGAATTTAATATTTTGTGTGTATAATTTAAAAAGTGTCATTTCACACAGTTTCAATGGACAGAACTTTTCGCCCAAGCAGCACGAGATCTCCTATGCAATAAGAGACATGCTACTCACTCTACAAAACGTTTTATTCATTCAGAATTCAGGTACACATTTCTTAAATTATATATTGTGAAATTCTATGGCATTTTTAAATACATGTTTTTAAGGCAGATTATGCAATTCTGTAACGTGGTTATCCTCCCAATAATATAATTGTGTTTAATACATAAAGGAATATAAGGAACATGGTCAAAGTAGCTTAACTGTGCTTTAAAGATACCCATTTCGGGCTGGTGATCTGCTTTTCCAATTTAAATATGTGTTAAACATCAGGTAGCAGCGATTACTTCTGCTTAGGCAGGCTGTGACTGAGGCATCCCATAACTCTAAAAAGGCATTCTCCACCAGACTGGTGCAGTGTAGGAAATCACACCTCCTCTAGTTCTGTGAGTCTGGAAGCAGGTGTCTGTATGACAACCTTAGGTTTTTAAAATATATCATTTCTGGTACTGGAAACAGGTATAGAAAGTCACTGGATTAAAAATCCCTACCAATCTGCTGCTCCTGTGAAGATTTTGTGAAGAAAATAAAATTCAATAAAACTGTATATATTGTTTTAAACAAAAAAACGAAATTGTAAATTTACATTTAGAAAAAAAACAACTTTCAGTTTATCAGAATAGAATCTAGTAACCGTCACCTTGGTGTGATTTGCTTTTTATTTTTTAATATAATTGGTATAATACATTATTGTTCTTCTTGGGCGTAATCTTCCAAGGTGACTGATTTTAATGAACAAAACTTCCATTTTGGTCTTTGTGAAAAAATTAACTTGTTTCAGTTAAAGAGCAACTTGGTGCGGGTGAGGAGTGTCACAGATATCTTAACTCACTGATTGCTGTTTCAATTTGTAGATCGTTTTCTGCTTCAGTCATGGCATCTATTTCCCATCTATCACCCCTGTGGCTTCAACAGAGCTCTCAGAATCATGTCTACCCAGCTGGTAGAGAGTAACCCTTGTTCAACTACCACCCTCTTGCAGGGAGTAAAACATTATAAAGTGGACAGACATTTCATCTGATGCCATTACCACTGAGCAAATTTATTTTTCAAGCGCATCTTCAGTGAAGTGATTCACAGTGAACCGAAGCTGCATTTTGCCCATCAAATGACCTCTATAAAAATCAGTGTCAGAAAAAAACAACCTCATGTTGGTTCAGCAGCTGTAACTACAGAGAAGACACGTTTGAGAGGATTCCTTTCTTACTTTGAGGTTTACCAGGATTTGATTCATGAAATAGAGTATATAAAGTGAATACAGGAATAAGAATCCGTTTGTGAAGGTAACTGATATTTCATATTCATTGGTGAAGGTAACTGATATTTCATATTCATGCCAAGTCGCTCTTTAATTGGTTCCAATAGGGCAGAATTCGAAAAAGAGTTCCGTAGCACTGGCGTGACAAATACTATCAATTGATAAAAGATGAATTGAGCCACGAAGGCAGGAGAGTTCACACCTCTCACCATTATTACTATACAGATCCTAAATGGAAAGAAACAAATTCACCATGTAATCAATGGAACAAAGCAAAATAATATACAAGTAATGTTTTTAAGATGTTTTTCTAGAGGCGAGATGCCAGCCTCTCTTCTTCAAGGGTGCATTACCTGGCCTTGCTTGAACTCATAGCAGCTTCATAGAGGGCTGCTCATTCAGACTGAGTCCTGGGCCACACCTATACTAGCATTCCCTTAATAAAGGATCCAGCTTAATCATGTTGTCGCCTTGCTCGTTGTATATAAGGTCAGACCCAGTCGTGTTGCTGAGATAATGTGGCCAACTGTATGGTAAAATGTTTTCAAAACTGTTAAAATTGTAATTTAAAGTTATTATCTAATGTTTGAAATGTGAACGTATTGGAAAGGTGACAAATTATTTGTAAATTCAGTTTATCTATAATGAGAGGTGTGCAGAACTGAATAATGCATTTTCTTATGTCTGGTAGTTCGCTACGGTCTGTGAAATTCAAATCTGTGTCTGAAACTGAAGTCTGTGGTATGCTTTTTTCTATAAAAGTGTACAATTTCCATGCTCATTAAGACACATGAAATTGAAGCCATGCCTAGGAAAAATATAAAATGGTGGTTCCAATGGTAACTATTTTCAGCATTTTATGTACCAAAAATAGCAGGAAAATGACAAAATTAATTACTATTAAAAATACTACTAAAAATACAAACAACCTGCTAGATTTTGTTAGGATGCATGATATGGATGTATATAAACTGTAGCGAACAACTCCAGGCATAAACCCCAAACCTAAAAGTGCTTAATATGTACACAGAATGATCACATAGCTCAACTTCCATACAAAAACCTTCAACTGTGCTCATGGGTCTTCTTAACTAATAATTCTAATAATCCAATGGGGTTTTAGCTTTGCTTTCTGTCGTTATCGAAGCTTTTATTAGTTATGTGAATTATTCGATCTTTGACGCTTCTTTGTAATCAAGGTAAAATGATGAAGACAGATTTTTTCTGTCTGAATTTTATATCTTAAAGGTTTTAGCATCATGAACTGCTGTTTGACGTAAACCTTTAGTGCCTAATGTAAACATTGTATGCATTTTGTACAGTTGTTTTCCTCCCGTCGACCAGTGTAAAACAGTTGATGCTTAGTGTTCAGAAAATGTGTAAAATCATTGTACCATCAGTTCCATTTGAAACTACTTGCATTAACCTGAATGGCAAATGCCTTGTAAATAAGGCCGAGAATGTACAAATGTGAAGATCAAATCAACTTATTACAATGTAACAAATATTTTTTTTTCACATATCTTGAATTAAGATGCAAGTCTAGTTCATGCCTTGGGCATTAAAGGGTTCAGTCAAGGAGAAGCAGCAGTACCCTGTACATATCCACAAAGACTTGAAAACAGACGAGACATATTAACAGGTGAATCACTTGCTATTGCCAGACCAGTGGGAAGTGTTCACCAGATGTTTGCCCTATCGGTAATAACCTCTTAATAGTTTCTAATGGGGTTTATATTTTATTGTATTATTTTGTTTCCTTTTAATTTATACAAACTTCTTTAAAAAAATATATGTATATAATAAAGTTTTGTTGACTATGTAGCATATTGTAGTTCTTAGAAGTGTGCAAAAATAGGTGCTTTTATATTTTATACATAAATAAAACAGTTTAAAATTCATTATCGGACATGGGAGGGAAGGATGTAGATACAGTAATGATATGTAGGTTGAGATGCAGTATGAATCAGGGTGCATGCAATGGTCCTGATGGGCTTCTATGATGCATAATAAGGTCCAATAATAACATGATGATGTGACTATTTTTTTAAAAGACAAAAAATAAAGGAGATAGGGTGAGTTATGTATTCATACCAACTATAAAACACATATTCCTCAATCAAGAAACATTTAGTGAACTACAGTGATCAATGTTGTGTGTTTGGCCTTATTTCACGACATACTGTAGGATATGTGCAATCTCATGTAAAGAAAGTGTCACGATTCATCGATGGACAATGAACCGTCTCATAATGGGAGAGTTTCCATCCATCCTCTCTAATTTGAGCATATGATTCTGGAAGGCAGTCATGTTCAGGATGTAGACTGAGACAGAAAGACAAGATCATTGCATAAATGTTCACATTTTTAAATGACCCTAAACGTTTTGCAAATTATGAATTGTATGAGTAAGTTTGCAAATTCCTCATACAATATTCATTGGTGTGGTTTGTGTTATATAAACTGTGCGCATATACTGTGTGTAGGGTTATGTAGGTGGTATTGTGAACCCTTTTCTCACAAGAGATGAATTATATCATGAAAGAGTAAGCAGGTTTTGCTGTAGCAGTTATTTGCTGGCACTGTTGAGTCAACCTGCTAAGCTAACATAATGTGTCTTCATTATATTTTCATTAAAAATGTCAGTGCCCAACATTTCAATTTTACACTGAACTGAATTTTTCTGCTCTCTGACGGAATAGTTTGTGAAGATGAATATATTGAAAAGGTCTGTACGATTGATATGGGTTATATAACGTTTATAAAACTCTGAAAATAAAGCCACTACCTCAAATGTTCTCTTAGATCTGAGGCTTTGGAAACGTGATGTCAGCTTTTTAAATTACCGCCACAAAACAGTTAATTGTTTTGATCGAACTTGACCATGTTATGTCAGCTGTCTTCCGTCAAGGTCAATGTGAATAACACTGAAAATATGAAGCTGGCTCATCAAGTAGTTTGTGTCAATTTTTAATGCCCCTGTGCCAGCAGAATGACAATTACATATTCCCCTCACAGAAATGCTTATGAACTCAATGGGATTCATAATGCAGCCCTGCCAAAACCCTGAAAAACATGCATTATAAAATAGATACATGAATAGGAAACATGGTAGAACTATGCATGCAGTAACTCAAGGACTTATATGTCTATTAAATATAATACCTCTGTGCCAAAGTGTTTATTATTTGATTGTTTAGCATGAATCTGTGTATTCTCTACCATAAAGAACATTGTTGTTGATTATATTCTGTAGTTTATTTACAACCCAAAAGCTAAGCTGTAGGGACGTGAGCCAGGCTTTTCCACTTTAAATCTGCTTGCCACTACATAACTCCAGCCAAACAGGTCCGCACCAGCTACTGCTTGCAGGAATAGGTGGGTAGCAACCTACTTAAAGAAATGCTTTTCAAGGTATCATGCAAATAAATGAAAAGTAGAGCATTTTACAGTAAACCAGAACCAGGGCTTTGAACCAACGCACCCAGCTGAAAACCAGCAACCCATAAGTTGTGTGAGTCTGACTGTAGTGCCTGTAGGGCGTATATGGTCTGCATGTTTATGAATATATTTTCTTTATAACCAGCCCTTGCTGTGAAACCCAAGCGGGGCAGGTAATGGTGATGACGTCTCAGTTTTAGTTGTAAACATACAGCCCTGGCGCTAGAGCTCCCGCCTCACGTTTCTGCACTGCACCCTTGCTCACAACTGCTGCTGCTGTATCCCCCAATCATGAAAAGAAGACATTTCCGGCGTACCTGGTTGCTGAGCGACTGAAGACCTCCGGCGTTTGGTGGTTGCTAAGCGACCTGAGCCGGGGTCTGTCAATCACGTTTTTTGCAAACGGAACGTGCAGGAGTTGTTGCAGTAACATAAGAAACTGCAAGATTGCAGTTAAGCAATTTGTTTTGAAAAAAAGGTAAGTACAGTATTTATTCTCAAATAAAGAGTAAAGCTGGTTTAAATGATGCGTTTTAAAACCAAAATATTCAAGTTGCAAGTTGCACAGAATAAAATTAGTGTTTTCGTAACCCTATAATGATGTTAAGAACGACATTTGTACAGATTTTTTTGTTATAATGTACAGTTTTTGGGGGGAGTTGTTTGTTGTTGTTGTTGTTGTTGTTGTTTGTTGTTGTTGTTGTTGTTTTGAAGTGTAATCTGTTGTAAAGTAGCGTGCCGGTGTGTGGAGTCTAGGGGCAGGGGAAGTGATTTGCGAGATGATGGGTATAACTTGCAGTTCATGTCTAGTCACAAAAAAAGAACTAGGAAGTCTGACAAATTCCTAAGTGATTTGAAATTGAATGTGAAACATCCTATATATGTTTTGAAGTAACCCAGCCCATATGATACAATGTGGAATCCAGTTGGACTGAAATATAATTACTGATACCGTGATAACCCTTTCAACGGTGCACAGCTGCTGCCAGTCACGTAAAAAATAAATTGTCATCAATTTTGTATTAGAAATAATGCATGATCTGAAGCGAGTATGGCCGGGGACACTAAGCACACTTATCAGTGTTAATATGAAGGGTTTGTAATGTAGTTAAAACAGAATCTCCTGCAGTTAACAATATTTAGCAACTATTTCTAAATCTACATAATTATTGTACATTGATTATCTTTCAGTTTGCGTTTTCCCCAAAATATTAAAGACGCACAGGGTAACACATAATTGGCGTCAGCTTCATACGAAATTATTGTAAACCAAAATGTCTTCAAATTAGAGACTGATCAATCGATTTCATACTACAGACTGGAGCATGCAGTGCCAGGGTGCAGCCTTAAAAAGGGTTACATTCTTACACAGCAGTTAACCTGTGCTCTACTTCATCTGAGAAACCAGACCATGTTGGCTGCCCAGTTCGTATACATTTCCTTTAAGGTTGTTTCAGCTGCTAGCACACCTGTTTCCATAAAGCCTTCTCACTTGGGTTCCATACACTTGCTATTTAGTACAGGTCCTGAACTAAACCATCTGTTCCCTGTGGCTTTGGTACAAGTTTTCAGTTCCTGTACCCCTGCAGACTGGACACCCCTGAAAGAAAAGGGAGCCACAGTTGATATCACAACTAATAACAGATACTGTAACCCATTCAGAACCAACACAGTATTATACCAGAAATCATCTCTCACTTCATAACCAAATCTGCACAAGTGTCCTTTTCTTCGTCCTGATTGTACGTCGCTGCTTTGTTTTGTTTTTCATTACTGTATCATCTGGGGGTGGTGACCATGCTCATTTTAACATTGAAGACAAAGAAAATGCTGTCATTCAATAGTATTAGTATTACTAACACCAGAGTGTTTTGTATTTATGGAAGACATCTTATATTAAAAACTACGTCACATCGCATACCATGGATAAATCCGTTATCAAAATCAATTTTTAAAATCTGTGTACAAAATTAGTATGTGAAGCGCCAGTACTTTACATTTGAAATGGTAATGAGCTGTTTTGAGTTGCTGTTATTGAAACCTTTGTCGTGCACTTCAGAATGCCAGAGTAATTTGGAGTGGTGCCCTCACCCTAGCTAGCAGCTGGATAGACAACATGAGCATTGCCATGGAAATCGCCACTGTAGACCAGCAGCTTACCTAAACTAACCCCTCACTGTGGGCATGAACATTGCAAGCCAGCTCAGACTGAACGGAAGTGTGTTTTTCAGCCCTGTATCAGTGTAAGATGTAAGATCTTACATAGCAGGTACGTGTTTTAGAGATTCTTACTTTTTAGAAGTCGAATGTTTAAAATGCAAATGATGGACTGTAAGTGTTGTGCATTTCTTTATAGAACTTACTTCCAGCAAGTTTAAATATGAAACAAGATATATTTCTGGTACATTTTCATAGCATGACAATAACAAGAGACACCCTACACTGTATTAACTACCAGTCTGACTCAGATGACATGTGAAAGAATACCGTCGTTACTGTGGACCCTGAGAATCACCCCTGTTCCTTAATACTAGGAATGCAGCTGGGAAGTGGTGCTTAAATCAGGTCTCTTCAGCTAAACTGTGTCTGTCTAGTAGCAGTACTTTGATACATTCTTGGTGGCCGTGTTTGATCCAGATTCCAGCTCATGCTATTCTTTTTAAAGGGTGCTTATCATTGAAGGGGGATTGAGGGTTAAAGGAATGCGAGTTTACAGTTACACAACCATATTCGAGGTGTTACTGCACCAGAAAACCTTCTGTATTGAGTTTAACTATTAAACAACTCAACAGTGGTTAAAGCCCTGGATCAGCACTAATCTTCAACTGCTTTAACTGTCTTTCAGCATCATTTAATTTTTTTTTTTACATTCCCCTTATTATTAGTGTGGTTCTGGGTTCTCAGTATTATAATTTTTCTCAAAATTTGCTTCTGTCTGACTTTGAGCTTGTTTGGAGAGTCCGAAGTACCTGCACTTTCTCATCACATGATAAAACTATATGCAAAAATTTTTCCTAGTTTTACTTTAGAATTCCAATGGAGTGTTCTGCAGTTATTGATGATATTCATTTGGCACCTTCTATAGAATGGAGAAACACAACCCTGACTCAACTAAGTGCTTCACATGGACTGGAGGAAATCTGTTGTATAAATACAGTTAGGTACCAATTTTGCTGTTTTTTGCAAGGTATCATCTTGGTTCTTATTCGGCTGGTTTCACAGACCCTGATTAGCACTACTTTAGGCAAGGTAATCGAAAATTAGCGCTATCGAAGGCCAATGCATTTTAAAGGAAGTCATGATATAATATTTATCACAATACAGGTGATGGTCCTGATGGGCTACTTGTGTGATGCACAATAAGATCAAATAATCATTTCATGAAGGAGGACTGTTTTGTTAAGAGACAAAAATGAAACTCATTTCATACCAACTATAAATCACACCCATTCTTCATTCAAGAAACACTTGGTGAACTACAATGAACTACAATGAACGTTTTGTCTAGAATTACATTATAAACAATACTTGCCTCTATTACTATATGATCATGTAAAGAAAGTAGCACCGTGTGTCGTGGTGCCCCTGCAGATACCAGTACATGTGATTCAAGTTGCTATTATTGCTGCTTTCTGGCTTCCCCATAGTTTCTTGACTATGGCTTTCTCGTCTTTTGATTTACATTTATTCCCCTATTACTCAGCCTACACTGTGCTCAAGCCTTACCCTGTAATACAGCCTTGAGCCAGGATTTTCACAGCAAGAACATTCATCACACTGAAGACACTGCTTTCACTTCTAACTGCTTTGACTTGACATTGCCGTCATTGGATGGAAGTCAGCACTGCAGAAAAGTAGCCTTCATTGTGAGGTGGTTCCTGGAACAGGACAAAATGAAGAATAACATCAGAAACTTGTATGATCACTTTCCCTGTCAGTCACATGTTGTCCTGGAGCTTTCTGCAATCATAGCTGCTAATGAACTGTTATTAAAATGCAAAGATTCCGTGTGCTGATTAGACATCTCATACCATGTCTTATGCGAATGTCATGTTCCTATCCGATGGACAGTACGTTTAGCGCGGGGAGGGTCAACCGACAGTCTTCACATGAAAGTTAAAATAATATACCAGCCCATATTACTGGCTTTAATGCGCGATGTTTTCCTTGTTTCAGCTTTTGATAATGCTGTATAAAATAGTAATTTGCTTTTATCTGTTATTAGTTTTGTTTAAAAAAAAAAAAACACGATCTACCCCATTGTTTTGAAATGGCTACAAAACTGTGTGGCTTGTTCCATTGGGCTTCTGATACCAGAGTCCTTAATACAAAACTGTTACACTGCTACGGTAGGGCCAAAACTGTATTGCCATTAAGGTAGTGTTTTCAAAATGGTTCATTGAAGTTTGATTGGAGTTTGAAATTTGAAATTCAACCCCCACAACTCCACATTTCTGACATGAGAAAGCATGGTGTTGGTATTTTCTCTCTGTCTGCCGCAGCAGTTGGCACAAAACTTCAGTTGAAAAGTAGCAATCGAAGTTTACTGCTCCCATTGTGCGCTAAGGGAGGGTGTTTCCGGGGCGACCCTGTTGTCCAGACTGAATCTGTAGGTCGGTCGCCTGATAATGACATTCCAAACTGGGTAACCAGGCGCCAGGAAGTGACACGGTTTAACGACTACAGCACCTGCTTGTATTCAAAAAGTATTCATTGGTGTGGTTTGTTTTTTATAATTAAAGATCAACATTAGTTTCACTCAATAGTTGAAAATGGTAACATGTAGTAGTTGATTAGAGAAAAATCGTATAACTGGCTGTGTGGATTTTACTGCATGAAAATGGTAATGGTGTAACTGGCTGTGTCAATTTTACTGTGTAAATGCAGACTTTAGAACACATCACTGCACTTTCAATAACGTGGCTTCTTCTAGAAAATAGGAGAGATTACCTTGGAATTAAATGGTTTATAATTGTGCAAATTGATACCTTACTATTTTAACTGATTGCTCAGTGCAGTTCTCCTTAGTCTGCTGCTGTGGTATAATTTTACTTTCCATCTATTGGAAATGGATCTCTTGTAATTAACCTGCCTGTAGTCTTTGGGATATAATAAAGCAATGAGATGTACATCTCAATGGTTATTTCCTTGTTTTTATAAATCAATCCATACACACAGGTTAAATTCAGATGCTGTAGTACTAAAGGGAAGTTAGTAATGCATGCTTCCTGGGCAGACACAGCGATAACAGATTTACATTTTCTATAAATAAGATATCAATGTGAATACTGCACCTACCCTAACTCATGTGAAGGTACTGTACAGTAATCTATTACTTTGTACTTTATAGAGAAGTGCATTCTTCAGAAACGATGGTTGGCAATCTGCTTATTCAGAGTGTGTGCTAGACATGGTAGGGTTTTCTAATTTTGTAGTTCTGTGTTAACACTGACCGGGGGGTCTGTGTTCACAATGTATTCTTTGCAGTTTGAACACAGGGCCCCTTTCATGGGCAAGCCTGGGCAGACTGTTGGCATCCTGTGCCGCATGGCTCTCACGCCACAGCATTCGGAGGAGGGCTGAAACACTGTATCAGGACAGCACTGTTTCTGCCTCAGGCTATTGCCAAGAATAGTAGAGAGACATAGCAGTGAACTTATACTGGCATGGAAAAGAATGTTACAATTAAATTGAAATGTCTTCTAATCCAATTTTAAAGTAGCTTCAGGTTACATTTTACCACGTTTTTTTATTTTTTATGATACAGTAGCAATCGTTCCTGAGTGCCATTGCTGAAATGTATTTATCTGGGTTTTATTACAATGAGAACCTGCAAGAAGTGTAAGAAGTTGGAATTTTCAAAACATTACTAGGTCATATGAAAGAAAAAAAAAAATCACAATATATTTCAACAATGTTAGAATGTCATTTGAGTCTACTTGCTCTTTAAAAGAGAGCTTGAATTAAATTACTGGTACAGTAAAAGTACATTTTGCTCTAGGTACTTCAACAACGTTATTTAATAAAAATATGTGGCATATAGGAATACAGTGCAGAAATAGCTGAACAAGAATCAATTGTATTGCCCACAGCTACTGTAGATGAACTTGAACTTGAACTTGAAAGATTTGTGGAGACAGTTATCTACCCACCACTTGGTTCTGGAGGACTGGTGCACCATCCAAGACACCTTCAGTCATTGCAGCACAAAAAGGGCCAAGCCAGTGTTGGGAAGACATGGATGGAAATATGACTCCTATTGCATAGCAGTTTCACCATTCATTCAGTTTAATACAAGTAGGCCACTGTGTATAGGAAATAAGCTATGGTTTGTCTTATTAAACTCATCGTAAAACCAGAAATGGATCAAACTGCTTTACAATCAGTCTTATTTCCACCCATAGGAAGACCTTGTAAAATAATATTACTACATATTCTACTGTGGAGTGGTGTGGCAAAGTGGCTGCTGATTGTGAACAGGTGCAGAGGTGATGGGGTGCAGGAATAATCACAGACAGACTGTAAGCCCAAATAATAGACATGTTATCCACCTCTCAATAATACCAGCTGCGGTCACCAGTCCAGGTGTGCGCTGTAGTGCTCGTGGTGGGTTATAACGGTTATTTATCGTGACTGTGGTGAAAGGGCTGATCTGCCTTTGTGCTGGCCCGTGGCAACAGCTCCGGATCCGTGTTAGCTGTCTGATGGTTTATAAACACAGACAATTACTAACAGTGGTTACTGTGTCTCTCACGGTCCTTTAGGTTCAAGTTCACAAACCAAGCAAAGGAAAAGATTACGATCCCCCCCCTTATATGCTGTCACGCATG
This sequence comes from Polyodon spathula, assembly GCF_017654505.1. NCBI lineage: Eukaryota > Metazoa > Chordata > Actinopteri > Acipenseriformes > Polyodontidae > Polyodon > Polyodon spathula. Next base: position 16,312,672 of record NC_054558.1, on the reverse strand, counting down.
ACCCCTTGGTAAACGAACGCAGCTGCCTTTACAATCTGCAGCTGTCTGCCTTCTAGGTTGATATATTCTTGCAATGCAGTCTAGCCTTTTTCCAGACTGACTGACTTCCAGACCTGGGGAAAAAACTGTCAAGTCAGCCTGTCCAAAGAACTCTGCCCTTGCTTAGCACCCTCCTCACAGGTCAGGAGAGAGGTTTAGAACCAAGGTTCATTATATTTCTGTCACTAGTGGTTTTTAATTGACAAAGTGGCCAGGTAGTGTACGATATGGTAAGGGCTAGCAAAGTGCCTGGTTACTACAAACAAACTAATGAGGTTTACATCCAAATGAAGTGAAGTTGTTTTAATTTGTTTTTCCATCAGCAGGTCATGGCAGACAGTGATAGTGAGGACCCTGGTCTAGAAGATGCAGATGAGCACTTCCATTCAGGTGAACACATCTTTGCTGATCATACTATATTGCTGGTCTGCTGTTTTGAGTTGGGGTTAGGTAGAGCTAGTTATTTGTGTTGACAGTAATGGCAGTGAAACCTTGTGACGCTGTCTTGTGTGTTTTGTGTTTTCCTGCTGCTCAGACCTGGATGAAGAGCATCACTCCTCCAGCTCCAGCACAACTGTACGGCCAAGAGACCACTGTGACTATCTTCTGGATGCCATTGATGCCCAGCTCAGCGAGATGCAGGTCGGAGCGCTGGTTAACATGCTGTAAATCCAGAATGAGAGCTGGTTGTGTCGGAAAGTTCATCACCATGAACTACAGTGACTAAATGAATATTCTACTTGTCTCCTTACTTGGTATCTTCAAACAGTATTTTAATGAGCATCTCATAAAAGCAGTGCTGCACCCAAAACGTTATTTTTCTGTGTTGGGATGTCTTGCTTCATTTTGAAGAGGGGATACCGAGATAGTAAACAAGGGGTATACGTTGGGTAAACAGCACCACAAAATCAGCAGGAGCTGCTGCATAACTGAGTCACTGTACATCCTGTAAGGTTTAGGGTGACACATGTAGACAGGCAGTTAGGTTTCTCCAGTATAATTGTTGTCTTATTTCATCCCAATGAAACAGGTTCTGTAGGTCATGGGTGGGAGCGAGCCACACAGACAGAAAGGGGAGACCAATTTATTTACATTAGGCTTCATAGCCCCTGCTTTTGGGTGCTATAACGCAACACTTAATATCGTAACTGCAGGTATTCCACCTTGATGTCAGCTGAAACACTTAATGCCTAACTCTCTAACTGTGTGTACCATAATAAAAGTAAAGGGGGTGATAGTAACAGAAGAAGAGTTCACATTTCTATGGATTCATAGTGTGGGGGTCCTCAGTCAGGATCCCTAATGCCATGAAAGTGTTGGAACCCGTGGTCTAGATGTGTGAGAGAGGAGTGACGTCACCGATTCTGAGCTAGGACTGTGATGACATGTTCCCGTGGTCTAGATGTGTGAGAGAGGAGTGACGTCACTGATTCTGAGCTAGGACTGTAATGACATGTTCCCGTGGTCTAGATGTGTGAGAGAGGAGTGACGTCACCGATTCTGAGCTAGGACTGTGATGACATGTTCCCGTGGTCTAGATGTGTGAGAGAGGAGTGACGTCACCGATTCTGAGCTAGGACTGTGATGACATGTTCCTGTGGTCTAGATGTGTGAGAGAGGAGTGACGTCACCGATTCTGAGCTAGGACTGTGATGACATGTTCCCGTGGTCTAGATGTGTGAGAGAGGAGTGACGTCACCGATTCTGAGCTAGGACTGTGATGACATGTTCCCTTGGTCTAGATATTTGAGAGAGGAATGACATCACCGATTCTGAGCTAGGACTGTGATGACATGTTCCCTTGGTCTAGATATGTGAGAGAGGAGTGACATCACCAATTCTGAGCTAGGACTGTGATGACATGTTCCCTTGGTCTAGATATTTGAGAGAGGAGTGACATCACCGATTCTGAGCTAGGACTGTGATGACATGTTCCCTTGGTCTAGATATGTGAGAGAGGAGTGACATCACCGATTCTGAGCTAGGACTGTGATGACATGTTCCCTTGGTCTAGATATGTGAGAGAGGAGTGACTTCACCGATTCTGAGCTAGGACTGTGATGACATGTTGGTCCTATTGCTCCGGACAGGCTCCAAGCCCCAGTGGACGAGGGATTGCTGAGGGTGTTTCCTGTAACTATACAGCAGAGTCTTCAAGAACAGGTAAGTTTATAAGTCTAGAGGCACCATAGTTCTATTTTAAATGAATAATGGCTTGTATCTCTTAACCCATTTAATGAGATGTTTCTTGTAAAATGCTGTTTGCATAACAATAGCAGGTCATCAAGTTTTTTTCTGATTTTTCCTGAGCTGTCACAGAGTTTGTAGATGACTTTCCAGGGAACAACTTGTGCCCCTGCAGTTAAGCATTGCACAGTGGAAGCACACGAGTATATATTATTTTTAAATTTTCAAAGCATTGGAAAAAATACAAATGAGCAATAATACATTCATTAAAATGCTGGTAATAAAATATAATTATGCTGAAAATATAATAATATTTGATAAATTGTTGCCAAATCTGGTTGTTGTTGTTGTTGTTGTTGTTATTATTATTATTATTTTTTAATAATGTGTTAACTTTCAATGACAACTTTCTATAAAACATTTAATTAAAATCATGTATTACACTCAGGGGAATAACATTGAAATAAATAGATAGGGCCAATACTTAAAGGCACTTTTGTACATGAAAGACATTGTAATATGTGAAATATACATTTACAGTATAGAGTCTTTCCAAGGCAGGTGGACCAATGGGTTTTTACTCCACCCATTACATAAAATACTTCTGTTAAATCAATGTTTTGTTGGAAAGCCCTTAAAACACAAAACTTCCCTTTTCACAATTCTAGGTGTTTTATGCATCATTAACTGCAAATGGAGGAAACACTTGAGTTGCAGTGAGCCTGTAGTAAGTGGCTTGAAGCCATCACTGAGCTTTCTATTCACATGATCCTTTAGCTGAGCATGAGATTGGGTTTAAGAATATTAGCGATTGGGGATGCCATGGTATAAGAGTATGATGGTAGACCACAATAATGCATATGGCCGCTCCCCACTGAATTATCTTTCGCTGTTGTACTATGAAAGTTTGCAAAATTCTGAAGCAGTGATTGACACCAACTCCGCAACAAAAAGACCCAGCAGATAAAAAATCCAGCCTCTTGACTCCTTGCTGTCAAGTATTTAATCCTCCGGGAAGGTGGAAGCACTTGCACTTTCACCAGAAGGTCGCCATCCCATCATATTTGAGCACAGTGACATCCCCATTCCCCAAAGTCTTGTCCTTGTTTGGAGATCCTTTATCATTTTGACATTTCTTCCCTGCCCTAACAGAACATGAAGAACCGAGGCTGTGCTCCGCAACCCAGAATAAAGAAGCTTCTCAGACTGAACAGTGCCAGCAGGAAGGAGACTCCGAAAAGGAACAATACAAATGGAGACTGAAGCAGCTCCTGGGAAGCGAACAGACAGACGCCCCAGGGTACCAGAGCAACTTCAGTACTACGGAGAGTGTCTGCACTGAGGATTTTATTACCAAGTTCAAAGAAGGGATGATAGACCCCCAGTCAGATTTCAGCGGGGAGTTGAGCAGTGATGATGGGACCTCTGGTTGTTCTTCTGGTGAACGCTCTTCGAAAAGAACAAGCGAAGGAAGCATTGTGAAACCAGAGTCCTTTCTGAGTATAAGCAAGGCCAGCATCGTAGAAAGAGAGGCCGACAATGAAATTGTCGTGATAAACACTGCAAGGAGGCTGGATATTGTCCAGCAGTTTAAACAGGATTTAGAAAGCGATCTTCAAGGGAATGTTACTGAAGTTGAGGAGACACCTGGTACAGGTCTCCTATCAAGAATCCGTAGAGACAGCTTGGAGTCTCTTGGGGGCCAGATCTCTAGGCTTAGTCAGAGCAACATTCCGGATTCTCTGAGCATTCTTGGGAAGGAGAGGAGTGTCACCCACAGCAGTAATCCTGTAGGATTGTTCAGAGAAGGTGGTGGACCATCTGTTATTGTCTCCCAAAAGGACAATGTAAAAGAGCTGCCTTGTTTGTCGATAGGAACGAATGAAGAGAACATCCACCAAGAAAGTTGTGGACCTCTAGCCCTTAAAGAGATGTTTCCCAGCTGTGAGAGATCTTCAATAAGAGACAACGGAGAGCGTAGATTGGGCCAAGAGAACTTTACCAATGGAACAAACCTGTCTGGTTCCACTTATGTATCTCAGTCATCCACTTGTTCAGTTATGTCTGTCTCTGTGTCTAAGGAAAAAGATGCATTGTCAAGAGATAAGTGTCCTTCTCCAGTCAGACTCTCAAATGGGAAGGAGAACACTTCATGCGTACAAGAAGCGAATGGAAGTGACCCAGAAGAAAAAAATGGAAACTCATATCAGACAGAAAGGAAAGGGGCACATCACCATGAATTTGGTGTGGTGTCCCTTTCCTCTTTCCAGCAACGGACTGTAAGCAGGTCAAAAAGCTGTCCTTATGTTCGTGGATCTTCCTACAGACTTGAAGCAGCTAACTTGTTACCTGGGTCCAACCACCGTTCAACCACTTCGGGGTCAAGGCACATTCGAAGCAGCAGCCTAAGCAATAGATCCTCAGCAGCTAAAGGACAGTTTAATAGCCGTCATCCGTCTAGCCCCAGTTCAGACAGGAAGATCATATCACATAGAGCAAGTAAGTTGAGAAAGATAGATCATAAAGTCAGTTTTGGGGAGCGACAGGTTTACCAGCTTATCTTTATTTTCAGGGAAGTCTTATATCTTCGACAAAAAAAAAATGTAAACCCCCGACATAATATTTGTCAGTAGGGCCACAATGGGCCTGTGTGACACTGGATCCATCAAAGTCTATCAGAGCTGCTGTCCTGAGCATCATTACTTAAATTGGCTTACAAAAGGGAGATGCAGCTTTTCCATATTACGGAATCCATATGAAATTAATCTGCCTTCTGAGACACAAAAGTGGGTGCTGCTTCACAGATATTTCCTTTTTTGTTTGTCCATCCCCTGTATATGAAAACAACATTATGAGTGAGTTTGCTGAAATTTTGATGAGTGTTTTCTTGCCGTTGAAAGGGACAGTAGAGAATTTCTGTCAAGATTTATGCTTTTTGTTTTTAGCAGCTGGAATCAACCACAAAACTTGCGAGAACTTTGGCTCTGAGTCCAGCCTGAATACCATTACAACAGAAGAGTATGTGGACTCGTTTCAGGCTTTGGCAGTCAAGCATGTTGCTGGTAAGAGATCTTTTTACGTCCAGTAAGTGCGCCTGGATTCAATCAAAATGATGATGCCACCGTAGCCATTGCAAAGTATAGCTTCCATTAACTGTACTTTTAATTCAGTCCTGGTTGTGAGCATTCGTTTACACACAGTGATACATACGTGAACCAAACAGATAAAACATCACAGCATTTAAATGTCTTTCTGGAATGCCTGGACAGTTAACAGCCCACAACAGCAGTGAATGTAGCTGAAAGAGTATTAGACACAGCTATAGGAGGAAATAAATACCCTGTCCTGAAATAACAGAACTAATATTGATTTACAATAGCATTAATATATATAATCTCACAAAAGAACATTTTAAGTTAGATCTGTGATTGCTGGTTCTGCTGTAAACTTAATGTAATTTTTTTTTTTTGTTGTTTTTTTATAACAAGGGGTTCCTGTAAAGAGTTTTGATGAAATGACGATAGACAGCGATCTGGATTCAGTGAAAACAGATCGCGTCCGGAAGCACTTTCAGAAAGCACTCAGTACCAGAAATGGTAAGACTGTCTTTGAGGCTTCAAACTGGTTTAAGCAGCTTTCTTTTCACACTGAGAAAGGGGACATCATGTGAAACATGGCTCCATTTTGTCATACCTTTTACATAGAAAATATTAGATTGCAAGACATTTGTAATCTATTACAGGCCTCTCCTAGTTCTACTTAAATTACACTGCTTCCAATTTTAAATTATACTCAAAAGTATTACTTTAATTACATGTATTTTTCTTTATCAAATAAATAAGCCAGTTTTTTTAAGCAGCCAGTTCTTCAATAGTTACTTTTCAAAATTCATATGGACCTTGTTTTGAAATAAAAAGGGAAGGGAGGAATACAACATTTTGAACAGTTTAAATAATATAATAAACTAGTCCAGAATAATTCTTTTAGTGTTCCTTGCAGCAACAAGTATTTTTTGTGTAAGTTGTATCCCATTTAGTTGTATTCCTGTCAGCAAATGTGTCTTTGTCTGTCACAGTAAGGTTTGTGCAAGTGCAATTTCCCTTACTCATTAACAATGGCACATTGTCTTCAAGGCTTTGTATCTGCTAAGAGCACTGCTGCAGACGACCTCTACTCAGACCAGAGTGGCCATGACATGGCTAAACTGCAGCAGATTGAGCACACGTTCCATGACATTCTGCGCATTCTTGTATCCCACCTGGAATAGAGCCTGTTGAGAACCATTTTATCCAGCATGTCTGTTATTATTTGCAAAAGTTACTGTTAGAAGAAAGAAAATACAGGGACTGGTCGTGGTAGAAACGTGGGTATTTCAAAGGGCCCTGTGATGTCTAGTTGTAAATGATTAAACATGGATATTTCAAAGGGCCCTGTGGTGTCTACCTGTAAGTCATGTGCGATGATAAAGCTCTGTTTTTTTTTTATTTTGGAAAGGTTTGAATAGTGTACCTGTGGCTGCTCCGTTCGGATGTCGTTCCACTAAAAGATCCCGAAGCCCCAGGAAGGATGCATGCAGGTAAGAGAATGGCATCCTAAGTAAACTGGGAAAGTGCTGGTCTGGAAAAGAATGGGATTTAATTAATCAAATTGACTTTGAAAAAACAAAACATTTTACATTAGGTGACTAACTGCACTATAATAACACTGTGAATACACAACGAGGTTTGTGTAAAATTGCAACTGCCATTTTTTCAGTTTTTAAGTATGCTTGCTACATTGTAACTACACACAATATATGTTATTACTGCATTATTACCACATATGTAACGAGTTACTGCTTTTAAGATTTGCATACTTGTTAATGACTTCCCTAGAAGGTGTTATGCATTTGTTTGTTGTGTTGCACAGTTGCAAGTCGGTGGATAGGGATCGTCTTTCCTGTGTTTTAGGTTCGAGAGCTCTGATAGGACTGTGACTGACGAGGATGAGGAGGAGGAGGAGAGTTTAGAGCAGCGCTTCACGGAGAGCAATGGAGAGTGGAGAACCAGCAGCCCAGTGACGTGGAGCTCATGTCCCAAGAGAGGCGGGGAGCTGACGTGGGGGCGGGGCCTGGGCTCGGAGATCAGCGAGGCACACCAGGTATGAGGACCGCTTTAGGAGAATCTTACTTCTCATTAAACTGCCACTTCAATCTCACGTCAAGCAGACAAACAGTTTGGCTCTTGCCTCCTTAAGTGTGTTTAGTACGCTGATGAAGACACTGGCCGAATCGTTGGTTTACTTGACTTAGTTTTGATAAATATTACCTTATATTTTTGATTGAATGTTTTGAATTTCTGAATACATTTCATACATAGTCACTTGATTTTTTTTTTCATTCAATAATTCTGAGGATAAATTGTATAAAATGTTTGTATAAATTGCTTTGGTCCTTAGCATGCTGGGTTCCGAAACATTAACAACTAGGGGGAAATAATTATTAGTGAAATAATAATCTGTCTGTTTGGCATCACCGCTTCACCCTTTTTAATTTCAGCGTTCTTCCCATTTATTGGACTCCGATCGGCAGATATTAGAAGAATCTGTTTCCAGGCTCCGTCGGGTCAGTGGAATCTGCCACTTAGTTTCATTAAATACTGACCATAAAAACCACTCAGTAACTCAACCCTGCACCCAAGCTGTTTATTACTACAACATTAACAAAGACAAAGGTGCCAATTAATAAGCACCTATTGTATTCACGTTACAAGATTCATCCTTATTAGTCTCTGTGTTTGTACTGCAGTTGGTTAGTGCTGTGGATCTCTGCTTAAGATCAATCAGCACACTCTGAACACTGAACACTATAAATCGATGAATGGTAATTTAAGACACAATTAAGAAGCAGCTTGGTTTGGGTAGTGAGTTTCAGAGTTATCTTAATTGAAAGGATTCCTATAGCTGTTTAGATACATATAATTTTCTGGTAAGTAAAATAAAAATAATTTTGTAAAGCAATTTACAAACAGCTTGTAAGATTAATTTAAACACTTAAAAGTAAACCTTATTTTTAATTCACAAACAAAACTGGTGCAGATTGCATTTTGTTGCAAAGACCACAATAAACCTGGCCGTTGTTTCTGCATCAGAATAGTTTTGCTAAATCCTAGCACATCAAATTGCATCCAGTGTGGCCTCAGTGGAGCTCTCAGGATCATGTCTTTCGATTTTAGCCATGATTCTGGGAGTTCTGTTCAGGTACAGCGGGCATAGTGGCTTCTTCCCCTGGAGCACTCTGCCTTTTTCTTTTTTTTTTCTCTAATTATATTTTTACTCTATTCAACTTACCTGAACAATGAATGTGAACCATGCCAGATCAAAATATTACATGTGTAATTTTAAATCATTGAAATGTTGCTGTTTATGATTAAAGCTGGTGTTTGTTCTGAGTGAGTGCAGGTTGCTCCCTATAGCCTGGAAGTCGCCGGTTCGAGTCTGGGCTATTCCACAGCCGACCGTGGACGGGAGTTCCCAGGAGGCGGCGCTCAATTGGCTGAGCGTCACTGGGGGGTGGGGGGTGGATGTAGGGTTTAGGTCGGCCAGGGTGTCCTTGCCTCATCGCGCACCAGCGGCCCCTGTAGCCTGGCCGGGCACCTGTGGGCTTGCCTGTTAGCTGCCCGGGAGCTGCGCTGCGCTGTTTCAGATTGGGAGAAAATAACAAAAATAATTGGCAACGACTAAATTAAAAAAAAAAAAAAAGCTGTTGTTTGCATGTACTGCTGGGTTCAGACAGCTGGTCTTTGTGCCCCCCCCCCCCCCCCATAGGATCTTGCTGTGGAGGAGGAGAGATTGTCACACAGGAAGGCCCAGGTGCAAGAGACAGAGCAATTGCTGACTGAGGCTCTTCAGAAAAAAAAGGTACTGAACCAATACCAAACCTCAAAGCTCCTTACTCCAGATCTAAAATGAAACAACGTAATTTGTCAGCCCCTAATTAACATTGTAATGCCCATTTCTGTATCACATGGGATACAATGCTTAGCCACCCCTCTATTATATATTTTTTAATCCAGCCTCCCAAGCTATCATTTTTCATATGCAGTACATTATATGTTGCCGAATGCTTGGGCATTCCAGGAATACAATGTGTCCTGCAATTACCTTGGACCAAAGTCAAGTCGATGAAAGACAAGTTGGACCCAGTTAGTCGAACAGAACATTTGATAATTTTCTGCTGTCATAAATGACATTTGATGTAGAAGATAGATGTATCAATCACTTCCCAGGGTTATGATCTAATTTCTGCTAATATGATAATTGTATTTCCAGTGCATTTAATGATCTAACTGGGGTTGAACCGAACTTAGTATGTGGTCCCCAGGATGTGATTAGCACCGTGAGAGAGTTGTTTTGTTGTCCCAGCATGCAGTTCAGGAGCTGGAGTCATTGAAGTGCGCGGTTGAGAAGAGCCAGAAGGAGGCGAGAGGGCTGGAGACCCGGGTCAGAGACAGCAAGAGCCAGGCAGAGGAGACGAGGTACTGAGGAAACAGCCTTTTCTACCAATTACATTTCCAGGCTTTTTCGTCTTTTACTTTCATCAGTACAGTGTTCCTGTCTCCTCAAACTGTGTAGAAGTTTTCCATTTCCTAAAACACAGTTCCCACTGTTGCAGAGGGGCAGAAATATAAATTGTATACCCTTTGTGGTGATTGCCCCTCAGGGCAGTAGTATTCCACTAGAAGCCTCAACCCCAGTCAGTGTTTGTTTTGGTGTTCCCTGCAGGGCAGAGCTGGCAGTGCTGGAGTACAAGCAGGACTCATGTCTGCAGGAAGTGCAGAATCTAGAGGAGGAACTGAGCATGCTCAGAAGACAGTGCTCCGCCACATACAACAGCCAGCAGAGCACCCTGGAGAACCAAGTGAGTCCTGACTGGAGCACTTTGATTTGTATTATTATTATTCTACGTACAGAGAGAAAGTTGTGCCCTGATTGCTCTGCTCTTCTGTCTATACTGGCACATGACAGATTTTCTCACCATTGGCTTGATTCAGCATTAAACAAAAAAAAATACATCGTCAGCCCCATAGAAAACAAAATAAACCCACACTTTATCAGGATTCTTTTATAGAAGTGCAACTGCTGTACCATGAAGCAGATTTTTTCAAATGGCACTGTATTGCATAATAATAATAATAATAATAATAATAATAATAATAATAATAATAATAATAGTTTTGCAGAGTAGTAATAATCAGTTGCATAAAAATTTGAAACTGTACCATACAGTTGTGTCACTTCAAATCTTTTTTCTCAGTATTGTTGGAATGTAAATGATTGTGGTGACTCAAAGAATATGAAATGGTTATGTATATACAATTTAAAATCCATGTTTAGAATTGGTCAGATATGAATTGATTGTCAGGGGGCTGCAATAACTGTTTTTAATATGAAATTAAAGTTTTAAATATTAAATACAGTGCTTTATGTAAAAAAAAAAAAAAAGAAATAAGAAAAAAACAATGCAAACTGAAGCTTGGAATATAACAAAGTTGCGATTATAAAAATGATTTATTGTTATTATTATTATTATGCAATATAGTAATCATCTGATACACAGCAATGTTATTCATCTGCTAAACATATGGTAGTTTTTTCCATTTTCACCTGGGCTTTGACTTCAGTTTGACTGCTGGTCCGATTTCTGTCTTTCATCCAACATGGTTTGCTAACAGGTTGAATAGTGTCTGATTTGACTCTGATGCGATTTGACTGTGCTCTGACTTAAACTGATCAACTGGGCTGAAGTGATAGGAACCTAGACAGATCTTGCAGACACTAGCCCTCAGTCTGGGCAGAGCCCCTTGCTTGTGCTGACCCGGTGCTGTGCTGTGCAGGTGTCGTCTCTGAGTGCGGAGCGTGAGGAGCTCAGGGCTCGGCTGAGGCTCAAGGAGGGCGGTCTGTCTGTCCTGGAGAGGCAGGAGCTGGAGTGGCAGCTGAGCTGCGCCAGGAGCGAGCTGTTCACTGAGCAACGCAGTGCCCGGGACAAGATCAGCCTGCTGCAGGAGGTACTGAGACTGCTCTGCACAGCCCCATCCATTCATTCTAACATAACAGTAAGAAGCCAAGTCAATTAGGCAAATGTTTTCACCTTGTGCCTTGAAGAGGTACATTGAAGAAGGCAACAGCTGAATCGTTTGTCTACTTGCTTTAGTTTTCAAAAAGTCATACCTTTTATATTTCAATAAACTTCTATTCAATATGCTTATTAAGAAAAGCAGCACTCTGGCTCTATTAGAGTAGGATGTTCATGACAAAAGAAAATGATCATAAAAAAGGCAGGTGGTGTGTTTGATTTCACTGAGGCTTTAACTATAATCCAAGTTGACTGCTGTCTGATTTTTTACTTTTGATCAAAGTGGTTTGTAAAGAATGTGACTCTGGTTCAATGTGACTTGAATTGGTCAACCACAGAATGCCTTATGAAGGCAGAGCAGTGTGTGTTTGAGTGTGTGTGTGTGTGTGTGTGTGTGTGTGCGCGCTGATGTTGCTTGACCCCACAGCAGCTGGAGGACTGCCAGGTGGAGCTGGAGGAGCAGGCAGCCCAGGAGGGTTTGCTGCAGGAGAGGAGCAGGAGACTGGAGCAGCAGCTGAGAGAGATGGACAGGAGGCAGGAGGAGCAGACACAGGTACAGGTTTACTTGAATATGTGCTGCCTTGTGAGTTCAGGTTTAGATAGCTTGGTGGTAATTAAACATTTTAGCAAAAATCTTGAGCAGATTTGAACCATGGATAACTGTGGACTAACTTTTTCAATATGAGATCATGAAAAAAATTGATGTAACCAGGCTAAGTATCTCACAGTTCAAACAAAGATTGCAACTGAAATAGGAAAGAAAAAAGCCGATAGTTATTTTAGCTCCTTACTAAAAACACTTTTTAAAATATGAATGAATCTTCTGGACAACATTTTGTGAAAAATAAATGTGCAGTAAATATGCACAGTAACAAGGCCCGTTATAACGGGTGAGCACTGTATATATGTAGCCAAAGGAAAGCGTTTGATAGATATAGATTTCGTATCTCACCTGCACTGTTGCAGAAGCTGGCCCTGCAGAGCAGTGAGGCGAGTCAGGCCTTGAGCAGGCAGGTGCAGGAGGCATCTGTCCAGCTCCTGGAGAGGGACGGGAAGATCTCAGCACTGGAGCGCATCCTGTCTGAGAAGGAACTAGAGCGGCTGAGGCTGAGGGAGGGTCAGGCCGCCCTGCAGGCTGAGCGAGAAGCCCTAGTCGCAGCCAGAGAGACCCTGATACAGGAACACCAGAGCCAGCTGCAGCAGCTCCATCGTGACAAACAGCTGGAGAAGGTGAGATGGAGAAGAGGGAGAGGCATAGAGGAGAGAGGGGGGGAGAGACTGGGTCAAACACCTGGAGGAGGTGAGAGGCAGACAGGAGATAGACAGTAAACAGCTGGAGAGGTGGATAATGCATGGAAAGAGGAGAGGCAGAGAGGGGCATAATACCTGGAGAGGGGAGAGGCAAAGAGAGGGGGAGAACACATGGAGAGGGGAGAGGCAGAGGGAGGAGGGGGAGAACACATGGAGAAAGTTCCAAGCCCTTTATTTTAATATTGGTTCTTAAGACCCACTCGGTCCATCTTAACTTATTGATTGCATATGTCTTTCTACCTTAGGAGGAAGCAAAACAGCAATTGAAAGTGGAATTGGATTTAATCAAACAGCAAGAAATCCAACAGGTAAGCTATTTCTGTAATATCTCAGTTTCTCTTTCAGCCACTAACCTTCAGTTCTACTGAGCAGGTGCAGAGAATTGCTGCAGCGAGAGGGTGTAATGGGGGGAGGGGGTAATTGAGCACGAAATGTATCATATCTATTTAAAAAATAACTGTTCTGTATGGTGTGTGAATACCTGTTAAGCAACTTCTACATTCTTTTTATTATCTTCTTCAGGTTAGGGAACAAGCAGAGGAGGACAAACTGGAGGCTGTGAAGCACCAAGCACTTTCCTTCACACTGGAGACGGAGAAACTCGCCCTGAAAATCCAGGTGAGCTTTACACTTCGGACTGCTTTGGCTTCCACTTGCGAGAAGAGCCTGAGAGCCTTGTGGATTGTGAATAAATGGGCACTCATTTCATTTAGTTTGTGTTCTGGTTCGTTCCACATTTATCTAAACTGACTTTAAACGGAACAGTTTAAGTTTGCTCACATAAGCTGGGAGTGGAATTAGATTTCACACTTTGAATTATGAAGCTTACAAAACATTCTATCGTATGCTATATTTGCTAGCACAGGGTCAGAGGCGGTGCTTTCAAATAAAACAAAGCTAGTTCAAAACTTAACTGCGATAAAAAGACCTCATTCACCTGTTGTCTTCTTGAATAACCCAGAAAAACAGCATGAAAGTGTTTAGTGTATCTAGCTCCATTATTAAAATAGTGTTTGACCCTAAATGAAAATTCACTGATGTTTTTTTTTAATACTGTTTGGATGTTTTATAGTTATAGATGACACACTGTTAGGAGCCCAGACTATGTTTAAGAAATCAAATGGTATTTGGGTCTCATAATTCTATTGCAATTTCTACTAAAGTTAAAAGACGAAGAAATTGTGAAGCTGAAGGAAGCAGTCAGGCAGCAAGAGGAGTCCATGAGGAAGCTAGCTGAGGAACTCAAACTGGAAGCCAAAGAGATGGTAAGGTTTTCTCTTATTAGACATGTTGCAGTGGACATGTTGTAATCTTACCTGTTCTGCATTTTCAATAAGTGTGCAGTTTTGATTGAAACTCATTATAGCAAGCATGTTTAAAGCATGACATCAACATCAGGTTTGAAAAGGTTATGCTTGCCTTGCCTTTCAGGAAATGTGTTATTATTATCCAGGAAATTATATTATTATCTCCAAATACCTGAATGCACTTGTATTTTCAATGGTGCTGAAGCCCCTGTTTTCCCTTGTCAGGTGCATGGGGCTTTGCTCCGGGAACACAGGAAATGGGAAGCAGAGAAGACAGAGGAGCTCCAGAGGCAGCGTGGGATACTGGAGGATGAGAGCAGGAGAGCTGTGCACTCCATCAAGGAGGACCAGGAGAGAGAAAGGAGAAAAGCACTCTCCCTGCAGAATAAAATTATTGAGCTGCAAACAGTAAGTTCTAGTGATACAATAGCAACTGAGAGTCTGGATGAACATTTGCCCACCTCCCCACCCTCCACCTGCTGGAAATATGAGGCACTGTGATGGAAAGTTTTAACATTATACAGGACAAGAAAAGTGCACCCCCTACTTGACAGTACCTGAACATTTAAACTTTAAAATACTAAATTATAATAGTATGCATACTAGCCACAAACCTGCCCCCTCCCCCTATTTTGATAAATGTAAATGGTATGGCCCCAATACGTTGTACATTTATTGGTTCAGTATATGTTGAATACATTAACCTTAACACCATTTCTCCTAACCCACGTCTATTGTTTTGCTGTCTTTATTCCACCTGGAAGCCAGTCTCTCCTGCTAACCCTGTTATGTTCACTTCTAGTAATACAGCTAATGGAACCACACTAGTGGCATAACTAATTCATTCAGAATCGGCTCCCTTGGTGTTTCTGCTGAAACCGGTTTTATGCTGGCATTCTGATAGTGGTGTTTGTATTCTGCCGTTGGCTCCCAGAGAGTGCAGGAGCTGGAGTTTGAGAACAGAGCCCTGCAGAGAGAGAAGCAGGAGGCTGTCAGTGAGTTGCGGAGCTCTCTCAGGGAGGAGAAACAGGAAGAGATACTCAGAGTCAAGGAGGAGATGGACCAGGTAAACCATGCGCTTCTGCATCTTTACAGTTTGGTTTTTTGGTGCTAAAATCTTATTTTAAAGCAAGTGCAAAGGATAAGACAGATGTTATTAAAGGAACACTTTCAGTAGAAGAAAACTACCTAGACACAACGTTAGATAGATGTTTACACTCTTTGCCTTGCTTCAAAAGGGTATTTTTTCTTTTTCAATTAATTCATATCATCCTTAATCTTATTATTCTATGTCTCATTTCAAGAGGAGTTTCTTTTTTTATATATCCCTGTTCTTAAATTCTATTTTGCTGAGATATATTGTGGTTAGCACTGTCCTAAATGATTTTAGTTTTTGTCATGGTAGATCACTTTATAGTATTCAATTCCAGGAGTGGCAACCAGTTCATTCAAATCATGTTCTTTCCTCTCATTTCCCACCTCAAGATTATTACTGATCTCCCTTTTTATTTAATTTTTTTGTTTAATTTGGAATCCGCAATTATTTTTCTCCCAATTTGGAATGCCCAATTATTCAACCCGGCTCACCGCTGCAACCCCCACAATCACTAGGGACAGACTTGCACTTGCACTGGCGTCCTCCGAAACGAGTCAGTCATCACTTCTTTTCAAACTGCAAGCCTGCCGTGAAGCCACTACAGAACCACAGCGCCAGAGGACCATGCAGTTCTGACTTTCACACAAGCAGGCCTGCAGGCAGCCAGCCAGCCAGTGGTCGCTGATGCACAGTGAGGCAAAGATTCCCCAGCCGACCTAAACCCTCCCCGTCTGGGCAGTGCTTGGCCAACTGTGCACCGCCCCCTGGGAACTCCCGGTCACGATCGGATTCGTCCTTGCGATCTCCAAGCTATAGCGTGCATCCTGCACTCCGAGCAGAGAGCCTTTACTGGATGCGCCTCTCGGGAGCCCCTGAACTCCCTTTTGTTGTGATATGAATATTTGGTTTCATGTTAATTCAGGATATGCAAATATTTCAAGTACAACACTATAGCTAAATGCTGCATCCTGCGCTGTAGGTCGCATAATCTGTTTGCAGCATTGGAGTGGGTTTGAACTACAACAGGAAACTTTTCATCTATAGTGTGGTCTTTTAAAATATCTGCATAATAGAAACTGAAGCACCAAAGAAGATTGTTCAGTAATATTTCTAATAAGAAAATGGATTTGGACCATTTCATTGAGTACACAATGACTGTATAGACCGCAGTAGGATTGCCAAGTGTAGACTGCAATAGGAGTTCTGAGTGTTAACCAGAGCCTGTGCTGGCAGGAGAAGGCCGGTGAGGTGGAGAAGCTCAGGCTGAAGCTGGAGCAGGAGGAGGCAGAAGTGCAGAGGCTCAGGACTGGCCTGGGCGAGGCGGCGCGGAGGGAGAAGGAGCTGCAGACACAGGCCGAGCGGCTGGAGAGGGGAGCAGTGCTGGACCTCAGCCTGGAGTACGACCGCATCCAGGACCTCCTGCATAGCACGAGGGAGCGAGGAGTCGGAGCCAGCCCAGCAAGCCAGAGACACAGGTCAGTCATTTCTCAAAACACAATGGTAATGTTTTTGTTTCGCTTTGATCGAACAGCTGGTTGAATCTGACTAAAATGTTAGCTTAGAGCCCAATATTAGTGATAATCAGGGTCAGTGAAAACAGCCATATAAGCAAATCCTTTATGTAGGTCAGAAATTTCTTTCTCAGGGTTTGGTGTACAAAAAAGAAAAATCCTACTCATTAATTTAAAGACAAATCTATTCATGTGTTGGGTAATAGTATAAGCCAGATTACTGCAAATAAATATCAGCACACCCATGCAATTCTGCAATGTCATTTTTTTGTACAGTACTATGGTGGAACTGCTGATACGTGACACATTATTTTATTGCCATCCTGCCAGTAAAACAGTTTACGTTCGGTCCCATACTGGTCAGTCAGTATGCCATTCTAAGTTGTAGTTCCTCCCCCTCTCCAGCGGCCCCTCTCGTCTGTCCCTTCCCCAAGCTGTGCAGGCCCTGTGCGGGGCCTGTGAGGAGCAGCAGCAGCACATCCTGGAGCTGCACCAGGAGCTGGACACACAGAGACGAACCATCCTGCAGATCCAGCGAGACAAGGTACCCTGGGTTAACTGGGTTCACAGGCGTCTTCATGAGGGTGTACTTTGTATGTATTTTGTAACCGAGCTCTTCCCTGGGTGAGCTGCAGGATCGGGAACTGAAGCAGCAGCGTGAGGAGCTGTATCTGGAGAAGGAGGCGGCGGTGGAGACCATCAAGGAGCGCCTCATCCAGGTACAAATTGACACTGCACCGATAGGAGCACCAGGATCAGGACATACTGGGTTTAAAACGCATTAGCTTAACTTGCATTTGCATAACAGCATACCTCAAGTTCACTTCCTGCCTGCACTCGCATTAGATTGTGTTGCGTCAGGGGGAGGGGGTTCTGTTAACTGTAACACAGGATGTGTGCTTGTAGTGTTGTGTCTGGATAAACAGACCACAGATGAGCCGAAGTCGAAATTAAGTCTGGAAAACTAAAAGATAAACTGCAGAACAACTGGGGAGAATACTGTTCTTTCCATGGAACAACAAATACATAGATCACAAATTCAAGTGGAGCCAGAAGTTTCATGATGTGTTTCTTTTTTTTTTTTTTACATTAGCTGAAATGATTGTACTATGCAAATATCCAACATTACTAGCTAAGCTGAGAAAGGGGGTCCTCAGTGTCGACCTGCCTGTATTCATCTTGCTTGTAACCACATCTCTGAATATTCCTTTGTTGCTTGAAGCTGTGTGTATCAATGAGTTAGTAATCCGCTCGACTGTGTGTGTTTTTGGTTCAGGAGCACATCGAGGAGATCAGTAAGCTGCAGCGTCCCCTGCTAAAGGACTCCGGGGGCAGTGAGTGCCAGTCTCTCCGCCAGCAACTCCGTGAGAAGGACAGCGAGCTAAGAGCCATCCAGAGGAACATGACCCACTGGAAGGACGACACCGCCGCCAAGCTGGCCGCCAAGTTTGAGGAGGAACTCAACTCCGAGCTCGAGAAGTAAGGCTGACTTATCAAATTTGAACTTTTAAATCTAGACCTTTTTGTCTTGCTTGTGCCTATTTCACTGCAGGGAAAGTGGATTTGCCCAACAAAATGTGTGAATTCCCGTTAGCATTTTTCTAAAGTCTTTTTAAAGCAATATATTTATTTATTTTTGAATACTGTATTTTCTCTACTTTTATACATGGATGGTTTTGTGAAAAGCCATCTTGTTGAGACCTACTTAAGCATGATTTTTGGCTGTACCTTGGGATCTATTCACCTGCAATTGATCCAATTTTGTTACAGTTAGCGTGAATGTAAGCAACCATGTAAATCACAGTAGAAAACACTGAAGGCTACTAGTTTTCGTTTTATTTTATTTTGCTAGTGTGTGTTTACTTGATAGTGATAAATTGCTTTGGAAATTTTGCTCACCTTCAGTTTTTACTTCCACAGATGCAAGTCTGATTTGTTAAAGCACAGGTAACTAGCTTCTCAGTAGAGATTGCAGTATTAGTAGATTAGTTGCTCGTGCATAGTTTATAATGCTTAAGCAGTGTACAAGAATGCTAATGTGCAGTAAATGCTCATATGTACTGTACTGGCTTGTGCCTTGCTTTTTAAACACTAACACACTAACTTTCTCTTCAGATAAATTCAGTGTATGTTGTAACTCATGTTACTTTTTAGAATGAGGATGTCTAAGACAGAAGTTACAGTTTCAAAGCCACAATAAAGTAGATCTGTTAGAGAAAACAAACATTTTGGTGCAACATTTTCTTAAAATGGCATTCAAAATGCTCTTGTGAAGACTTCACTGTATATCCTTTCATATAATTTGCTCCTTTTAGACGGATGTCCAAGAGCAAACCTGATCAGCAAAGAAAAATAGAAAAGCTGGAATCAGAAATGAGAAGACTATCAATGGTAAAAACTGAGCTTCTGTGTGATTTTATATATATATATATATATATATATATATATATATATATATATATATATATATATATATATAAAAATGAGAGACACACACACACTAAGGGCCAATCCACACTCTGTTTATATAGTTTGTTACACAGAGTATGGTTTGGTTAATTTGAAGGATTGTATGAGTGATCTAAATGCAGTCTTCAGAGTTTGTTTTAATTGAACAAAACTGTTTGGGCAGTTTGTTTCGTTGCATATAGAAGCAAAACCAGCAGTGAAGAACTTTTGTGCACCAGTATGATGTGAGCTTAAACAGAACCATAACTGACTGGTTCCTTAATCAAGCAGACAGCATTTTAGTTAATGTAGACTGATGAAGGCACAAGCCAAATATTTGTCTACTACATTTTTTGCTGTGTAATAAAGCAGAACAATGTTTAATTTAAAGGCAGTAGTGCAGCACACAAAGCATGCTCCAGGCTGCCCCTCACCAAGGTCTGTTGACACTGGTTTCAAAAGATTTAATGTTTTTTTTTTTTTTTAACCCCCTCGCAGGAGAGAAGTGAGACTGCTCCCCTGCGCTCAGCCTCCACCCCTTCCCTGAGCACACCACCCCCTTCTGGGTCCCAGGATTTCAGCACAGTGAAACTGCTCCGGCACCTGCAGACCCGTGTGAAGCAGCTGCGTGCTGAGAACACCATCTACCACCAGGGAAGCCTTGACGAGCTGGCCGGCTCCTACCGGGAAACAGTGAGTCAAACTATCAAAGCTTTAAAATCATCTGCTGTACTAAGTGATGAGTCTAGTCAAAGGGCAAAAACTTACTGAATCACATCAGTGGTCAAATTTTAAAACCACATGCTACAGTACACCCTTGCTATAATGGCCTTCATTATAACTAACCTGGCCCCTGGACCCCAAATAAAAAATAATATAAACACATGTTAAAATAAAACATCCCGTTCTGTAGGCACAGGATGCCACCTCCGTGGTGAAGTCAACTCTGTCTTAATAAAAAGCATGTATTGTGAAACCGAAACGAAAATATTTTTATGTTGAAACAAAGCTGGAAACTATTTTGATTGTCTGATACATGTAACGCAGACATATTTCTGTCATGAAGTGAATGTGGGTTGTCAAAAAGCACATGTTTTTGGCTTGTTCAGCAACCATGGGGCAAAGCAAAATTGATTTAAGAGAAAAAAAAAAACTTCATGTCAGGTTGATTTGTAATAAAAGCTAAATCTGGGATTCTTGCATGTTGGATTAAGATTTGGTGCACTTTGAAACGATTCACGTCCAGACTGATTTTGAAAAGCTCAGCTTCAATTTGACATTTTTGTACTTCATTTTCATTCTGTAATGCATAGGATAAAGCAAAGACAGAATACTGCATGCATGAGACGAACAGGAACATTCTACTTTTATTCACAATCTCATCTCAACTTACTCCAACAGTTTATCGTTCATTTTGATTGTCCTTTCGCTATAATGAATCCTTCGATATAATGAACAAAAGGCTTGGACCCCAACATTTTAGCGAGGGTGTACAGCATTTATAGGTGAATAAAAAACTATTGTAAATGTAGTATCCAAGAGCAATTGTACCTTTTAGTATACTTCCCTGTTCAATTGTGTGAAGGGAGACAACTGGAAACATCCCTCTGGATCACCTAGTAAAAGCACTAATACGTCAATCAGGTAAAGTCTTTGTCGCACAGTGAGGTTGGTGCATTGCCACTGAAGGTGGTTAGAGTTAAATTGGCTGGAGAAACTAAAGTTCAAATAAATAAACTTTACACTTTAGTCTGACATAAGATGAAAAGAGGAGGCTATATGAAAGTCCTCTTCAGCACAACATATTAGAATTTGTATATCACAATCTAAGTGTTTTCTTCTTTCAATAGATTCGTATGATGCCGGAAAGATTGCCAACAAGATTCAAATCCAGTACCAGAAAACCACTGCTCTGAAGGGTCATTCCTCTCTGTTACAGTTCACACTTTACATACCTCCATCCAGCTCTATGTGCGAAATAACTTTTAAATGATTTCACTGTACGTTTGTAGAAAAATGCATGTTAATGCTCTCAATGATAAAGAATTACAATTTGTATTACTGTAACAACGTTAGTGTTTTATACTGTATATTTTGCAGAAATACTTTAATCAATATTTTTTAATTCCTGAATATGAAAACATAACATTTTAAATTGAACTTTGTTTGTGTATATACTATCCCAGGACTAATCTGCACACACCTAAATACATGCATACCTTATTTAATGTTAACAGATTTTCTGGGCTAGACTGTATGTCTATAAAAAACAATTATATTAGCAGGTGATGTTTTTTGTTAAAATAAATTAGTAATAGTTACAATGCTTTTGTAACATTTTTGTAATTTCAAAAGTAAATTTAGAAACATTAAATTTACACAAATGTACATATTTTTTATACCCTGTACAGTTGTAGTAATTTGTTTTTATTAAACACATATGCAAACACCCTTGGAAAACATTTATTTTTTAAAATCTTGGTTGCATAGAGTAATCAACACTAAAAGGGAAGGTTTAAATAACCAAACAACAAATTTAGGTTGCAACAGCTTTTATTACAAAAAATAAGTCTGTTTATAAACTTTAATTGTTTACAATGGCTTTCCTTAAAAAACCTTATCCAATGCCCCTGTTTTAACAGTACATTTCATTTCGGTTCATATTTCACATGCTTAAATGACAGAATAACAAAAACACCCAAACAAAAGTGAGGCGTCTATATTACAAAACACACACCTGCTTTTTAATGGGATTTATAAAACACTCCAAACTCACAGCTGCTTTCCAAGGTGGATCCTTGTACTGACTACAGGTCTTGAAAAATATGAAAAAGCGATATTCTGCTTTGGATGCAGAACCTAAAAGTGACTCTTTAATCCAGTTGTAGTGTGTTATTAGTTCTCTCAACACACACACACAAGTATATAACCTTGCCTAAAAAATACTTCATTTACGGTGCTGCCTGCAGTTTCTTTCCTTGCATACACAGACTGACCCTGGATATTTTGCTCTGCCAAGACCAAGTATCTTTGAGAATTATTTACACGTCATAGTAAAGATACGAGTATAATGCATTATTTGCAAGCACAAATGCTAAAGAAACATATACAGTAATGATCAACCTCTTCGGCAACGTTAGTTTATTATTGAACAGATAAGATTAGTTAAGATATTGTAGATCCCACCAAAGTTTCTGTACACTGTATTGTATGTACTCTGCACTACTGTTGCTTGTAGTGTCATGTGAGCTGTTCAGTGTGTTGACATGTAAATAAATCCTGTTCGTCTGTCACGCGGCAGTGAATGCACGCACCTGCACGGCAGGCAGCTACTCTGTCACAAGCATTAATACCCTGTATCTTTCTAAACAAGGGATTTAGGGGAGCTCCCTAATAAAAGCTGAATCTCAAAATAATTGTGTGAATACAGTAATTGTTACAGCTGTGTATAATGGGGTTTAAAACAGGATTCATTCATCCGACCTTTTACATATCCGCCCTTACTCTAGTCCCACCACAGTTGGATATGCGAAGGACTACTGCAATATACACAACAATGCAATACCTTTTGTCTTTCACTACTGGACTGTGTTTGAGTATGGAGGTCTACATCACAATACCACCATTGAATTTGGCACAATTCTGGACAACTGGCATTCTCTGCTTGAGAGTGGCTCGGACTGAGTGGCCTGTCAGCACCGTGTCAGACTGTAGCCAGTGCAATTGGTCCTCATCTTACATAAGCACTGAAATGTACGATGAGAGAGAATATATACAACAATCTGCATGGAACAGAATGTAATCCAGCAGACAATCATTTCAATCGGACAAGAGTTTCTTCAAAACACAAACTTCTTTTAAATTAATGTCTTCGTATTCAGGGTAACTATCCCTATTTTAAATAAGTGTCTCACTGTAGAATTGTAAAACACAGTGTTGATTAAGGGCTCTGACCTGTCTGAACTCTATACATGGAAGGGGTCTTGACTTGTACATGAACACTAAGTTTCATCAACAACACAGGTCTTCCTGTCTGCCATGACTGTATTTGTAAGCCTGAAAGAAGAGATCTGTATCTGTGGTGATTCTGTTTTATCCCCTATGATGTAATGTTTATGAATGACCCTGTATAACATCCCAATAGTATGTTTTAAACAAGGGTACCTTGCAGGATGTTGCCTGTAGCTGTAGCCTAAAGCTCCATGTCCTCCTCGGTACAGCTGTGCTGGCTCAAGTCTCTGTACACTGGGGTCTGTGAAAGGTGTTGCTGGAGTTCACTATCCCTGTCTTTTAACACCGGAGCCTCTGCCACAGGACTGCAGCCCGTACTGTGCCTGAGCCTCTCCATTGATTCTCTCTGTTTGCTGCACAGAACATCCTCTGGGGGTCTCCATATCACCATCTCCATACACGAGTGGTTCCTTACAGTTAAAAGAGCAAGACATGTCAGTAACATATCTCCCAACAACCTACATCCCCTCCCACAGCTGGAATTACTAAATTAGATCCATCAATAAACAAAACCACTGTGGTCTGCAGATTCTGACATTTTCAATAACTTACACCTTAGCAAATGTCATTACAATTGGATTACCAGCTCTCTAGTCTAAATATGGAATCTATGAATGTACATAAAGAAAAAACATAAGGCAAAACTGTATAATGGGGAAGTGAGGGAGACACAGACAAATGTTATAGGCTAGTGCATTCAACAGTGTTTCTATTCTGGGAAATGTCTGTTTATGAAGCCTTACGTAACAATGCACTTTTCTATCTCGGTATTTCCCCACTCATAATTTCAGTCTATGCTCAGTCCTTGCTCAACGGCATGAGTGTTAGTTACTTGTTTATTCTTCCTTGAACCCTACTATAACATCGTGATGTAGTGCGGCTGAGAGTTCAACTCTAAATATGTGCACATGAAACAATCTACCACTGCTGAGACCGACCACCAGCCATGGTTGAGAGAGGGCTACTAAACTTTTAAAAAGTTGGTCTGAACTCAGTTTCAAAGGCCCAAAAGGACATGCATAGCTATAATGAGTACATGAAGAATGTATTTCAGGTATTTTATTCATGTGTTGTACATGAATAACTGAGCTTAAAAAAGCTCCAATGAGACTTCCCCTTTAAAATAAAAATCATCTAGTGGTAGAATGACTGGTAATGTAAGTCAGAAGCATCATTAGCAGAGTCACACATACACCGACTGTGCTAATTTCCGTGGTATAACGTCCCCGAGTCCCTGTTTCAGTCCTTCCCGAAGGGTGTCCGACATGACCAGCACAGGGAAGCTGGAATTCGTACTTGCAGTTTCTAAGTCCTCGTCATCATCCTCCACAATTATACTAAGAAAATGACAATACAAACAATAAAAGCTTTGTCAAAATGAAAATAGAATCAGATTAAATTTCCAAATTTAGTGTAATTAGGAATACACAGTACAGCAAAATAACATCCAACAGTAAAAAAAAAAACTTTACAGAGGCTGTAAGTTCACTCATTAAAATTAAATTACAACTGAATAGGCGATTCAAGTGTAAACATAGAGACAGGTTAGCTTTAATGTATCCCCAAATGCTGATACTTTGCAGGTTTCATTGCAATGTGGTATGTTCTCAACCTATGTATACAATACTGTACAGGGCAATACAACTTTATGGACTACACAGAAACATGAATAAAAAAGCCTGTACGGAATTAAAGGTGTAACTAAGGAACTAAAACAAGGTAACCGTGCAGCAACCTATATGGCCATTAACCTGTCTCACCTGTCTTCAATCTCCTGCAGTCTCCTGTGTGCTGCCCCCCAGTGCTTCATACTCTCCCTCCCCTCCACCTCCATGTGGGCTGCCTGCCCCTCCAGCTCTGCAGGCTGCTGGGGGTTGGCACTGAGGTCTCCCCAGCAGTGCTGAGGGGCCACACCCTCAGGGAGAAAGGAGGGAGCTTGGAATGAGGCACTCACCATCTCTTCTGTAGCTTGCCTCTTCCTGGGAGTAGCAGTCCTGAACACACACGAGGATGAAAGTAAATGAGTTAACTGCCTAGGCACACCCACATTAGAAACTTGAGAGCTGCATGGCTACAGAGCAGTGTAATATACTTATCAATAAGTGGTGAAAAACACACATATATTTCATACCCTGAATGGCAATCTACCTATATTAGCATGTATAAGTTTGTTGTAAAAATGATCTACAGCACCTTCAGTATATAAATACATATTAGAAGGTTTTTAAAAAAAAAAAATACTTTTATGAAAATACCACGTTTCTCCCAGCGCTATTTAAACCATAGATCTAATACTTACTCTTCATCGTGTTCCCTCTTATGCTTTCTTTGGTAGCGTCTTTCACAGCTCCTAAACAAATAGCACAAACTGTTTTTGTTAAAGTGGCCGCTCTTAAAGTGCACAAATCAATGTTCTAGAAAGTTTTCTTTAATTCAGAAGTAATCGTGTTTTGCAGTTTTTAGAAAACAGTGCCAAACATGTGCTAGTTCATGATACCGCTATAGATCACAACACAACTCTGGTCTGCAATGTCAGAGTGCAGGTCACGTATTATTTTAAGATGCACAAAATGAGCTCTGTCCTTCTTTGGCTATAATTGCAACAATAAACAATACTAATAAAATATAACCAGAACAATATAGGCTACATCTGTTTAGTTGTATTTATAACAACACCACTTATAATAAAATACAGCTTTGCAATTCCAATTTTGAGTCAGATTTACACAATTATTTTCTAAAAACTAACAACGTTAAGTAAAAATCCCATACAGTGCAGCATAAAGTGGAGGTACTTACACATCGGGAGACGATGAGACGGTGTTAATCTTAATAGTTTTAAAGTTCTGTCCTACCATTCCAACATCACTGTGTTTACGTTTTTTATTATTTCCATAACACACATCAATGGGAAGCTCGTTTAATTCCACGTGCTTTGTGAACAGCTGTGCATTCAAACCAGGGTCTCCCGACTTGAAGCAATCCTCCGCGGCGCGGTTCTGAAAGTTTAAATCCTCCGGCACAAGTGGAGTTCGGTGGCTGCCAATCGTGGGCCAGCTGTAGGCCAGCATCGTACTGCTAGGTTTGGTTGTATGCCGAGTCAGTAAGCAGGCGAAAAACCAAGAGTTACCATATTGTCGGAATTACAAAGACACAAAACAACAAATGAAATTAAACGCCCAGAAAGCTAGTAATGCAATTTCAGCTGTTCTACTGACTGTGTAAGATTATGGTCACTTTTACTGTACCTGGGAACATTTTCCTCTCCTGGCGTCAGGCTGTTCAGCGCTTGTGTTTTTATGTTCTCGTCTTCGCATATAGAGGAGACGCCGCCGCTCATATTTTATTTCAGGCTTTCCCAGGTTGTGCCTTTAGTAGTACATTACAAACAATAAATAATGTGGAGATATCCTTTTAAATACGAAAGTGCGCTTCACATTAGTTCCTTCAACTTTCTGTCGTTTCCAGAATGTTCTACAGTAGAACGAGATGAGCAATAGGCGTTACCAACATGATCAGATACCGTATTATCACGTGAATAAGCGTATGCAAGATTTCCATTACATGTGAGTAAATGTTAAAAACTTCATGCTGATTTTAACTCCGCTTTCGCCAAGATAAGCACCAAGACGTGACTTTACAGTAAACTAATGTGATCCATCTGCATCTCCATCCATTTGTGTTTCTATTCCTGTTGATGCAGATATCCTTCTGCCTGGTGTTGATGGTAGAAGTGTAGTGCTGGCTCCAGAGATCAGCTTATTTTGCCTCTCCAGCGCATCAGCGTACACAACGGCTGCAATGCTGGCTCCGGGGATCAACCACGGTACCGTCTCCCCAGCGCATCAGCATGAAAACTGTTTGGATTGAGTTAAGTAGAGTACATCTCTGGGGTCTTCAAGTGGGCACCTTCTGTCCTCAGTGTTTCGTCGACTAGCCCACAACACCTCATGTGGGCTCAACAGTGACTCTTGTGTCCCAGCGTCACCCCCCTCCGTTCCCCACTCAACTCAGCCCAGCTTACTTACCTGTACATCAGTAATTGCTTGCTTTCTACTGTGTTTGAGATCCCTATCCAGAATCTTTCTTTCTCAACCACAGCCAGTTGCTGCTCCTTTCTGCTGCTTCAGATAAGTTCCTCAATTTGCAACGCAACTCTTGGCTACTGAACCCGACATCTCTGAGAAATTGGGTTGTAGAGTGTGCCACAAATCCTCGACAACCCACCTTTCCACTGGGTAAACATGTATTCTCCATCCTTGCTGTTCCGCTTCAGCAGCTAGTTGAGCTAAGAAACCAAAGTTTCTTCCTCTCATACGCCTCATCCACAGCATCCTCCCATGGCACTGTTAACTCTACCATGATGAACAAGGCGTGCTGATCCAGACCACAAGACAATGTCTGGTCAAAGGTTAGTGGTGGCAAATATCAGGTGGAAAAATAAGCTGTTGACCAACATCTGCCAGCATCTTCCAGTCTCTAGCAGCAGTAATGTTGTTGAAGCTGACACCCTGGGATCCTTCAAGAAGCTGCTTGATGAGATTTTGGGATCAATAAGCTACTAACAACCAAACGAGCAAGATGGGCCGAATGGCCTCCTCTCGTTTGTAAACTTTCTTATGTTCTTATGTTCTTCCAGTTGTCCTGGACAAGGCTTGGTTTGAACAGCTTTTCTTGGTGGTTGCATGGCGTAGTCACCTCATCATCTCTTGTAGATATATACTCCTCCAGCGTTTATTTACAATATTTGCCAGCAGACCCGGCGTGTATTGGAGACCTGCGATTATATAGATCACATGCTTCATGTGGTCATTGAGATGCCGGTAACTCACAACCTTATAGCAACATCGTAAATCAGTTAAAACATCCCAGCAACTTTCAGACCTACAAAAGGTGCTTAATGTTTTGACTGCTGGAATCCTTTTGGTCTCTCGCAGAGGAAAAAAGAACCCCAAAATACTTGCTCTGTACTGTAAGATAACTGTCAGCATCTATCCATATCAAAGTCTAAGATATTTAGGATAACCTTAAAAATAATTACATGCAGTGAAACGCCTCTAGACTATCCTTTCCCCTTCCTTTGTAGTTTTTTTCTATACTTTATGTGGCTGTTTTTGGTAACAAATATGTGATCCATCTTTCTTTGAAAAAATGGTGTGCTTTAACTCCATTACATGGCAAAAGTAGCAGAGAAAGGCAGTTTAGCAATGCAGGGTTGAGAAAAGATGACCTTTCTACCAGTCTGACAAAGAAGACAAACTGCTGCAAACATTCTGCATTATTATTTAATAACTTTTTCTCTGAAAAGCCAGCTTCCCAATGAACTTCTGTACATTGAAAGAGTTATATTGGACATGAAAGCTTATGTAAAAGGTAGAGCTAATTCACTGGTATTGATAACTGAACTGATTGTTACCAATGCTCCAGCAACTGATTTCTAGCACCCCTGTTCATTAGTAAGCTATGTTAGAATCCCCCAAATTGTCCAGTAATTCAAAAGACTGACTTACTTCATGCTCCTTGCCATCTCATTCAGGAAGTGGCCTTTTCTTTTATACGTTACCTACTGAATAACAAAAAGAACGTACTGGATAATTCTAAGCAGTCTATTACACACAAGGAAACCTTATTTGGGTATTGAATTCTTTAAAAAAAAAAAAAAAAAAAAAAAAACCACAAATGTTTAAGACAAATGTTTTTACTGAAGCTTCTAAAAGTTGTAGAAATATGTTCTGACAAACACAAGAGTCTCAGAAACAAGTCAAATCTTTATTAAGAAAATTACATATGTGAAAGATACTCAGAATAAACAACAGAAACAAAAACTGAAAATGGAAATCCATAAGGAAGGCCTTATTTATTTGTGTACTGAATTCCTTCTCAGGCACAAAAGAAACATTTTTATATAGCGTTTGCTTTTTGGATATACTTGTCCACAACTTCCCTCAGTTGCTCAAGGGGGTCTTCCTTAATTATCTCCTGGTAATCTCTTTCAACCCTTTTGTAATGGTCCTGCAGAAATTTCTGGAAGGAAATATTCACCATTTTGAGCTTTGTGTACATCAGAGATATAAAATTCTGCTTGATTATGTCTTGTTTTTTTAAATAAATAATTGACTTTTCTAAAGTCTACAAATTATATGCAAGAGCTAGGATTTCTTAAAAGCCCTATCCCCTCCAACTTGAAAGTTTCCCCACTGGCGAAACCCACTTTAAAAGTTCAGTAGGACTGAAGATCAACGAACGAACTCCGGTCCCACAGTCAAGCCAATAGTCTCCTTTCACCTGCTGAACCAAGCAACTAATGTTGCTAAGAGAGTCCCTGCCTCTGCCTTACTCAATAGGAGTGCAAAGACCAATGCCAAGCTCTATGTGGGTCCCCATAGGAAATTCAGCATGAACAGGATTCAAACTTGTTCTCAATGCAGTAGTGCTTTTACTAGGTGTGCCTTCACACTAAGAAATGTATTTTATACATTATAGCCACCAGAATAAATCTCAGATCTAACATTATTGTAACCAGGTCAAACTTTGTTTTAATCCCTCTGTTTAACTTGATTAGCAATAGTAGCTCATAAGATTCAACTAACCCATATAGAACACTTCTTTAACATCACTGCAGATTTTCACTAACTGCCCTTGAGGTATTAGAAGAGGTAATTACTTCAGAATGGTCTTGCAACTCTCCCATGTATCCCTGCACCATTTGGACAGTGTTCTGGAGGGAGTTTCATTATTCTATTTCATTATCCCTGCACTCGCTTTGACTCTAGATATACCTGACTCTATCCCAACAGATGAAATAAATCCTGTCTGGTTTACCTCCACAAGCGATACATGGTTTGTTACGATGTCAAGGACGCCGCTCAGGTTATTTGCCACAATTCGGCGCTTTTCGCTTGTCTCCTGCAAAACTAGATGATACCTGAAACAAACAAGTTCAGTAACTCATTAGTATTTTTTGTTCAGTCACACAAACTATAGTTTTGATGATTTGATTATAAAAATTAGGCCATTTAAGCAATTTGATTAACTGTTTAATCTTGCTATGCTGCAGTCTTCATTGATGGAACAGAAAGCATTAAGCCTGTAACAGACAGGCGTGTCACGGAATCGCTATGCATTTTAACGGTGCTATACCGCAGGCACACATAAGTAGTATGCACTACGCGACTGACTTCTTACAGTACTGCAGAAAAATGTAATGGTACAGTAGTTGTCAGTACCACATCATAGGCTATGTACTCAAATAGTTTACATATGGCCAAAAGTTTTGCATCACCTAGAACGTTAGAATGGAGACAATTAAACAAACCTATGTATATTAACATAATTTCGATATTTTATTTAACATCACACAATCAAAGAAACAAAATAATATCGCAAAAGTCTACTGGAAACTACAATAGTGCAGTATTTCATGTTAGATTTCGTAATGTCACGTTTTTCTACTTTTGGAAAACTGCTAAATGATTTGTAATTCAATATGTTATCGTAATATTATTCAGAAAGTTTCATTTGAGTTTATGAAGCAAAAATAGTTAATTCTATAGGGTGTAATGCAAGATGTTTGGCCATAGCTCTAATGCCCCCCATATAATCTACTAAATAAAAACATTGGTTTGTTTATCAAAGTTGTTTTTTGTCATTTATATGCAGGTGTGTGAAATGAACGATCAACTTAGCAAACAGCAAGTAGTCTACAACTGAAGTGTTAGAAAATATATCTTTTTACAGTCAGTTTAGTAAAAATAGTGAACTACAGAAATGATTAAAAAAAAAAAAAAGTCAAGTGATAACAGTATCAAATTGGCTACAGGAAAGCTGCTTATCAGGGGCAATGTATAAAATGCTGACCTGCCTGTCCTCCTATGAAATATGGGAGAGATCAAACACTTCTAGCTGCTTGGACCTCTGTAGACAGATTTGATTTGAGTAGCACACTCAGTGTCACAGTGGGGCTAGCGGTATCGTCCCGCAATAATCTGTCCAACACTACATTAAACCAATGGCAGGGATACAGGCAGCAAAATGCTGCATACCGCGCTGCGCTTGTCTATTCCAGGCTTTAATTCCACAATTGTAAGGAAGATTAAACTATGTAATTAAAACATAGTTTTAAAGCTCTCTATTTAGTAGGGCTGTAGTGATATACATTATCGTGATACAGCTTTCTGAATTCTAATCTTTTTCTGTATTAAATTTTATGATGTTATGGACATTGGTACAAATGATCGTTTCTTTAAAAATACAAAAATAGTAATTCACATTCACAATACAAGGGGTTCTTCTTTCCAGTAAACGATTCAATATATACATTTTGACCGACTGTCTGTATAATTGTGACTTGGTTATTTTATTTTTTACTTAACATCACTCAATTAAAGTGTATTTGGTGTTAAAGTCTACTTACAGTCTGGACATGTAACTGGTACCAAACTAAATTGTGTACAGATTTAAAACTTGACACCCCTACACAAGACTAATAAAGGACTGCCTGGGAAATGCCTGAACCTCTTTTAATTACCATACAGTCAATTTAAAATTATAGTTAGTTATATTGCGATTCTCCTCCAATTGCATGTAGATCAATCAGTATTCTTAGCATACCTTAACGTCCATATACTGTCATTTTGTAAATGTATCCTCCAGAGTTGTAACAAGTCACCAAAATTGGGACTAGAGTCGAGTCTTTGACATGTCAAGCTCGAGTCGAGTCACTAAACTGCTTTGGTTTCGTCTTTCCATTTGATTCCTTTATTTCTAAGCAAATTTTGCCACTGTATAAAAGACACATTTCTCTGTGCTCAATTGGGTTTGGTGTTTAGTAATGAATGATACCACAAAACAAAAGAACATATCTAATATTTTCTCACTTCAACACTCCCCCTTATAGTTTTGTTTGAGATACATTAACCAAATGAAAGGACATTTGGTGGCATTTAATTTCATGCTGAGATATTACTTTTTTTTAACACATAGGAGACAAATAGATACATAAAGAAACTGAGGCAATAATGTATATAATTCACAGGTAACATGAATCTATATTACACATCTCTCCTCTTAGTGTAAGCTGAGCTATGGAGTGTCTTTTTCCATTAAATGTCAACTAGACATTAAGGAAAAGATACCGTTTCACAAAAGCACAAAACATAATAAAAACGAGTCTGTTGCAGTCCTAATGGCATAACAAAACATAATGCTGTACTGAAAGTACAAAAACAAATTAATCTTTTCAACTTCCCCTCTGGTCAGGTCTTATACTTAATATACATATACATAAAACTAAGTTAAAGTTTTATGTATATCTACGTTAAAGTATAAGACGTGACTGAAAAGAAAGAAAACGTTTTAAGCCTTAGTTAAAATCTTAAACATAAACCTCTAGTTTCAGACCCTGATTAGCACCGACCTTGGACTACCTAATATTAGTTTATGTAAACTTCCAAATGTTTGTAGTTTTTATTAGTTTGCATTAGCTTAACAAATGTGTACTGTAAACAATGTTTTATTCGGAATTGGATTTAAAGGGGGGAAATTAAAAAACAGCTACAAAGCACCAACTAGCTTAAGAGATATGGTGTCCATAAATATAATATATACAACCATACATACATTGAATAAACAGAATAGTGAGCACCAAATACTTCCAAAATTATTTACTTTTCAAGCTTTCACTAGGCAAAATTGTACTTATTAGAAACATGTCAGATGCATTCATTACCTTTAATTGTGTGCTAACCTGAAAAATAACTCCTAATCAGCACCTTTTCTGACGTGTTTTTTTTTTATTATTTGCCCTGGCATTATTTTTTTAAATATCAAATAAATAACTACCTACTCATTTTGGGAAAATACAGCTGTTGCATTGTGCCCAAGCTTTTAATTTAACTCAGATTCTCATTTTAGCCATTAAAAAAAAAAAAAAAAAAAAAACTACCAGTATAAATTAGTGGCAGTTACTGGTGCTGTGTTTTGAATGCAGTTTATTCATATTGTCACTTTACAGTGCTGGCAGGATGCAGCCTGCATGTTTCTCTCCTGGACAACTGTATAATTATTAAAAGCAAACTCCACCACAGCAGATACTTTGAGTACTCTCCATGTTGTTGTTTTGTTTCTTTCGTGTCTGTGACAAAACTCAAAAATCACTACTTTCCTCAGGATTCCTGTGATCAGAAATCAGTCTTTGCTTTCATTCTACACATTTTGATTCCAGGGCTCCCTGCTGTTTGTGACGTTATGATCACAGAATGGTACTATAGGCTAGAAAGGTGTTTTATTTCCTTAGCAATAGTCTTAACCATAGCAGAAACCGGTTATGTGCAAAATGACAAGGGGGGGGGGGGGGGGGGGGGGGCTGCATGCATTGAAAAATTAAATACGTTTGTTACTGATAAAGACAATGACTCGAGTCAGATGGAGACTTTTTTGCGCAAGTTGAGTCACGTCTTTTGAGCGGAGAATCGAGTCTTTGCTTGCAGGGACTCGAGACAAGTCGATTCATTTGAGGGCAATGACTCGAGTCATGCAAAATGGCAACTTGATTCCGACTCGAGCCGAGTCACTACAACTCCGATATCCTCTAACAAGTTGTGCATAATCCTCTTTCAAAACTACATCCACTTATAAAATAGCCATATAAGATAAACATGAATGTGTATAAATCCACTATAAAACAGTTGAGAGAAAATATTTAATACATTTCTAAAGAAAACAAATACTTCTAGTAGACAGAATGTATGCAACAGAATATTTTCCTTACTCTTGCTGAGTTGCTTTTAACTGTTCCACAGCTTCATCATAACCGTCAGTAACTTTCTTCTCCAAAAGCTTCTTGTGACTCTCCAAGGAATCCAGTTCAGTTGACCACTTCTGCTCCTCCCGCTCTGCCTCCTGCAATCCAGCAAACACAACCACGTTACACAGCAAAGCCTGCTTCTGAGATCAGGAGATGTCTACAACTTTGTTTGGTTAATCAATGTATTTCTGTAAATGAAATATTGCAATACAACTCCCATATATATTAGAAGAGAAGGTCATTTTCCAGAGACATTCTTTTTAAGCATTGGTTACATTGGTGATTGTGGTTTGGATGATAATCTTCAGCACAAATTATGGTTTCAGAACCTTGGATAGCTCCCACCTGTTCTAGCCTAATTTAGCATCACAGTTTGTGTACATTGTTAATATTGCACTGGACACCCCTGTCTAGGGCAGCATATCATGGTTTGATTCGCCTTGAGACTTACATGCTGTTCTTGTTCCAGCTGTTCGTCCAACTTTCGTAGCTGCTCTTTCACCAACTTCAAGTCGTTTGCTTTGTCAGCAATCATGGAACTCACCTTAAAATTAAACCGAGAGGTCACTATAAAATGACATGGAGGAAAAATACTGGCATTTGTTATGAATGCTTTTCAAATACTGTAAGCAAGGAGTAGCTCTCCTTACAAGTTATATTTTGGTTTTATCACAGTGCTCACATGGGCTACAAGGGAAAGTGAGACTCAGATGGATTAAAATCTTAATTGCTTTGATAAAGCATTAAAAAGATTGTATTATACTTAACTCAATAGTAATTACATATCAACCAAAAGTACTTAAAACACCTCCTCTTAATTTATATATTTTTTATATTTACCCCACTATAAAAAATAAGTGAAACTGCAATCAGACAAAAATAACTTGACAATAAATCAATCAATTAAATATCTGTTACCTGCTCAGAGGTCTCCACCATACTTAGTTTTTGGAGGAGCAGTTTATTGATCTCCGCTTCCACTTGAGAGATCATATTCATCAGGGGAGTCTAATTTAAACAATGAATAAATTGAGTAATGCGTAAAACACGATGGACCTTTCAACTTACTTAGTTTTTTGCGCAAAAAAATAAATTAAAAAAAATTGCAGAATCAATACATTTTGCAAACAAATATCAAATAGAATGTCAAATAAAATAAACCAACATACATGAATTTGATTTTTGTAATGACCAATTCTGGATGGACCACAATCCATGGTAAATTTGATTTCAAAGTCATGGCCACAGGCATTTTCAGCTGATGCTGGGATGAGTTTAAGTTTTCTGGCAAGTGTGTGATACTTTGCTAGTTCGGCTTCCACCTTAAGAGAAAAAAAAAAAATTACCTATAAAACCAGTACTTTAACAATCTGAAGATATACTAGCTAACAGAAACAGCTACCCACACTGGATTGCTACTTCAAGACTTGCTGGATATAAGGAGATAACAGTATAGTTTTATTTGGAATACTAGAAAAAACATCTGATCTTGATAAATCTGATGATTTTAGTTTGACACTTAAAATGCAATTTATAAAGAACTTATAATGTGCAAAGAATAAATAAAACATACAGCTTCTTTAGACTTTGCAAGGGTAATTTCCTCATTCCACATATGGTGCTCAGCTTCTGCAAGACTTTTGTTCAGGTTGGTAATTGTTTGTTGCAGTTCATTTCTTTCATGGTTTATTCTCTCTATATCAGCTTGAGAGAATTTCTGGTTTTCAAAGATGTGTTGCAGTCGTCCATTTTCTTGTTTTAAAGCTTCAATCTGCAATCCTGGAAACAATGAGATATGTAAGATTGTTTTTCACCAGACAAATATTAATGTGTGAACCAGCCCCTAGGTACAAAAACTACCACCCAGTATAAACACTAGTTTTATTATGAAACAAGTGACTACCTTTAACCAAAAAAAAATAAAAAAATATGTTTTATATGGTAATGTGATGCCATGTAATTATACTCCCAAGTGATTATTTTCTGAAATACAATACAAATGATATATGTGTTCTTCACCAATTGTAATTCAAAATGAAAATTGTAACTATTTGAGTTTTGAAAGACTATTCAAAACATACAAAAAAAAACACAAGTTCTATGAAGAACTAATATTCCTGTTCCATCCACTCAAACATACAATCAGCCAACAGGCATTCAAACATCCTTTGCCCCATAACTTTTTTTTAAAAGATGGAAATCTCATTTCTCACCATAAAATAAAAATAAATTAAGTGAATGATTTAGTTACTTTAATAACAAGTGACATTGCGATTGAGATAAGATGTGTTGGAGAAGGTTTTCTATGTTAAAGTTCAAAATATTTAAACTTGAGAAGCAAATCTTACCTGCCGCATCCAGCTCCTCTGAGACTACAGTCACTTTTTGCTCCAGGTTGCTTTTGAAGGACTCCAGATTACTGCGGTAACTTTGGAACTTCTGTAAATCTGTCTGTAGTTTAAGTTTTTCTGACTTTTTTGTCATTAATCTGTCCTGTTGAAACAAACAAAAAGGTGGATGTGAATAGACAAGTCAGGCTCAGCACAGAAAAATAAAATTGATCTTATTTTAAAATTGGCTCAAATGTTTATACTGAATAGGGGGAACATGAATCCAATTATCGTTGTCATTCAAAGAAATTACATTCAAATGATGGAGACATAAATCCATAGAAGCAGTTTAGTAAAAACGGTCTAAAATGCCCACTCATTACTGGTCAGTGACATACTTCCTTAAGATGGCTGTCAAATACAACATTAGAGGCATCAATGACATGAAAAAGTAGATTACCATGATCTATACCCAACATAAGCAAAAAAAAAAAAAAAAAAAAAGTGCGACATTAAAATAAACACAAACTCATAAACCCCCAGATTCTGATACTCTCAATAACTTGGGAAATTAAATATTTCTTGAGCCGTAAAAAAACGTACTTACTTGTTGACTCTCTTTTTCCAGTCTTTCCACCTCATCAGTCAGAATTTTGTATTTTTCCTCCAGCGATTCCAAATGGGCTTCATCGACATTATAAAGATCCTCTGGAAAACCATACAAATCCTACACATAACCTGAATGTATATCATTGCACCGATACATTTCCAATTGTTAGCAGGATCGTGGATTCTCTTTGTTTATTGTCTTCCTGCAGATATTGCAGTAGGCTTTATTTAGGCTTTATTTCCTTAAAGTGAACATCTGAAGTATAATTAAATCACACTAACAACAAAGATCTAGTTTAGTATGAAAGATGCAAGTTTACCCATACAGGAGGAACTGCTTTCAGCAAAAACATAACATTTCTCTGGATAGATCAAAAAGTCAGTTCATTTGAGTATGTACAGCTATGGCCAAAAGTTTTGCATCACCTAGAATTTTAGGCTTGAGACATAATTGAAAGAAAAAGTATATAACACAAACATCATTTTAATCTTTTCCTTAACATTATGTAATTTATGAAACTACAAAATGATATTGCTAAAGCCTACCTGAAGTCATAATAGTAGTACAGTATTTGATGTTAGATTTTTAAATGTCACTTTTTCCATTTGTCAGTTTGAGTCTTCTAAAACATGTGCACCCATCTGCAGTAACAATATTACAGGGTTTGCTAAACGGCAGTCACCCTAATTCCTTGCATTGAATGGATTTACTCTAGCTTGGTTTGGTATATTTTGCTGCTCTTAGGATACATACTCAATTTAGGCAAGAACTCTGCATCTTCCTCTTCAAAGGTGTCAGCTCCTTGCATAAAGTGATCATAGCACTTGGAGGTGTAAGAAATAAACAGCTACAAAACAAAAAAGAGAGAGGGTCAAACTTATGATATATATATTGTCCCCTAGTACTGTATGCGATATTTAAATTAAATGTGATGCAGTGTTACAGTTATCCAGACTGGTTTACATGCATACAATAATATTCACAAACAAACAAGTAACAATGGACTGAGTCAACACAAAAACAAACAGTCAGATGCATTCTGAGGTGTAAAAAATTTACAATGTGAGCAAAGTATGTGTTGGTTTCCAGATCGACCTTCGTAACACAGAAGTGCAATACACTTTCATTCACAGGGGTTGGTTACTGTAGGTAAGGTATACAATCCAATGCAGTACCTTATTAAATTCAATTCCATCCTCTGTTTCAATCCCACCATCAGAGAAATCTGGAAACAGTAAGTCTTGTCCCCTCATGGTATCAAAGAGCTGCAGAAAGAGATGAATTAGGCAATTTCTATTAGTATGTTACTAACATAAGTATGATGTGCAGTACAACAGACCTACTGGCTTTAGTAACCTGAGGCTGCCATTTATAAAGTAAATCTGTCCGATAGCATACAGTACCACTCACCTTCACACTGTCTATCAGCCAGATCAATGCTCCCAGTATTTGTGGCCAAGTGTGAGGAGCTCCAATAGAGTACATTGAACTTTTTGAAATAGGAAATGGATATCTGCAATGAAAGGGGAACAATCGTATTTCAACAACTTGAAATCTTTAATAAATTGCCAGTTTTAAGTTGGATGGGAGAATTGGTCTATAAAAGAGAGCAACAAACTGGAGTGTCAGAAGGGTATATTTTAGATTTAACTTGAACAAGATCGTCGGACACATCAGCTTTGAATTATAATTAGGGCTTGTTTTTCGTTTATGAAATTTTATTTTTCTGTGCTTATTTTTAACTATTTGAATTTTATTTATTTATTTTTTTCCAGTGCTTTTGCTTTTATATATTCACTTTCCAAAATAATTGGTAGTTTTTTTTTTTCTGTCAAAACATGTAGTAACTCTTCAGTACTTGCACACGTAAGTCATACCTTCTTTCCTTTGCTGTATTCCACAACTAAATCCTTATGGTCACAGGCAC
This sequence comes from Polyodon spathula, assembly GCF_017654505.1. Taxonomy (NCBI): domain Eukaryota; kingdom Metazoa; phylum Chordata; class Actinopteri; order Acipenseriformes; family Polyodontidae; genus Polyodon; species Polyodon spathula. The sequence continues at coordinate 16,273,979 of NC_054558.1, read as the reverse complement.
ATTCTTCTGGGGTTTTTGTTTTTAGATATTTTTACACGTTGCCATAACTTGCAATTCTGTTTTAAATCCTCTGTATCTTAACTACAATACAGCTTTAAATCCCCAATTGTAATCTTGTTTTAAATCTCGCAGGCACAGCCTCCAATAAAAATGTCGAAATGTGCTGCCACTCAGTAGTTGGTGTAGGTTTAAAGTATTCAGAACGAATTAATGATACTGTATATACAAGTCAGGATGGAGGGACATTACCCAGCTGCAGTTGGAAAGGTGTTTTTTTTTTTCTTAAATTGGAAAGAGGGGAAAGTTAATTGGCTATGCACTGACTTTATTATTTGTTTGCTTTTTGGGTGCTTTATCATTTAAAACCTAAGCCCTAATTGTTATTTGAAAACTAGATCTATCTCTATCATCCCTTTTATAGCCCAGTTGGAGAAAGAGTCAAATGCAGTTCTCTTACCCCAGGTCTTTAAGCATTCTTGGAATCTCTTCCTCAATTTTTGAGGTTGGCATTTGGAAAGTTGGATCCAAGAAACTGTATATGAAGGAGAAGATCTTCAGAAACTCCTTGGAGGTAGGAGACTGCAGTGATTTTACAGTAACTGGACCAGGGAAACCATTCTCTCCAAGATACTAGGAGAAAGACAGGATGTTTCAGGGAATTGTTTAACACTCCCATTGCACAGCAAACTGAGGTTTTCCTGTACACTAGGTGAATGTTCAGACTGCTCTGCAGTGGGTGTCAAATTATATAAGGCTTCATTACCTAATGAATAGATTCTTTTTTTAAAAAACAGTTACAAAAATAAATACATAGAAGCTAGAAATTAAGGATTGTTTTTCATTTACCTCACACAGCTGTCTTATGCACTGCTGGACAAAGGATTTATCATGGAGGGGACGTGGATCTTTGATTTTCTCAGCACCTCCAAAACCACCAAAAGCGCTGTTACGAGACATTCCTGCACCACTTGCCCTAAAACAAGACATGTGTTCAGGGTTAGGTCACACACACACACACATATTATACATACACTTATGGTTTACTTAAAATGAATTCCATTAACTTGAGGACGTTTGCAATTCTGCCGAAGGGTTGTGAATTATGCTGCTTTGGTAATGAGCTATACCCTATAGCTGTCATTTTATATTCCTTCATTACAGAAGGTCATGTTAGGTTGTGACCGATCAACTTTTGGCACCACTTGTACAGTAGTGCAGTAGGTAGGTTTAAAGCACCAAATCTCATGTGACTTTCTGGAATGAGGACATCATGGACATTTCATAATTCAGCTTCATGGTGTACACTGGTCCACTGTATGGAAATGGAAATGCCTTGAATGGTTACTATTTATGCAGAATCCCCCTACACCCATCTCATCAAATTCCAAGTAAAACATAGTACTACATAATAGTCAGAGACAGATAGATAGTTTAAAGAAGTGACCTTTTCTCAAAATTGTAATTTGTACTTACCTTTTCCCAAAGAAGCTGGTTCTTCTTTCCTTTGTTCCAGACTGAGGTTTTGCTATGTTCAACTTCCCAAAGCCTGGACCCTTGCTGCTTGAGATAAATTATCACATACGAAGATTAAAGTCCCTGTTGTAAACAAATGTCCCATCCAAAGGGCAACAGTTGTGTGAAAAAACAAGGATTTATTTTGGAGATATACTGTAAAGGAAGAACTCCCTAAATTACTTGGACCCCCCCTCCCACCTGATTCATGGAATCCTCGAAGAGACAATGGTTGAGTCAAGTTCCCATAAGAGGAAAGAAACTTTGATTTGGTTATCATTTTTAGGTAACCTGCAGTCTGGGGGAAGGAGTCAAGATCGATGAATTCAGCAGGTTTGTAAAATGATAAAATTAAGTTAATTGTTTCAGGAACTAGCCATCGCCATAAAACTTTGAACAGTTTTTTAAATTTATTTTTTACTCCTACATTATCCTGTTCGGCTGCTAGTGCATGCAACAAGACAAACGTTTCCTAAAACCAGAGAACCAATTCACTATATTAAAAGGACAGACACTTGACACTGCTGTAGCTGTATAACACTAGTATTAACCTCAGGTGATCCTTATTAATCTGTGAGAAGTGCAATATGAGCAGATTTCTCAAACTCCTGGCACCTGTCCTTTCAGTAACATACATAAACAAGGGGAGTTCTGAAACCCAGAATTGGGTGCTGGCTATGTGTGGGTTTCTAAACTCCAAACCAATTTATATTTTTAAAACCTAAAACCTATTCTCTATCCCTCTAAATATCAGATCAAGTTTTCATGGGGAAAACAGAAAGTCTTGATCTGAAGTATTTTAAATTCTAGAAAGACATTTTTGTGTAGAAACCTTGCTTTGAAAATAAAGATCAAAAAAGATACTCAAATTAAGGTCTCAATTTTATGGCAAGTCAAACAAAGGTCAACGAAAGATAACTCAAAATTGTAGACCAGTATAGTAATCTAATAAACTACTACAAGGCCGCCCAAAAAAAAAAAAAAATAAATAAAAACATGTACTTCTGGTTACCCGACAGTCCCTATTTTTTTCAACCCAACCCTAAATGTTTATTGATGATAACAGGCAACATTTTTTTTAAATCAATCTGAAAAATTGATCACTGTGCAAGGCCTCGTTTTCGCTCATGTCTAAAACATGTGTACCATGAAAATATTAATAATGCACAAAAAACTCAATTTATGTAGGAGTTTTAAAGATAAAATTCTGACTTGTTTCATTTAACTGTTAATGAATTGCCACATCTATTTTGTTATTTTCAGAATTCCATAAAGATTATAATTATTGCAGATTTGTTATTTTTAATAGGAGACTCATCTTTCTTTTTTCCTTCTACTACAAAATTTACTTTATTTGCCCAGTACGTATATCTGTGCCCATATTTGTTTATTTTCCCAATAACACTGAAATTATTCCGTTACTTTGCCTCTGGTATTTTGTTTTGTGTAGCAGCAGTCTTTACTCAATACTCACCTCTGTGGAGTGGCTAGGCTCATTCTGCCATTGTCAGTTACCCTCATTGGCAGCAGAGACTGCCGGCTACTTGAAGCTCGATTCATCTTCCTGGAAAGAAAACATTTGATTTAAAACTACAGCCAGAGTCAAATATGCTTAATATCAATCCTGTTAATGTCACCCTTTTCTTATTACTGTATCACCATCTAAAAATGTCCTAGACAGAATATAATGGGAGTCAATAGGAACAAGCTTGTGAAAATCACTTTGGATATCTCATGGGTTAAAATCACTCACATTTAACAGTAATACAACTCATTTCCACCCCACTTAATGTCACTTTGGGAAATAAAACACCTAAGATTAGAAGGTTTCTATACAAAGTTATTTGCTATACAGTATTCAGTTTAAGTACAGTATGACATATCTTGCAGAACACAGCAGTATTTTTTGCAGTTCTTATTTGTATGTACAGTGTAATACAGTATATAATAATCACAGCAAACCACTAATTTGTTGTAAAAATGCATTGTATGTTCATGCTTATTTGTAACCTCCTGATAAAGTCAGCTCTGCTAATATTGTCACAAGTTATGCTCAGGCCCTTTGAAGTCATATAAAGGGTTTGACTGTATTTATAAATTGGTTCAGTCAAACTTGCACTGTGTTCTCAGTTCACATGTATCCTGTCATCTTCATATTATCCAGACCTGATCATAAAAAATTAAAATAAAATGACTGCACATTTCCAAATCTTTCTAAGAAAGTCACCAGTGTTATTTTATTAAAATGGCCAAACACAATAATTAAAACATTAAGATAATTCATGTTTTATTTAAGCAATTGCCCAGCCGGTAGCTCTGGCCATAGTGAATTAAACTAAAGTTGGATTCTTTTTTTAGACTGCACTACTGAGGCATTTATTTTCCTGAAATACAGTACATACAAAGTGGCCAAACTACACAAGACTTGACTTTTCCATCAATACTAGTTTCAGTTTTTTTTACATTGGCTAACAAACTTCACCCCATTTCCAAAAGCGAATTTTAAAAAAGTACTTTTACCTAATTTTCTCTCACTAGTAATTTACAGTTATGCCCAAATACCTACAGTTTATGCTATACATCTTAGAAAAGAACAATAAAAAAAAGAAAACCACCAAAAGTTGAAGTTTTCAATATTAGCTTACATTTGGTAATGTACTTGCTGTGTAATCAGTCGCACAGCTGGCACAATAACTCGTAGAGCACTACAATAATTACAAAATAAGACTTAAAAAAGAAAAATCTTCAAAAACAACCCTGTTGCGATTTAAAAGTCAAATGTACCTTAGTTTATCAGCATTGAAGTACTGAACAGGATGATAAATTGAACAGCGCTGTCTCTAAACACTCACTAGTCGTGTGTACCGGTACGCTAAACTTCATACAAAATCTCTTTTTGGCTAATTACACCTATATTATATTAAAAGTGATCACTTTACGAAAAGAATATAAATATAAAAACACTCTGCTTACCTTTTTTTACGATTTTTTTTCTGACTTTTGTTCTGGTTACGACGTTTCGCCGACTTAAAAATTCAAAAATTCCGCCAATATTATTAACGCATGACGTCGGACATGTAGGGACACACACGCACTGGCGCTCTTTTGATTGACAAGTGAAAGCGAGCTCTGATTGGTCGATGTGTTTTTCAGTCAAGACAACGCCGTGTTGAAACGTGTGTTGTTGAAATTTCTATATTCAAGGCAGTCAATGTCATGTGATTTTTGCTGCTTACTCAAAATAGTTCATATCGAAAGTTACTATGGTCGGGTACACTGAGTTTACTTTTTGTTAAGATTTTTAGCGTGAGGACTGTCTCTTAGTACTGTGGTCACAAACAGTTTGATTACATACAGCTAAATGATCAGTCTTAACAAATTCGTAAAACAGACAATACAACTAAAGCCTTGGTAAGTGTTTTTATCATGCTTAGTGTATGTTGTATGGATTTACCATTTTTTAAAAATATATAATTAGCTATGACTGACTTTCTGCCCTTTCCTATGCTGTTAGTTTTACCATTGTATACGTTAAGCATATATCGGTATGTGTTCTGTGTATATTTGCGTGTCTTTATTATTTATTTTGAGATCTGGCTATGTAAAAGTCACAAACACGTGCCTTTATTGTGTGCGCAGATACTGTAAATTACTGTCAATTGTATTTGACCACAGTCAGGGCATCTGCTTTTCAGTATTTTGTAAAAGGACCTAAGGGAAGGAACGCCAAAAACAATTTTCTGAAGGAAATGTTTCAATCATTTAAAAACTTGTCTTTTGAAACGGGTAATATCAAAATCTATTCGTTCGACGTTTTTGGCACTGATTGTGCTTGGGGTTTTCTCCATTGTCTCTGGAAAGATATGTGTTAAGATTAAACTTTTTAAAATCTAATATGTATACTGCTTGTCTTGTTTTAAATGCCTATGTGTTCTTTTATTTTTAGAGTGACAAGAGGGCTTTCAGAAGATCGGTCAACACATATATATATAATATATATATATTAATATATATATGATATATATATATAATATATATATATGAGTATATCACTCATCTATTTAGTCGACAGAATCACGGTCATTTTTAGGATGAACGTGACATCATTGAAAAAACAGTAAACGAATGAGTTATACTTGTAAGTGTTTCATGGACCCAAATTAATAGTGTGTATGTATGTGTGTGTGTGTGTGTGTGTATATATATATATATATATATATATATATATATATATATATATATATATATACACACACACACACACACATATATATATATATATATATATATATATATATATATATATATATATATATAATTACATATGTGTCAGTAAAGTAGTCATTTTCGTTCAAACTGAATGCTACTTGACTATCAGTTGCCTGTGATAATGCAAGTCAAGCCAAAGGACTTGAAACTATCAATCTTGGTCAATTGTAGTAAAAGATATATGCTTTTTTTTCTTGAACTAGGACTAGCTTTCTGTACAGTTAGGGCTCAAAGAAGTAACTAGTCCCTTATAGTCAAACTAATATTGTAATTGTAAGGCAGTATTATTTCATTACACCGTGTGGGGAAGCAATTCGTTGGGTGAAAGCAACCTGTTTAGTTTGGAACAAAGCAGAATTAGGGGGAACTTTATTGAAGTCTTAGTTGGCAAAGTTAACCTGAACCAATATTTTAAGCATAGCACAGAAACCAGGACCAATGGACACAGTTGTAAATAAAGTGGAGATTGAGTACAGAAGGGAGGATGCTGAATGGTCTCCTCGTGTTTGCCCTCTAAAGCACAAAGTGGAATTATAAGCTCCTATAAAATACGGTGTTTCCTGTAGAGCATTGTCATTACTGTCATTAAAAAAGGGATTTAAAATACCTGTTTTGATTCCTGAGCTATAAGCTCAGTGAATAACACTTCAGTAACATTAGTGGGGCCTGTTAAAAGTTTTTGAAAGCTATTTTTTTTTCTTTAAGAAAACAAATTTTGTAAACTTGGCACTGGAGCATAAGCTTATTCAAGTGCCAAGTATTGCCACTTCTCTGCTGATAACCTGTGTGAACCTTGTGATCATGTGGTTAAGTCATGTGTAAAGTAATATAGGAGTAAGCAGCGACAAATAATGCTTTCTTACTTTTTATTTTTACTCTCCCCTCGTCTTTGTATGAGTGTTACTATCAAGCAGTTACTCAAATGTTGCAATAGACCTGTGTGAAGGTAATTTGGCTCAGAGTTCAGGAGCTGCTCTTCAGTTTAAGTTCCTTGGTATAGACATGCATGGAGGCTAGATCAGCCAGTGGTTTATATTAGCAGGTGCCAGCGCCATCTAGTGCACAGCTGTGTATTGCCTGCAAAACAAAAAGAACCCTAATCCAAAGTGGCAGAACATTGGATGACGCTGGCTTCTATAAAAAGGGTAATCTAGTTGTAAGTTTCTATGGCAGCACCCCATGTTTCTATGGAAGCACTCTAACCCAGTATTTTAGTAATGCAGTAAGAACCACTCAGAGTGAATAGAAAACATCATGAAAAGATAAGGAGGCGGTAAAAGAATATTTAAGAAAGTACCACAGCACCACCTACTAACCTAAATCATCTCTGCTGTTGTGTCTGTAATAGTGATGTCTACATGTCAGTCTGAGCCATTCCATGTTTTACTGTGAGCTTGAATATCCAAAGTATACATAAGAAGCATGAGAGTGTCTAATTAGGCTCATAATAAAACCTGAAATGGCTCAAACTGCAATGCAGTCCCAGTGATTAATTGAGTGACCTGCCCTGGCTGTCTGTAATCAGAATAGCTTAGTGTTCTACTTTTGTCACAGGTCAGCCTTACACTGCACTCACTGTCACTGCACTTTGCTCATGTTTATGGCAGGGGATGTGTGAGATGTAGAGTCACACACCAGTAAACCAGAAAAGGATCAGCACATTTTAAAGGATGGCTCTGATTTAGAAAAAACTTCTCTGGAAAGATGTGTGGTAAGATTAAACTTTTCAAAATCTAATATGTATACTACCTCTCTTGTTTTAAATGCCTATGTGTTCTTTTGTTTAGAGTGACTACAGTTAGAACATCTTTAGGCAGTGTGTTTTTTTTTTTTTCACTTTGGATATATCATGGTTTAAGATCACTCACATTTAACAGTAATACAACTCATTTCCACCCCACTTAATATCACTTTGGGAAATAAACCTTCTAATCTTATGTGTTTTATGTACAAAGTTATTTGCTGTACAGTGGTCTCATTCCATATTAACCAACCAGTGGTTTTGGTAACTTTCAGACCAACCCCGTACGAGTCAGAGGAGGTCCGTAGACAGCACATGCCTTGCCCGGTCCGGGCTCTGCTCTGTTACCTGGATAGGACAGCGTCCTGGAGACTGTCCAATCAGCTGTTTGTCTGTTATGGGTCCCGCTCTAGAACACAGCAGTATTATGCTGTACAAAACTGGTGTATCCTGCGGTAAACTCAACATCATAAAGGCTGTACTTTTTAAACCTCAACCACTGAATGCACTTTTAAAATAGCAGTCTAATATAGATATATAAATATCTATAGTTTTTAAATAATAAAAATAAAAACCACCACCAGACTGGCTGTGTACAATCCCTTAGTGCCAGAGTTAAAATGTAGTTTATGCATTTTGTTTTCACTCTCCCCCTTGTTCACGGTGCAGTTTACTGTATTTTGTGATAATAGAGGTAGATGGCACATACAGGATATACAGTGCTATGAATGTTGATGGAGTACTGTAGTTATTCAACGAATGAGGAGAGATGAATAATCCACAAGCTCCTCATTTGCTTAGCAACATGGTGTCATTTGATTTGAATAAATGCAAAATTGAACACTCAGCACCTCTTTCAAAAGTAGAATTTTACCTTTTGTGGAACACCTTAGTTAAGTTACACCAGGGTAATTTTTAATCCCAGATGTCACATTAATATTGTATACATTCAATGAGAAAGTCTAGTCATGCAGGGGAATCATGTAATATATAAGACTTATCATGGGACTGACCATGATCATTTTAGTAACGCATTTAGTTTAAAAAGCAAAGTACTGGATATCGGGTGGGGCGATTTCCAAACTGTAGTTTAATATAGAGCAAACTTTCCTGCTCCAAGCCCCAAATCTTGAATGAGGATAGTCTCTTATCATAAAATAAACTATTGTGAACAGCCTTACACAGTTCGTCTTTAATTGAACGATGATAGCGGTTTATCATGGAGCTGATTATACCGCTAAGAGAAAAGGTGTGGCACAGCACCAAAACCAAGCAAGTAGAAAATACTGTGATACATGCTGATGTCGGCTGTTTTCATTCTCTGATAAAATACTGATTAATTATTTTGACACTGCAGGTATGAGACAGTGGATAGCCTATGGGGTCCTTACTTGACCACTGTTAAGGGAGTGTTGACCCAGCAGGCAGACTGGACCTACTGGCAGCTCATCAAGTCTCCAGACACACCTGATAAAAGGTGAGAAAAAAAGAAATCATTAGCACTTGCATCGCTGATAATTTCAAAAGCAGTGCCAACTGTTGTTCTATAATATACAAGCTGCATCTCCCTGTTGTTTTTGGTAACAATGGATAAGGTACAGGAGCATAGCTAACATTTTTATACTGGCTACCCATAGTGGCCCTACAGCCCTACTGACAGTGTTGTGGCGGGTGTTTCTCATTTTTTTATGACTTGATTTTTTTCTGTTGCAAGCATTGCAGATTATAAAATTGAACATGGAGACACGTTCATTTTAAGAAAAAGCAAGTGGTAGTTTGGACAAGGAGCTGTTGCAATCATCAGCATTTCACCACATGATTGTAAGAACTTTGACATTTAAACAGAATGTATCGCCATGTACTTTATTCAATTCCACATTTTATTTTTTGTATGATACAATTTAATCTGACACATTTAAGGCCTAATATTGTGCACTTCATTTTTAAATACTCACTGCTCAAAAGAAAAGTCATGTAATTAGTAAATGTCTGTTGTTTTCATGTGAAACATACCTAAACCATTATCATTTTGGTATATTACGTTATATTATATTATGTTTCTGACACTGTGTACACTGTTTAGTATTAACATGGGATAATGATCAAGTATTGTCCATTGTATTGCTACTAATTTGGCAAGAGGTATACAACACAATGCTATGTTAAATAAGCCATCTAACAGATTGTATAACATTGCTGGCAATGCTGAGTTTGCGTATGTGAGACGTTTGTATGCAAAATACGTACTGGTAGAGTCTGCAGACAGCATTGTAATTTAAACAAATGTGGGAAGGGGGTAACGTAAACACGTTTTTGTTTTTGTGTAAAATAGACTCTGTTTCAACCTGCATCAAGATAAAGAGTCCACTTTTTATATTGTTCATTCAGGCTACACCACCCCACATTTCCTGCAACAGAACTATACAACTCGTTTCAATTATGGAGTTGTTTTTTTTCCGCAAGCTTCATCTTATTGCAAGCTTTGTCTTTTTTCTGTGGCTGGGCAGAGCCCTGCCTGTAACTTATGTTGTTTGTGGTGTTTTGGTGGTGGTTGGCAGGGATGGGGTTAATTTCCTAGCCCTTCCAGAAATGTGAGAATGTGGCTGGAGCCTTTATTGAATAAGTGATGATTAATTAGGCATCAGCCACATGGGATTAAAGGGGGAAAAACAAACAAAAAAAATACTTTGTTTGGTGGAGGGAGTTAGTTTGTGTATTGTTATTGTCTTTGGATCTGTGTTTTTGTTAGTGGTGAAGGCGAATGCCCTGCCTACATATTTGTATTTTGTTAACACCTTTATTTTGGCCAGTGTGCCTTTTAGTTTTTTTGTTTGTTTATTAAAAGTGCATGTGAGCTTGATTGCAGCTTTCCTGGTAGAGGTGTTTAGACCAGCTGGGTCTGAAATGTTCTATTTGTGAAAGGTCAATATTAAGCTCTGGAAATGGGAGGCGTGACCTTTGTAGTTCCTGGATTATTGGAATGCTGGTTATATTTTTAAATGAGTTTACCTCGGTGGCCTTCATTCGTACACTTTGGTTCTTCAGGCAACATAAGCTTCTGGGACAGTGTCAACGACAACTAGTCAGTGGTTGCCTAACACAGTTTTCATAGAATGGGAAAGCAATGTTCCATTTATTTTGCACTTGAATTGGGGTAATGTATTCGCGATTCTGACGATGTCGAAAGAAAAGTTATGTACGGTACTCTTCCTAAGCACCGCCCATCCACCCGCCTCTCCCTGACAAGTGACAGCCAGACCAAGGTTGTTACTGTTAGCAACAGTCATCAGCCCTAGCAACAAGCTGAATTTTGCAAATCCCTGTGCGGGCGTAGGTGGGTGATGCAATTTGGCTGAGAGGAGTAAAATGGGCTATAATTAGCGATATGTTTTATGTACATTTGTCAGGAAGGACTTTTTCACAGCCACATTTTAATCCGATGTACGTGGTCTTATTTTACTTGTACTGCTGATCCAAAAGATACATAATATTTAAGCGATTTGCAAACTACGCGAGGCAGATTACACGTTATCAACTAGATTTGATTTTTTTTTTTTTTTTTTTTTAATTAAAACGCAATATTCTTTCAAATAACAACAATGCAGTAAACGTGTCTCACGTCCTGTAGGTTTGTTTGTTTGTTTTAAAGCTAAAACAATCAGTTCTCCTAAACCTGCGCGGTGTGTAGGGTCACATTAATAATATTTCCATCTGTCTAAACAGAACTGGTCTACATTTGGGATCTGACGTTTGTCGCGTTGTGATCCTTGATTCTGTGTAGAGAGCGACAACGACTAGCCGGTGCGTGGGCTGGACTTCCCCTTTTGTATTTATATCAGGAAGCTATTACTTCGTCTCACGGTTACGACTCTCAGCGGTAATGATTTAGTCGTCCAGTCAGAATGTGCAACTCCGCGATGAGCAAGCAGTGAATGAGGGTCCGTTTTGTCTAACTAAAATTATTCAGGGAAAACACCAGATTGCATTATATCGTCTGTGTATCGAACGATTATAGATTATATTCGGCTATGACATCAACAATACAGAAGTAGATGTAATTAGGTCATTCATTGTTACTTGAACATTTTTTTTTGTGATAGCACTGCAGACCGTTTTACGAATTTTGGGGCATTTAACACTAACGTAAGTATTTTTCGTCATATTTATAGTATACAGTCTGCTTTTTATTTTGTGTTATTTTAAATGATGTTATTGTAATTATTATAGTGATTGTTATATTAAACTGAAGGCGTCGTAAATGTATCCACAGCCTAGACCATTCCGAATCGAAAGCAGTTTAAAATATGTTTTATTCATGACTCAATAGTTATTTGTTTGTGTTATGCTCAGAAATAATGAAGAATGGGATTACAGTATTCTGAATGCAGCGTTAAACATAGAATTGTTTTGGTTCTGCTAGACGCAGTGCTCTGCCCTGGTCACGTGATTTAAATGAAGGACGTTCTTTCACGCTAGGTTTGTGGGAAAGCTTTTCTAAAAATGTTAGTTACATGATTGTGTTTTTTTGAAATTAAAATTTTACAGACCAGACACACGCAATGTAAACCCGTGATGTGTTGTTTTCACCGGCAATGGAGTACAGCGTGTCTTAATACACTGGTCGTGCAGAGGCTAAGCGAATTACCCACGATTGCAACACCCTGCAACCGCACACAACGCGTGTTAAAGGCGTGGAAACCTCTGTCATTACAGTCTTAGCAACAGACAGTTTTTGAAAATGAGAACTAGTTTTCAAAAGAACAGTCTTAAGGAAAGAATTCACATTGCGTCAGAATCTAAAACAATCCGATTTTTAAGGCATAGTAAGTTTTGTCTCTTAAAAAATGTGTTTGTTTCAGAAAAAAAGATGACTTGAACATGATATCAACTGATGGGTTCCTAAAGTGTGGAAAGAAACGGGCTGGAAGGACGCCAAAGGAAATGCTCCATCTCCTGACTGCTGTTTTTGTATGGCTTGTAACTGGCACTACAATATCAAGCTTAAACAAATGGATATTTGCAGTGTACAATTTCAGGTATCCTCTGTTATTGTCATCCCTGCATATGCTCACAGCTATTATCATTGATTATGGACTGATCAAGCTGAGATTCGTGAAGCAGAGGGGCAGCGACCGTGATCTCAGTGCCAATGCCAAATTCAAGATTTTTATGTTAAGTTTAACTTTTTGTGCCAGTATTGCCTTTGGGAATGTTGGGCTGAATTATGTTCAGCTGTCCTTTGCACAGATGATCTACACCACCACCCCACTGTTTACCCTTGCCATTTCTGCCCTCATTCTTGGAAAGCAGCATCATATACTGAAGTACACAGCTATGATGCCCATTTGCCTGGGAGCCTCTTTCAGCATCATGGGAGAAGTGCAGTTCCATCCGAAGGGATGTTTCTTTGTCTGTGCTGCTACAATGCTACGAGGTGTCAAATCCATTCAACAGAGTAAGTGGTATTTGTACAGCGTTGGCTTTTCTTTCCTGTTGCTCAGTTTTACATTCCAGGGTGACTCTTTACTGCTTTTTCCATGGGTTCCCTTTTTTTCCCCCATTTTATTTGAGAGGTTGTTGGCTGTCCATGTAAGTAGTTTTAGTTGCAGGCACACACCATCCCTCCTTCCTAAAGTGCTACTCTGCCAACTAAAAAAGGTTGCTGTTTTAACAGGGACTTCTAACATATTTACAGTTCAACATACCGGGCCTTTTATCAGGGGTGTTGGTTACAGATTGAAGTCATGAATTACTTTTCTCGATGTTAGTGCTGGCTCTCTTTTAACCACTGTGTCAGTAAAGGCATTCTCTTGCTACTTCCATCTTTGCATTTATAATAATGTATAAATGACTACATTATTTTAACTCTGTTACATGAAAACTATTTTACTGTCTTGATTGAAGAAAAAGAGGATCCCTTTCCTCTGTGTCAGCATCTGTCTTCACCAAACTTTCAACATACACTCCTAGCCTGTTGGATCTTGTGTCCAGCCTGTACCTTTTCAGTTTGTAGTGGAGTTGCCAGCCTTCTACAATAAAGTTTGATGGGATCACATTTGGGACTTCCCTACTGGTTCTTAATCTGCCTTTACTTTGATCCCAAACACAAATGAGTGTTGTGTGGTACGGAGTTACCAAAGAGCATGTACATGTTGTCTCCATGGTGACCTACGGCCACAGTACTGGAGTGTCATGCCTTGGAGTTTCCGTAATTCCTGAAACTCCTATAAATAACATGACCGTTCAAGATGTCATATTCCTGGTTATATTAGATCGGGTTTCAGTACTATAACAAAACGCGATATCCCTTGTGGGACCCAGGGACACAAATGTGGTCATGTCACTCATAGATTTTCAATCAAGGTTTTTCTCTGCATACAGGAATAGACGGTCAGTGTAAAATTGGATATGTGCACATGGATTAACCCAGGACTGTTTTATTGTAGAAGACATCTTCTGATATATTCTAAGGATTTAGGAAATGAAGGTTACATAGTTGCAGATATGAAATTGATCTCCACACAGACCTGTTTTATGTATGCGCTAGGTTGGCATGTGACAGGTGCTGCCTGACATATGCAGCTTGCTGCTGTCTAAGAAAGGAATTGTAACATCGCAATGCACATATTGAAGAGTGAACTACTGTACATCGTGATCTTTTTAAACATGGATTAAGCTATTTCTCACCTCTAGACCTTGCAACCATGGAAGAAAAATAGGGTTACACTTTCAAATAACTGCAAATTATGAATCCTATGGATTGGCTGGCTGTTTTTAAATCTCTTCGGAATTGAAATAAATAAATTGCTAAATAAGTACAAAACACATTCAGATGTTACTTTGAAATGCATGTGCATCCTTTGTTTTAAAGTGTTGCAGAACCAGTTGCTTGCGAAATATCATCGGCTTAATTTATGGCACCTGGTCATTTTAGTTACACATTTCAACAAGGTAATTATAAAACTAGAGCATGCACATACAAAGGGTGTGCATTATCTTGTAAGTACTTGTACAGCGTCTATAAAATGGGGCGTTTTGTCTACAGGTGTTGGCCAAAAGTATTCACTGTGAAAGTTCACCTTTAACTGCTAAAGGGTATATTTGCAGAAATGAATGTTCCGTCTTAACATTCCATATTATCTTTTCATATTTATCACCTCTCATAATGCTGATAGATGTAAAAAATGGATGCAAAGTAGGCAACACATACCCTGTGGTAGTTCCATTAAAGGTGAATCAGCTTCCATGCAATAGTTCATTTTTGGCTTGGCAAATTTCCCATTTTATAGAGCCTTGCCCATTGTAGAAAATGTGTTTCTGATTGTAACCAAATGCAATCCGGAAGGCCTACAGGAGGCTAGGGAGAAAGTCTTGAAAATTCAAGACAGTTGACTTGCAGACAGATGGACAGATGGATGATCCGTGCACAAGGGCCCACATTTTGAAGGACCCTAAAATAACACTGAACTTCCAGTGAACCCTAAATCAGAAAGTGTCTACAGGCTATTAGTTCAAGTGTGATGTAATGCTTCTAAAATAAGTATTACATTACTGTACATGTTGCTGTGCTTAAATTACAAGTATTATCTGTCTAGTAAGCTGTAGTAAAAAAAAAAAAAAAAAAAAAAAAAGCAAAAGACTCCCTCATCTGATCTTTCTCCATCTATGGGAATAGGAAGTGACTGTGACTGGCTCCTTGTAAACACTTCTTGGCAGAAACAGTGACACAAGGGTAATGCTAGTTAAGCAGCAGAATATTAATAGACAGTCTGGTAAATTAACTGACTATGACTCAGGGGTGCTGATACTCGTCATTACCTTTTAAGAAATGCTGTATGTCAGTAAGTATTAAGTAAATCAAAAACAAACCTGTTTGTGAATGTACTGAATTCAAAACAAGAAGAGCTGACCTTTACAACTGAGTTTTAAAAGCCAATTGGAAGCAAATTTTCCTCTCATCTGGGACATTTTTACTGCCATGCTGAGGCTGCAAACTAAACAAAATATTTAGCAAAACTAGCAACCGATTGTGGAAACTAGGATTTGTATTTCTTTGTAGGGTTTAATCCGAGAGAACTTCCTGCCCAGGACTACAATCCCACAATTCACTGCAAAGTTGGCACATTTCTAAGAAAATTAAATTGAATATCAAAAGACTAAAAGGAAGGTAATACAAATAATCGCTTATCGAATAAACATATTTTTAGTTAGCTTGATCACGGCAAGTTTCATATGTAACAGCACTGTGCCAGATCGATATTAAGTGTGAAACCGAGGGGCCACATTGCTTTGTGTTGAGTAATTAACACTCCATTTAATTAATAACTAATGAATTGAAATGTCTTGAAGGTTAGTAAGAGTATCAGCACACCCCTACCTGTCACTATAGGCTGTTTACAGTAGATGGAGCTACTGTAGTAAACCATTGATTTGGATCAATTGTAGAAACTGAACTTTATAGCTTTATGTATTTGCATAGTGAAGGGGGGTGTCTTGCCTCATATAATGGCTTTATTCATTCAGTTAAATTTTAGAGTGGAAAATTCTGTGGCGTCAAACGTCCTGAATAGATTGTATTTTCTACTTTGTGCACATTCCTCAAATCTCTTCTTTTTAAAGTTATATATAAACCAGTGTATTCACGTAAAGGGGGTCCTTATAAATCGTGTAATAATAGTGAGAGTTTATCAGGGTCTAGCCACCCTGAAACATCTGTAGGAGATTAGGTGTATAGTGGTTCAGAATCATGGCAGTTATCGAGTTGGGGATGGACAGACAGAAGACATTTTCAAAAAGGAGATATATCTATTTTAGTCACAGTGGAAAGCCATTAGACTAGACTGAATTTAATAGTTAATTTGGCAGGTGCTTCTTTATTACAAATACTGATGCAGAGTGACACAGTAGTTCAATCTAATATAGAGTACAAATCAAAGGTTTTAAAATGCACTGGTGATACAACAGTACCAAAAGGACATTGTGGCCTTGGACAGTGTCCAAAGAAGATCAACCAAACTAATCCTAGGGATTATGCTGTGAAGACTGAGAAAACTGAATTGATTTAGCCTACAGCAAGTAAGAATTGGGGAGGATTTGATTGCAGTCTTTAAAATCCTTAAACAAATTACCAAACAGTTGGAACTTAAATGGAGGCCAACTAAGGATAGAGAGTAGGAGACGAAGGGTGAGGGGATGGAATAGGTGACCTAGCCATATTGTTGACACTGAATCTTTGGGATCCTTTTAAGGTTTTGTGATCAACCAGCTAACTGGAACCATTAGTAAATGTTCTCATGTTTTCTTTTATGTTTTCAGGTATCCTCCTCAAAGAGGAAAAGATCAATTCAGTCTTCCTGCTCTACTTGATGGCCATTCCGAGTTTTTGCATCCTCTTCATTGCTGCGCTTGCACTGGAGAACTGGGCAGTGCTGGAGCCTCCTATTAAATATGACCACAGACTGTGGGTGTTCATCCTGCTGAGCTGCCTGGGGTCAGTCCTGTACAACCTCGCCAGCTTCTGTGTCCTCACCCTCACCTCTGCCGTTACGCTGCACATCCTGGGCAATTTAAACGTGGTGGGAAACCTGCTTCTCTCACAGTTCCTGTTCGACAGCGAACTCTCAGCGCTGAGCTGTGCTGGAGTTGTGTTGACGCTTTCAGGAATCGTCCTGTATCAAAACACAGACTACATTGCAGAATATTTAGATTCGAGAAAGACGCCTTCCGAGCCAGAGAAGGACTCCCAAGACTGAGTGAGCGGACACCCTGAGCGATCAGGGGGGAAGTGTAGAGTGTTTACAGTGTTTCCAGGGGTGGTGTGCTATCTTTGTTTGTATCACAGACAGTGGCTTTCACATAACCGTTATAAAGAAGGTCTGTTCAAACTAACCTGCCATAATACTAGTGCCATTTTAAAGTTTCCTTGTTTCCCCAGCTGAAATTGAAATTAACGTGAAACTAAAGGCTATAAAACTAGAAGCATCTTTTTTTATTTTAATGAACGCCTATTTTTTTCAAAGGAGAACATTCAGTGTTACAAAATGAGAAACAAACAACTTGAGAGTGCTTAAGAGGCCTTGGATTGTATCAATTACCAGAAGTCTGGTTCTAGTTTTGTGAAATTAAGCAACGCTTTTCTCCTTTTTAAAATACTAGGACTGAATCAAATAATGGAGGAAATACTTTGCAAATGCGCCACAAAATTCAAATCCTTTCAGAAAAATAAAAGTAAATAGTTACAGCTAGAATCCTGTGGTAAGGTCTGTTGCAGTAACATGCACAAAATATCACTTTGGATTTTCTTGCTTAGAAATTTGCACACAGGGTACATTTTAGGCAGCTAGAGTCGTACCAGATAGTACCCATAGTATTGTGTCATTACTAGTTTGATTCAGTTCTGAGCAATAGCCAGAAATAATTTTGTTCACAATTTCCAACCCTTGGTAAATATGCATTTTAGCTTCAGTGTTTATGAAAGGCTGAAAGAGTTGCTTAACTTGAAGGTTTTTAATAGCCTTTGAGGTAATAAGGTGGAGACTACAATGGCACTAGGTCCAGCTTTCCTACCCATTGTCTCCTTTATAAAACACAGTGCTTTAGCTATCTAGTATTAAAACAAATACTATCACAAGCATCGCACCAATGGAACTGATGCAAATGTTGATGTCACTTACCCTTACGTGAAACGTGAATTTGCACAATATAATTTATTTTTTTGGTTGAAAAGGCTGCCTTTTGAAATATACTCTTGTATAACTTGTATATAACAATACTGTTTTCATTAGACGTAAATAACTATTATATTTATGTATTTTACAAATACGAAGGACTGTATAAATACTGGTTGAAGAAAGATTTGTTGTCTCTGTGTTTCTGTCTATTTTAATTCAAGACACTTGTTTATATAAACTGATGTATTTTCACTGACCTATTCCCACAGTTTTTTCTTTTTATAAACAGTAGATTAATATCGCTATAGGGGAGTGGTAGTTGGATCCAACACTCTATAAAATAGACCACCTGATCCCTGAGTAGCAGTAGCTGGTAAAGCCTTGTCCGTGTGTCGTGCATTGTGACAGTCAGGGGAGTGACTGTGATAACGCTGGCCTTTGCTGGGGATTCCACAGTGAGTGTTGCATTGGTGAGCAAAATTGTCAGGGACCATTTCTTCTTAAACATTCTAAATCGGGGTAAAACAAGGGGTAAACGATTTAAATTTAATTAAATAAAATAACCCCTAAATGTGTTTGTTTGTTTTTTTAAATTAAACTTGCATTGATTCTGATGTGGGAGAATATTTCCAGGCATCCCTGTCTTTTATTCTCAGAATAGCAACTGAGTGTTTCTCTTACCCTATGTGGAAATGAGGAGGCTGCTTCACGCTATGAGACAAGGTCAGCTATAAGTATAGGCTGCAATTCATCTCCAGTTACACCTGCAATGTCCCACAATGATGTTACATTTGACACTTGATTACTTGACTTCTGCTGTTCACGTTCTCTGGGATCCGAAATCCTGCTATATGACAAGATACTGTACAGTTTCAATAAACACATCACACAGGCTCACATTCACAACACAGCTCAGCCTGCTGAGCAATTACTAATTCTGTTAAAGTCAGACTAAAAGAAAGCAGATCTCAGTGATAGTCTAGTTCTTTTGCACCCCTCTAATGAACTTTTAGCTTTAGAAATGTAAGCCCCCTGGAGATGTAAGTAAAACCAACCTGCCACTTATCAGTTCATTCACATACAAGGCATAGTCGGAATACTTCAGCCCTCGTTGATGGGAATCGCCAAATGGTCTTTTTGGAATACTGTATTCTATTACTTTTATTTTTAGAGTACTGTGACCACCTAAACTGGTCGTATTTACAACACAGGCTTATAAAGTAAAAAACAATCTTAAAACATCAATTTAGGACTCTGACTGTTACCAGTCAGCAGGAAATAATTCAGTGTACTCCTGGATGTTAAGAACATAAGAAAGTTTACAAACAAGAGCCATTCAGCCCATCTTGCTCGTTTGGATGTTAGTAGCTTATTGATCCCAGAATCTCATCGAGCAGCTTCTTAAAGGATTCAAGGGTGTCAGCTTCAACAACAATACTGGGGAGTTGGTTCCAGATTCTCTGTGTAAAAAAATGCCTCCTATTTTCTGTTCTGAATGCCCCTTTATCTAATCTCCACTTGTGACCCCTGGTCCTTGTTTCTTTTTTTTCAGGTTGAAAAAGTCCCTTGGGTTGACATTGTCCCTACCTTTTAGAATGTTGAATGCTTGAATCAGATCGCTGTGCAGTCTTCTTTGTGCAAGACTGTTTGTGGTCACGTGACAGTGCTCTCTGTGATATGGACTAAGATTCCCCAGATCACTGAGTGAAATGATGTCAAAATAATACAATCGCTAATAAAACAAATAAAACCATGTGCACTGCTGTAGGTTTTTTTTTTTTTTGGGGGGGGGGTTTACACTGGTTAATTAGCTTTGCCCGCTGCTAGGTTTTAGGCAAGCAGGGTTGCCCATTTGCTAGATTTTTAAATGCCTGCAATAATTTGAATGTAAAAGTAGCATGCAAACCATGGAGCTTACACAACCATGCCTATTTGACTTTATCGTTAGGATGAAGAAAACAATTGACAGTGCCGAGTTTCTGAAGACACACCTGTTGAACATTATTGACTCAGGCGACCAGGTGTTCTGCAAAGAAGCGGTGGTTTGGATCAAGTTTATTCTCGTGTTTCAAAACTGTTTATAACCTCTAGTTTACAAACACTCTTCAAAAAAAAAATGCCATTTTTGTGAAATGCCGGCTTCACGGTTAAAGGGGTAGAGTGTTTCTTTTTGCCTGTTTAAGCACTAATGTAACACAGCCAAGTATGTTCATAACTTCCCCTACTGCAGTTGTAAAAAGTATTAAAGCCCTGAGTATTGTTCAGCATTACAGTATAGACCATAGGTACTGCTCTGTGAATTACAGATCACTACACACAGAAGAGAGGCCTCCAATTATCCACATATTTTGAGTACCCTCAATATCTTGTGAAAGAGAATGGCTCAACCAGGTTTTCTCACATTTGGATAAGCAGGCCTCTAGATGCAAGTAAAGACGTACTCGTGGAATAAGGATGGACAGACAAGCCTCTCTTTATATCCTCAGATTCTAATACTCAATGTCTGAATGCATTTTCATCACAATTGGATAATCAGTTCTGTAGAAATTGTATATTATATAGCTTGTATGAGAAATCGACCAATCACTCTCAAGGATTTGTCAAAATTCCAGTACCTCACATCTTGTGTGTCATCCTGTGCATAGATGATGTGACACAATTCTGAAGTAAAAAAAAAAAAAAAAAAAAGTTTGAGCAGACTGAAGAGATGATAATTATTAGCGAAACCCTGCACACAACATATCAATTCCTAATAGGATCAGCGGAATAAGTATAAAAGATACATTTTCAACATTCTTTAATTATACACTGCATTTATCATCGCTTAACCATGCTTTCACAATGCTTACACCATTAAACACTGCTTTTACTATAGTAAACGTGTATAAGGGCAATAATACAGTACATTGAACAAACAGCTTCTATGCTTCTACTGAACAGTCCTGTACTGCACTAAAAGGCTCTATCAGTATATGTGTTGACAGTAGGTTAGAACAGAGGAAACGAGTCAACGCCATGCAGGGCCTACCAGACAAATTATTCATGGCCACAGGCTAGTAGAAAGGCAGGAAGCTCAAGCCGTGTCAAACAGCCTTGCTCTGAGCGCACAGTAACCACAGGCAAGTTCCAACCTCAGTACTACAGCAACCTTGAAACGTCATTCTTAAAAAAGGGACTGCATGGGATGCTTTTGGTCTTACAACAGTTAACTTCATTGCACACATTTTCTTTTGTACACAGGTTTCTAAATCCAGCTGTTTCCTGAGTTTTACCACAGCCATGGGGAGGCGTGCAGGCTAACACAGCTGGACAATCCCTGACAAGCAGGGTAAGTGTGCTTTCCATATTAAAGTGCTGTCGCCTTTCTTTTAGATTCTTATTCCATTGCATGCCTTTTACATTGACTCAGGAGATCTAGTTATCCATATGCAATCGCCAGACAGCATCTGCCTCATACTGTGGGCTTTATTTACCATAACTTTGTTTTACTATGAACGTACAATACACTTGCCTTTGCTGTATGGTACCACTGTGCAATATATGTTCCAAATCCACTGCGCTGCCATTGCATGTCTGCTAAGAGCTTTGTTAGGGATTATTCAGGGTAATAAACAGGGATTGGAACCCAATGGGATTCTACACTATGCAGGAACAGCTGCTTGTGCTGTAAAATGAGACAATTCATCTGAATGGATGATTGCCAGGCAGATCCTTTTTTTAAAATCAAAGAAATGAATAATGCACCATTTTCTTCGCCTACAGTCTCTCCTCTCAATTTCATATTCTCACTGATTGCACATCCTATCTTATTGACCTGCTGTTGCTCTATGCAGACCAGGTTTTGTCAATGTGCTTCTGAGTCCTGCAATTCCTTTTCAGAGCATGTCCTGAGCTAAGATAATGACTTTTGGTAATGTGAGCTGCACCAGACCTCCAGTATATTACTACAAGCAGCATTGCTCACGTGTCCCTTGACCTCTTTACCTTATCTGTTTCCAATCCTTATAGTGTCCCTCTGCTTCAGAAATCGATTGCTAACAGCTCCTTGTAACGCCACAGTATTCAAAGTCAGGGACGCCTTCTAATCTTGTAGTCAATTCACTCCTACTTTTTGAATAAAAACCTGTTGAATTTTAACACAATTTCATTTTTTTTTTTTTTTGCAATGCAGTAAGGTGTGTGGAAGAATATAACAAACTCAAGGAATTCTATTTTGAACATGACAGAGGGACCCTGCGGGTTTAATTTAAAAATACGGTAACTCCATAATATGGGTCACTGAGATTAGACATTATATATATATATAAAGACAGGTGATCCCAGGAGCTTTGTTTTGCTTGCGGTATGTAAAAGAATACTGACCAGTCCATTGTCAATTCTTGTATTATGTACTTCTTATTCCCACAGATGGATTCCAGCATTCATACACTGCAGAGGTGCCTGGATAACATTTGCAAGGTAATTAAAAATATAATGGTCCTTAAATACCATGATCATCCAAGCGGCCTGTATGGAAATAATTTCAAGGATATATCAACTGCTAAATACCACATCTGGTATTAAATCACATTGAACTTTTAAAAAAAAAAAAGTTTTATCATAAGTTATTGTATCACAGCCTAAATTACAATCCATAATACAGTATTTCAAGTTTAAAAATGCTGTCCGACATGTTCACACAGTATTCCTTGCTTAGTGTTTTGCTTTACTGGACCGTATAGCTTGTTTACATTTAGCTGTAGAAATTACAAGCAGAAATAAGGTAACCTTTTTTTTCCTAACAAGTTAAAACACAAGTTGTAAAAACTATGAGCAATGTCACAAAGAATACAGTTGTACAGTATTTTTACTTAAAACTAAGCCTCAAATAACATCTACAGCACACTTTCAGAACTGGACTTGCCAAAACTAGCATAAAAGTGAAGGATGGTGCGTCGGTCCAGTGCGTTGTGAAATGACCCAGTCTGCATTGCTTTCCAGCCCACTGAAGCCTGTCTAAACAGGCTGTATCTCAGCCCGATCTCCAATATGAATGCTGTGGAGTTTGTCAATTACAAGTGTCCATGGAAACAGAGGTATGTTTCAGCTTGAAAGGGTCTTCAATGTACCTTTAAACCCTTTCCTTATTACACATGCATGTAACTGCTGATTCATTATTATGAAACACTGTACTACAACCATGACCTTTAATGCCTCAGCGACTTTGTATTTGGGATTTTCTTTAAGAGCTCATTGGTCATTACATTGGCTTTTTGAAACAGAAAGGTTTGATTTAGGCCGCAGCCCCTAATAATGAGGGCACTGTTCATATAATGTATTGCAACAAATTAATACTACAGTCCCAGGATAAGCAAATGGAGACTGTAAACGAGTGGGCCTTAATTGTGAGGGGGTCATTGTACAAGTTTTACTCCATACAGTTAAATAAGAAACATTTAAACAGTATAGCTATTATAGTGTGGTGTCATTGGAGGCAAGCCATCTGATCCAAATAATCTTCAGATGGCTGGATCACGTCCATATCAGGGCCTGCAATATATTACAATTCTGTTTCGTATCCACTACTGTTACTCAATTGAAAAGACTCCTCCATCCTGTTCTGAAACTGAGTCACCAGTTTAATGACAAGGCCCACAACATTTTTACATACAGTGATATTCCTCCTGTACACTGTCAAGTGATAAATTACACACAGAGGTTACCCATCAATTATTCATATCCACCTGAGTCTCTCCAGTCACCTTTATCTTGAGAAGACAGTTGCAGAAGACATGTGTGCTGTCGTTAACGGCTGCTAACCATTTTTCACAAGGTTAATTAAAGGAGAACGGCTGTCTGATGTGACAGAATGAATCATTTGGCACAAAGAAGCAATCTGCGTGGACTAATGAACCATCTTAGAATGCATTTTTTAAAAATCTAATATGAACAACTGAAGAATCGATGCAGTGCCTTTGATAATTGCAATATGTTTGAGTAGGATGAAGGAATAATTACTCTGCTTGGGCCCCAAGATCTCACCTTCTTCTATTGAGGTCAACCAAGACCTGTTGATGGTAGACCCCTGGGTTATATAACCCTCAATGATTGTTAATCAGGTTCCATGTAATTGAGTCACAATTACCTTCAATCACGTATAAACTTCCAATGTGCACTACATCCTCCCTAGTTAGTAGTTCTGTCTGCCTCACATGTAACTTTTAATTGCTTCTCTGTCTCATTTTTCCATTCTAAATTTTTTTAATGAAGCCGCTACTTTCTCCCACAGGGGTAACAGAATGAAAGTAAACTTACCTTGCTTAATTCAATCAGAAATCCAGAAGAGAGAACAAAACATCTCTGTAGCAAGTGCTTCTCCTTTTTAAGCATGAGTATTGCAGAAAATAGGATTCTCAATCATTTTTCTGTGCAATAAATAGGTTGATAATATAAATCTACTGTTGTTTAACAGAGGAGTCCAATACAATTGGCTTGGTTGCAAGATACCTTGTATGCAGCCTTTAAAAGGATGGATAACTTGTTGAAAGAATGATGCTAACATTTAATATGAACTGTATCTGTAAATGTTATTACCATGAATAACAGTGACAATGTATCTTATAATATTAAGTATATTCTATGGAAGTTATATATTACTTATGTGTATTGTGAGCTGTGGGACTCAAAATACTGAATAATATGAATGTTTGATAATATAAATCTGGCTAAATTTCAAATGAAATTAGGACCTGTCATTGTGCTTCCTTTTAAAGATACAAATGCACTGAAGAGACTCATGCACGCTGTTAGAGAGGTTGGGGTTTACCAACTATTTCAATGATTTAATGGACAATCAGAATACTGTACTTTTCAAAAGCAGGAGGCAAAACAATGTGTAGACTCCTTACCAAAGCCTTCAAATGCAATTGAAAACATACGTGTGTATGTTAGTATACATGGCAAAAGAATATATGCATTGAACACTTATTAAAAAGCAAGAGGACTATTTTCATTAGATTGGGCCATTTCTCATCACGAAACAAACACAAACAGAAGAGCTTTAGTCTAGCAACACACAGAACAAATAGCATTTATCTGTGTAGATAGCAATGTGAAACCCACCAGGATGGTACATCGATCAATGAATGTTTAACTGAGGCTTGCAAAAAAAGGCTTCATGGATTCAGATAAAAACTTAACTTGCTATAGAATGGCGTTTGAAATAGTTGTGTTTCTAGTTCTGCTGCTGCAATAGTATCATCATTTTTCTTTAAATCTGCCTTTACCTGGCTTTGAACTAGGTTTCAGTGTGTCTGAAGGATCTTAAGTGCCAGGATAGTGTGACTTGGGTGAGTGGGTGTGGCTGGCAGAGTTGAAAAGTCAAGCGTGCTCATGTCTCATGATAATAATTCATAATTATAGCAACAGCCGCTTAGAATTGTTGCAAACAGCATGCAGAATGTAATAATGCAATTGGAATTACATTTGAAGATAATAAGTCTTTAAACTTCACTTGTGTAATGACCCAGCTTGCCAAAGCAATAGTTGTTTTTTTTTTTTTTTAACTTTTCTGATCAGTCTGTACTCTTAGTTTTAGCCTTGTAATTTGCTACTAAAAGCACCCTGTTTTTAAACTTCAGGTTGCTTCAGACAAAGACATCCTGAGCTACAATGAATGCCGCTACCATACAAGCTGTGCCAACTTCTGGTTGAATTGTATATAGATAGATCTAGATCTAAACCTGCCATTCACCCTAGCACAGAAACAGGGTTGACTCATGCATTATTGTAAATGATGTATATAATTATTTGTTGTGAATATCCAGTTTCTTAATTGCTGCCCAACCAGTGCCTATAAATATCCAATGACAAAAGTGACTAAATGATTTTAACTACAGTGAAACCCAATTAACATCACTCTTGTTAATGTCACTCTCCTCTTATTAATGACCACGCTAACATATCTGTATTTAAATGTCCCAAATATAAATTATGATGGCACAGTGCAGTATACAGAACACTGCAATGTGTATATTAAAGATTTCTTTAGTTTTTACATGTACAGTACAATAGACTATTTAAAAACAGTTTTTGACATGTATGTATGCACACTATTATAATCAATGCAATAATGAGTAGAACAGTTGTTGTTTGAACACTTCTGTGTTTTAATGCTTATATGTAAGCAGTATATTTTGAAGCCTGGAAGCAGTAAGCGACCACTTAATTCAGGTGACCTTAAATACAGGTTTTACTGTATTACTGTATTAATCTTTATCAATCAATCTTTATTTTATATAGCACCTTTCACAGTGGACCACCATCACAAAGCGCTTTATAAGATGCAGATTTTTTTTTTTTTTTTAAACATTACTAGTAGGAATTCTTGGTTAAAATGTTTAAGAATCTTGATAAGCTCAATTAAAAAAAAAAAAAAAAAAAAGGTTTAAAAGCATCTTATTAAATATTTTTGTTATATTTCTTAACCCTTGCCTGTTGTAAACAAACAGTTTAAATCAATGAACACAACCAACGCCTTATGAAATACATACATTATTTTAAAACATATGGGACACCTGTTATTTTGACATGACAGAAAGGTACAAAAAGACAACAAAGCAAATATATTTCTATTGTAGTTTTTATTTAAAACACGTTCCTGTTAACCATAAACGATAAGTATAAAGATCGACAGTAGTCACATGCGAAGTTAAGGACAACACAGCCAATATACAGAAATACAACCTATTGTATATAACATTTGATAATGAAGGAATGTGCGTTTTAGGTTGCATTTTACACCTAAAATAACTGCATTAAATGATAGGGCGGTCAAGCTAGCTTCGTTCATGTATAGTGAGTGGTAAAAACACATTTAGCATGGAAACATCCCTTTGGTGCCCTCTTCATATATATCAGGTATCTCCCCAATTAGCGATGTTACCATTCTGACCGTAGCCGTTCCGTGAAGTCTATTCTCGTAATCTATCAGCTGCTTCCAGAAGCCATTATTGGGTCTGACGATGGGCCTGCGAGCCTTCACCAAAAACGGTGCGCCTCTAACAATGTCATACTGCGGTATTTCATCAGATACGCCAGGCACAGCGTTGCGGATCGACTGACGCCCGCATTGCAATGCACCAAAGCGCGGCCGCTCTTCGTTGCTTCCTCATCAATCCTGTCTGCTATCAAGTCGAAATACTCATTCAAGAGTGAACGAGGTGAGTCAGCGACTGGTACTCTGACATACTCGATATCTGGGAAATGCGTGTTCACTACGTCTTGGGTGGCATTGATAATACAGGTGATCCCACTGTTTGAGATCAGCACACTATTGTTGGCTGCTCTGCCACTGCTAAGGTATAAATGGTCCGTGATCTGCCCCAAGCCAGACAGTCGCGGCACTGCAGGTGCACCTGTGTCCTTGTTCATAGGAAAGATGAGCGGGACGGTCGCTACTTCTGTTCCCCTCTGCTGCCTTACTTGGTATCTTAAAATACAGATGGAAAATGGACAGTGTTATTTTGCAATGTATTTTTGATAATGCACAAGAAGAACATATTATACTGTGGTATCATACCGCAATATAAAGTATATTTAAGAACAAGTCGACATCCATTAATAAGTGATGATTGACAAGCAAATCTTAGCCGCGCTACTTGACCTTAGTACGGTTGATTAAACACCTTAACTAACAGACAATACCTTGGATCAAAACAGTAGGCTATTTCTATCTATCTATCTATCTATCTATCTATCTATATATATATATACACACACACACACACACACGTATCGTACATACGGCGAGTTAACAATAACTATAGCCCACACCACACTAACTAACCTGTAATTAGTGTATAATGTAATGCAATACATGGAATTCAAGTCATTGCAAACAAATGAAGAAATGGGACCCCACATAACCAGGACGGGGTTAGCGTTATTTAATTTAGTAATAACAAGCTTCTAGAAAATACTTCTTATTAAAAAACAAAACAAAACACCCTGTCAGTAAGACATATTTTAAACGCATACAGTAGTCCAGACTACTGTATTACTGTACTTACACTGAGAATTATATATAAACAACTACTGTACAGTCACGGCGGCACAGGTTTATCCTGCGGCACTTCCTGCTTTCCTACAGGGAGCTCGGCGGTCCAATCTTAAACGCGTTTTGCTAGCTCCTTAAAAAATCAAACACTAATACAGTTTTATGATTAAATACATTTTCTTCTTTTTTTAAAAATTCAGTTTCGTCTTGAAAATATGTCACTTGGAAACCTGTGTAGGAAATATAATTTTAACGGTGATGTCATTTCTCTGGTTTAAAAACGTCATAAGTAACACATCACGACACAACATGCACACTTAAAAATAGGTAATTTTTCAAAAAATGATATTTGTTAGTGTATTTATTGTATTTTATTGTTTTATTTACCCTTTTCTGTAATGTCTAATGCAGGCGCTGATGCACCGGTATCAGAGTTAACATTTCCCAAACGGCGTTCAGACGAAATCGTCTATATCAAGTGAGTTATCTCCAAAATATTAGATAATACAAAAAGATAGGCCGGCTATTGATGAACATGCACATTAGCTCATTTCAAATGGTAAAAGAAGACGTACTCCCAAAGTGTATTAACATGTATATTTTAAATACTGCTGTAATATTCATTCAACTGTTTTTTTGTGCGCATGAAAACTGTTGCAGGGATTTCTTTTCTCTGAATGAGGTTAATAAGCAATGACTTTGTGTTTGTTTTCCGCAAGATCATCACATGACGCGCTTCGAGCTTCTAACAAGCACTTGCCGAGAAGCAGACTGCCTCGGGTAATTCATTATGAAAATGTAAATCGACAAAGAATTCTGCTTATTACGGTAAGGGGTGCCCACTTTATTGCATAAAGCTACATCGTCCGCCTTTCTATGAACAACATTTCACAAGAAAACCTATCTTGTTGACAGTCCAGTTTGTTTATGTGATTTTATCTACATTTCAAATTGTGAGCATGAGCCCTTCCGGGGAATTAAATATTTACTTTAGTGAACTCACTGTGTAAGTAATCTAGTATTTATTGAACATTTTAATGTACTTAGATTATATCTAACAGATAGCTTTGTGCGCAATTACATTACTGGTATTGTGGCCCCTATCATCAAAAGCGCATACAAATTGACCCAACTATTTGTAAATTCAATAAACGGTGCACAGTAGGTATATACAGTACATTCATTAGTGTTATTGCGCCATCATGTGGCTTCCCTGGGATACTGCAACGATCCACCCACCGGATTCACTAAGTTTTTTTTACAGTTTTGTGCTAAAGCACCCCTGTTGCCTCAATTCAAGACTTAATTCTTTGTCGATTAACTCTTTCACTACCGCATTGCTTTAACCCCTGGCCATATCTATGAACCAGACAACACTCTTTGACACGGTGTCTTTATAGTTGCTAGTATAAACTTTTTCACAGAACCATTTTGCTACATATTTACAAACCATTCAGTCTGAGCTGATATTGTTAAAAAATAAACAGCTAATCCTAGTTATTATGTTTATTAATTACAATTATTATGAAACATTGATGCCTGATGCAGTGCGCATTATCTGACAACTGTGACAATCAATGACAATGTTAATATTAAAACTTTGAAATGTGTTGTTAGATTTCATTTTGGATTTCATCTCTAAGGCTGCTTGAAACGTATGCCCCACTTAAAACATAAGCTTTGAGAGTGATAGTGGCCACTCTACTAGTGACATGATTGGTTGAGCCAGATTTATATTACCGTTTTCGAGTCTAGGCCATGAATACATACAGCTGATGTGTAACATCTCTCTCAAGGAAAAACAAGAAGATACAATGAAGAAGAAGGTCAGTCAGCGGCATGAAAGTTTGGCGAAAATGTTTCTGAACGAGGTCCAAAGAAAGAAAGCACGCTGGGCAAAAGAGAAAGCTTTTTTAATGATGGGACTAAACCTCGGGACAAGGGTCAGTCCATAAAGGCTGCTCTGCAGGTGTGCTAGCAGGTGTCACAAGCAACCATGTTCAAGTCCAGGGAGGCAGACAGACTGACAAGCAGGCAGTAGTGAAGTGCTTGATGGGAAATACAGGTGGGGTATCTGATAATTGTGTAGAAATGTTCAAACTCAGATTTAAAGGGAACCGATAAATAGGATCTGCATGCCACTAATATGAAGTGTTGCTTTATTGCGAGCAATGGGAGGCAGGAATTCATGTGGTTTAGTAGTTCTATCTAAACTGAATATACTGCAGTGGAAAGGGAGTCCATGTTATTTTTAAATTAACTACCAAATTCAGCACAGCCTTGGTACAGCTCACGCAATTAAAAAAGTCAAATTGTGTAAATAAACATTTGTGTAAATGTTTCAAACAGTGTTCTGGTTTTACAGAATGTACTAAAATAAACCTTTAGCAACAAAGTAAATGAACTACTCAGCCTGAAGATTTTGGACTCAATTTGAACACCCTGGTGTGTGTTGTTGTGCTTATAAAATTGCTCCGCCCACCTTGCTCCACCCCAGCCAAAGTGAATAGGTTGTCAAGTAAATCAGGCAGAGTAGTTCCAAGCTGTGCCATTTTTACACATTCTTGCCCTTTTATAAATGAGATTTATTTTACACCATCCCGTGTGTTGCATGGTAGCCCAAGCACGTTTTCGTAGTTTCACGCATGGAATTACATTTTAAACCTGGGTCCGAGAGGGAGGACATTCATTCCAATTCTGGCAGAGAAATAGAACTTCCCCCAGTATTGCATTTGATTCATTCCCACGTCATGGGGGTCTGCTGCCTCGTCCAGCAGATCAGGTGATGGACCCTCAAACCAAAACAACTCCTATGTTTCTGTGTTGTGGGGGATTTGTCCTGAATTACTGAAAGTGGCTGTGATACCATTAATGGTACAGCACACTACAGATGGCATTGTATAGTCACCTAGTCTAATAATAACAACAGTGAGTGTTGAGCTCAGAAAGCGGTAGTCGCCTAATTGCATGTCATGTGATTGTGAAGAAGTAGTCCCAATCTGTTAACATATACATGACATTTTAGGACATTAATAAGCAGCAGTTTTAAAATCTAGTGCACAAACACTGAAGTGTTACGAAACAGTACGTTCACAAACAAAGCAACATACAAATTATTTATTAATATTTTTTTTAAAGTGGCCACTAGTCGGTCTAGTTTTACCTCAATGTTTGGAATCAAATTAGTACTCGTTCTAACCCTACAGCATGCTAATATATTCTTTTCACAAATGAGACTTTCACAGAAACTGTGCGCTAACCACCTTGTGTGAAAACCCACACCCAGAGATCCACACTCTCTGGGTCACTTACAGTGATGTTACAAGCTGCCTGAGAACACACAGTGCCAATCAAACACTGTCATTTCTTATATTCTCACAGAGCTGAGTCAGATGTGTCTAGAAAGCCAGCATCAAGTCCTTGCATCTCACAGTGCGAAATTAATTCAGTGGCTGATGTGTCTCTTGAGTTTAGTTGAAAGGTTAGTGAGTGGCTAAACATTCAGGGCTGCAGTCATCAAGCATGTTTATCTCTGCATGCATTTGAGTCTGTTCTAAATTGTAGACGCGGCGAACCAAAATACAAGAACATTTCTCAACATTTCTCAACTCCAGTTTGCATGTGTGTTACTATTAGCCACACCTAAAGTTCAATGCATGGTAAACACTCTTTACTGAATATTGCACAACCATAATCAACTCACAAAATAAACCAAATAATGAAGGCAGATAAAAAATGCAGGGTGGGTGAAACCTCTTAATCCTTGATTTGTAATGGTTGTTGACTGTACGGCACATCACAGAAAAACAAATATTGGCTCATGGTACAGTTTACTGTGCTTATTGCAATAGAGGTACAGTGTGGACTCTCTCCAAGGCGACACTATCCTTTTCGTATTGCAGAGATCAGATTTGAACACAGTTTTCTAAGTGTGGTCTCACCAGTACGTTATACAACCACGTCTAAACCTTTGATTTCCACTCGACAGTTTTCCTATTTGTATTGCTTCCCCACGCTGTCTGGTTGTTGTCAACGACGAGTCTATTACAACACCAAGGTGTTTCTCGTTCTAGTTCTATACCACCCATTTGATATTTGAATCCTACATCTTTGAGAGTAAATCGTGACTGACATGTTGACTTTCAAACCTCAACATGCACGGCGAGCGACGGAGCAAGACGACAGAATTCTTAAACGGGCTTCCTGAGATTTCGTCAGCCTGACAGCAAGAAAAGACAGCGAGGAGAGAAGACAGCAAACTGTCAGAGACGCTAAAGATTAGCTCTGCCTGTGAGGATCCAACCAGCTCCCTCAAGCAAAGCCTTCCTATAATCACAACTGAATCCACTGTCATTTGCATTGGGATACACTGGCATTTATTTGAGATTTCTTGACCTTTTCAGTATGCAAGGAACAAGCATAACATTATACTGAGCATACAACAGAGAGCGATACTGTGCACCTTTTATACAGAGTTAAGTGTTAAGATGTTACAGCTGGCTATCTCTGAAGTGACTAGATGAAAAGATTATGAGTTACGATAAGGATGTTTTCTTCTTTTGTGGAATTCAATTAAACTGCGGTAGACCCTGTTAAAGAAACCAACAGACCAGAAGAGGAATACCTAATCTAATAAACCACAAGAGTCTTTATAAACATTCTTTAAATTACTTTGTTACTATTGTCCACCATAGGTTAAAATATAATTGCTTTCAATTGTAAATCCCAGTACAGTCTGTTTTCTTAGACAATGTCAAGAAAATAAAACACATTTTTGCTATGAAGCACAAACTATAAAATGGCTGTTTTGGAAAAGAAAATGCTATTTCACTTCTTGGAGAAAGGCTGTTTTCTTAGAATTTATATTTGGTTTATGTCTGCGAAAACCACTATTGGAGAAACAAATTTCATATTTCAAACGAGACACATTATAGAAACAGTAAAAGAAAATTTACTTTTGAGCTACATATGTAAAACAAGTGATACTACGAATTCTAAAATTCAACCTGCAGTATGCCATGACACCTCTGTAGGGAAGTATTTTCTGTTATGCTGAGGTATAGTTTATGAACTTCATGCACTTTGGGTCAGACCACCATGGCCTAACCACGAAGCTGGCTGAAACCAGTTAAGAATAATAAAAACAGAACAGTCATAGAATGGTCAGAATGAGTCCATAGCAACAGCTGTCTTTGCCAATTTGAAGAGAACACAGTTTGGGCTAGGCTAGACAGTCAATCAGTTTAGAACACATGCATTGGGTTTATGCCTGGGGAGTTGTTCTGTATGTATAAAAAGGCAGAGGGTCAGTCATATGAGTGAAACACTCTCGGTATACAGATATATCTGATCAGTCTTATGCTGGCATTGTATAATTAGTTTGACTAATATTTCTGTCGTCAATAATCATGCAAGGATGAAATGAGTGTTATTCAATAAACTGTAGTTCCATTTGGTTTACCTAAAGAAGTTGCCATTGTTTTATTATATATTTATGACATTAAAGGCATTAAATAAATAAACACCTCACAAACAATTCCAATTCATAACAACTAAAGTACTGTATTGATTTTCTACCATGCTTTATTCTCAGTATTGGTACAGTTGACATCACCTCTTGATTCTCTCAATTTAAAGCAGTGACATCACAATAGGCTGCTCTATAGCAACCTTTCCCATCTTTTCAATGGAAATGACAAAGGAATAAATAATGGTTGCTTATGAATAAAAAAGAATCATAGGTCTGCTTTTTTTCTATGAATGTCTGTTTTACTTGTATGCTTAAATATTAAAACATTACACAGTATGTTATAATCTAGACAATATGTTCAGCGATTTTAATTATACGTGTGCCATTTCATCAGTGTTGCCTCATGTCTTCCTAAATGTTGAGTCCATTATACCATAAACATATTGTGTACTCTTCATTAAAAACATATTACTGCTCGCTGTCTCTCACTGTTTTATCCCTCCAGGCACTAATTTTCCAATATAAACCTCAACTTTAGTCTAAATTAATTTGCACAACATAATATAATGTTCCTATCTTGTGTGTCTGATTTTCCGGTCAATTCAAATTTTAACAGATAATAAATACTGTACTGCAGTATTGCCTCTCTCTCAACAGGAGTGATCTGATATTTAACTGTGTAACATTGTTCATGTTCTAAATCAACAACAAAAAGTCCCCAACAATTGCTACCCATATTGCGCTTGCTTTCTTAACTCTGTAATGTCCATTTCTGTATCACATGGGACACAATGCTTAGCCACACCTCTGTATTATTATTTTTTAAAATCCGTTTTTCATATGCAGTTGACGGCCCTGACTGTGGTTGTAACGTTAGTATAGAATCTTCTCTCTGTATAAAGGTGCAACTCATTGTTTTGCTGGGTGTGCTCAGTCTGCTCTGAAAGGGAGATTTGCAATGATTGTTTTGTAGACAATGATGACAGGCCAGAAAGGCCTGTTACTTAACAGGTTAGTCAATGGCTTTGTGTGTGTATAGGGAACGCTGGAGATGAATGAACACAAGCCCCCTGAAAGGTCAGACGACCCCGAGCAGGCCTTTAATGTTGTGGAGCCCCTGCTGTGTGGAGTGTGCCATAGGGGCGGTGGGAGCAGGTGCAGCTGTTAGTCTGTTGTGTTAGGAGAGATCCATCAAAGTGTACTCCGCTATCTCTAGCCTTGTGCAATCTTTCTATGAGTTTGGTATCATTTTCCTTTCCCAGTCCTGCAGAGATTACTGCTCCTCTCTGCTGTAGCCAAATAGTATTCCTCAGTGGGGTTTCCGTCTAAAAGTGTCAATTAGGCACGACTTGCTTCAAAAATGAAATTCCTTTTTTTATGTCTATAACTTTTTTCTTTAGCATGGTGCTTGAATGAAGCCTGGCTTGTAGTTATATGGAGAAGCTTTGAGCTAAGACTTGAAGATACTCCATGAATAACACAGATGTCTGTCCTATGCAGTTGTCCCCCACCTATGTTTAAGCCAGGTTGTGATAAAAAAAAGAACCACACTATTCTCAGGAAAACCAAAGGAGGGGCAATTTATGGGTACATTGCATATATTAATCCTTTAATGGCTGATAAGGTGGCAGTATGTAAATACAGGTTTGTCATTTGTCAAGGATGCAATTTGCATAACAATAGAATTGGTCATGTGAGGTAGGGTACATTTACATAAAGGTGTGCCATACAAGCAGGCAGGTGATAAAATGTTTTTCAGGGAAACCTGCCCTTTGGAACAACTGTATCAAGCCAATACTCTCCAAACCGAATACAAGCCAAAACTCCCTGGCGACAAGCACAAAGTGTCTATTCTAATGTGGAAACAGAAACCATATTGCCGTTGTGATAAATATGATTTGAAATGCGACTCTTTCCCAGCCTCTGGGCTTATTTTGGTTTGAGTTGCTGTGGCAACACAGATGGCATTCAGGCCTAGAATATAGCAGCAGGCTGACAATGGGAGGTCGTTGTTTTGTGTAAAGGCAGCAGCTGGGTCTCCACAAAAGCCATTCAGTATTCACTACAGATGGGTTCATTATTCAGGGTCTATTCAGAAGTCTCTCTTTATTTACTCTGGCATTAATAGCACTGTTTTGTCAAGCAGCAACCAGCCTCTTGCTCGAGGTAACAGGGAAGGAGAGTCCATTGTTTCTGGCACAAGCTCTGCTCCCTACCTGGTTTAAACAGTTTGTGGACGCAGAGCTGGGATGGGGTTTGTCTGAGAAGCTTAATGGTCTACTACTCACTGTAAAAATAATTTAACAGGGTGCATATGGGACTCCTTACCTGGTAATTGTGAATGGCAAAGGTTCAAAACAAAGGTACAATGGTAGTACAGCTAGCAATATAAAAAATGGTACCCAAATAGGAACGTTTCCCTATTTCGACACCACTGTTTAGCTACAAAACACCCAATGATGGTATATGCAGTAATTAATGTATAGGTTGTCAATACTATTGTGAAAAACAATGTAAAACGTTTTGACTATGTCTTAATTTCAAGATTAAACACATTGATGCTTAACACTTATATCTGAAATGTTTGTCATTGAATTTCATCGGTTTCTTTTAATATTAGTAGACACTGCAGATTTTCCCAATAGTTTTGAGTAGCAATACATTCATTTTTTGTCTCAGTCGGTGTCAGAATGTGCAACCCTATCAGGACCACAGTGCAATATTTGTTCCAAATCCACTGTGTTCTCATTGCTGGTAAAGCTGATGCTACGGTTTCTTCAGAGTAATAGACTGGCTGTGTTTCTCCTGGAGTGTGACCTTTAAATACAATTCATAAATATATACATTATAATGGTAGGTTATATGTCAAATGGATTGAACTGTTATTCAATGTGCAGTAAGGCAAGCTCTATCATATGAACCATTGTCCCTGATCAATAAATCAGCAGTTTTAATAGACAGAGCTGTTTAAAGCAAAGCACAAATTGTCTCCAGTAGCTTTTCATTTGTGTGTCATTAATTTTGCTGTTGTAACAACGTCTTACAGCTAATAGCTCCATGTACTGTATTCTACCAAATCCAATAGTTATAGTGTTTGTAAGGCCTTCAGCAGGCTACTAGGGGGAAATAAACTATATATAAAAATAATTAAAAATACTATAGTTCAGACAAATAATAATGAACCTTTTAGGTAGTCTCTGAGCAAGCCTGAGAGTGGTGGAATTTCTGTAATGAGGCCAGTGTAAAAATGACCACTAGGAGGAGTCTGCGAGTGTCTCATTCGTTAAAGGCCCAACCGTGTGGCGTGCAGGGTGAGACATACAGTCAGGGGAGCACAGATTCACATCCAAGGCTGTGCCCAGTTGCTGTACTTAGCTGCGGAATCACTTTCAAATTCACTTACTTGATGGGTTAGGGATGGACTGACCAAGCACTCATGAGATCAAGCAGACACCTGCAGGGCTGGCCTTTCTTAAGCTCGTGGGTGTAAAGAGTCAATTGGCTTGGTGGTAGGATTGAAGGACAGCCACTGACTTTCAGTTCTCC
Organism: Polyodon spathula; assembly: GCF_017654505.1. NCBI lineage: Eukaryota > Metazoa > Chordata > Actinopteri > Acipenseriformes > Polyodontidae > Polyodon > Polyodon spathula. The sequence continues at coordinate 16,236,735 of NC_054558.1, read as the reverse complement.
AGAGATTGCTCCTATGAGGGAACGTAATTGGAGAGAAAAATGGGAGTAAAATTTAAAAAATGTCCACTAGAGTGTTCACCAGTAACACCCACCCTCCCTCCTAAGTTTATCGTTGTTTCATGGGGGAAGAAATTACAGATGCACCCCCCCCCCGTAGTCATTTTATTACTAGCCTTGCTATCTTGCTCAGGCTCGCTTAGAGACAGCCCCAAAGATAACATATACTGGTGACTTTAAACAACTATCCGAGTGCAGAAGCATTAAGAAATGCTGATGAAGAACACTGCATATCAGCCAGATATAATATTATTCAAATTCAGAGGGCATTCCTTTTAATACATGCATTTCTTGTGATGATGTAGGACAGGCAGGTGCACGCGTACTCTGTACTGTTCAATGACAGCTTCAGGCTCCGTCATTTATTGTCCTTAAAGGGGAGTGAGAAGAGGGTGATTATTTTGTCGTTTCATAAAGGGGTGCGGATAAAGAGTGGGATTAGGGAGAGAGAGTGGGAGGAGCTTGGATGTCGTCCATATATCTTCCTGATCTCTCTGTCTCTAACAGTCTACTGCAGTATCTGAGGAAAAGGGCTTGGAGACTCGACCCTCCACATGGCCACAGCAAAGAAATACAGGTACTGTTCTGCTGTTATTTATCAGCAGTGTCTTTTGTACGTGCTCTTTTCTTCAAAAAAATACAGGGTATTGTGCTGGAGTACCATTTTCAGTGAAAGATTGAGCGATCTTGAATTTTGATCTTTGAATGTGTTTGAATATCAGATCTAAGGGAGATGGCTGTTAGTGGGTGGGCGTTCTAGTGTAGGTAGAAATTGACATAAATATCTATGCTAATGCTGGATCTGAAATCTGAAGGTTTTTAAAAGCTAAATGTGGGTTTTATTTTTATGGGCTTTTTGTTTTACCAGCTGAAATAACCTAGATACCTAGTTTTGTATTTGTCAGCTTTTCTAAATTTCTAAATACATATTACATTATTTTCCAAAGGAGCCACACACACACACACACACACACACACACACACACACACACACACACACACACACACACACACACACACACACACACACACACACACACACACACACACACACACACACACACACACACACACACACACACCACCAATTATTTCAATAAACTGTTTTGCTTATGACTGAGGTCTTGCTATAAAAAGACGAGTATTGGCTTGGATTTTGCTTAAATATTGAATTCCTGTATTAATGAGAGGTTCTATTTTAGTTTAAAGATTACTACAAGGGAGAAAGCAGAGCAGAGACAAGTCCTTCTCTTCTAATAGGAATCACAGCGGCAAGCAAGGTTTAGTGGAGATGGGTGTGTTTTTGGAGACAGGGCTGTTTTGTAGAAAGCACTGGTATTGTTGAGGATCTGATGAGACTGGGCTTCAATGCAAATTGCAGGAGCATATGCCCGGGCCAATATTCATTAGAGTGAAACGGACCTGAAAGGATTTCACACCACAGCGACGCGGTGCAAGGAGAAGAGGCGCAGCGCATAGGGATTTGTTATATTAAGCCGTGCTTGCAGAAACCCACAGATACTGCTGCACAGTTTGGAAGATTAATAATGCAACACTCCCAATGCTGCAAAAATAAATCCATGTAGCGTTTCTCTGTGCTGCTTGTGTGAATCTAAGAAGGAATCAAGGAATCTAATCTTATATTGGCGCATGTATTATTATTTTGTGTTTAATTTAATTTAATTTACCAATATTTTATAGCTTTACATTTATATTTCTAGATATATACAATATTGGGTGTATCACAGTGTTTTTTTTTAAATTAAATATATGTATTTATCAAGATATGTTGTAATATTTTCCTCAATATATTGATATATTGTTTCATACCTATATATTACAATATATTTGGTAATCTAATTGTATTCATGGTCTGTATTAGATAGATGATACCACATCAACCACTTTATTCCTGCTCACCCTTAGGGAAAAGCATTAACGGTTACAGGAATATTAATATTTAGAATATGAGTTAGACATAATACATTGTGTATTACTGTGGTGGACTCCTGTCTTTGTATCCTATACGAATTGTAACACCTCGCTAAAATATATTGTTTTATTTAGTTTAGAAAGCTGAGTTGTAGCCATAAAATATGATTACCAGGTCAGAGAAAGTGGTAATTTTCAAAGTATCAATTCTCTTATGAGTAGTAGCTTCAGACTTCATTTTTTCTTTGTTTTTCACTGTACCCTTCTTATGAGGTGTGCAGTCATGCACAATGAATCTCAATGCAGAGTGAATCTCATTGCAGAGTGTATCTCATTGCAGTTACACACATACTGCGTTTCGTATTTCTTCACCTGTGTCAAGGTGCTCTCACCAGCACTCAGGAGCTGCTCTTCAGTTCTTGTTGCCTGTTGTAGATACATGCAACATAGACTACTGTAGATAAGCCAAATTCACACTGCTAACTAGTAGTCATATAATACAAAATATAGGCAACATACATGAAGACATATTTTATTTAAACAGTATCAATAAAATATGTGTTTTATTTTTTTTTCTTATCAGGAAATCCCACCCAAACTGCATGATCCATATCTGAATCACAATGTTTTCTATGGTAAGGTAAGCATTCATTGAAAGCTCAAAATATCCTGATTGGGGAACATTAACTGTTTACTGGATAAAGAGTTGTGTGCTGTACAATGTATTAAAGAGCCTTGCTTATTATTTTCTGTACTGTGCTATGCCTTAAAAATATCTCCAGTACTCTAAACCCACACCGTGTAACACTTTGTCGCAGAAACTAGCTGTTAAAACAACAGTTTTGTATGTCTCTTCTATTTTTTAAATTGTTATATACAACGAACACATAATTGGACATTTTAAATAGAGGGAAAGAAAAGGGGGGGAAATTATTAAATATGCAAAGAAAACAATATCAGAATACTAGACCCCTAACTGTCATTAAAGTACTGTGACCAAACCCATATCTATCAATGACTCATACTAACGCCATTGCCCTTGAGTCCAGCCCTGCTGTATATTGTCATACTTTGCTATCTGGAAATAGGGTTACAAGATTTTCAGTGGGAAAAACTGGGATGTTTTTATTTTCTTCAATTGATTGATGCCATAGCCATTAAAATACTATACAATAACACCATTTATTTAGTGTATGTTTCTAAGTATTCAGTGGCTACCTCTAATCAAGTTGAGAGTGCATTTCTTACACAGCAGCAACGTGATTAGAGGGATCCACCAAACACTTATTACAAACATACAATAAACAATTCACTGTTTTCTTTCTATTGTCATCTGACCAAAATAAATACAATAGCAAAACCGGGACAGTTTAACAATTTTACTGTTTCTGATCAGGATCTGTTTTCCTGGGACTTCTGGTAAAGGATACTGGTATAGTAATAACAAACTGCCCCAGTACAAAGAAAAAAAAAAAACACTGCTTTATTTACTAATAAATCATTTTTATTACACAGGTGAAAGTATAATAACAGGTATTATGTTTTTTTTACTAGATTTTTAAAATTTTGAAACAAAAAAACCCAAAACAAAACGGTTGTCACCATTGTTGAGTCACCATTTAAAGAATACAAAAACTGTGTTTGACAATTTCATGAGTAGCACTTAATCTTTTTCATAAAAACTGAAAAAAGGAGTATTTTTTTACATTGGTTAACAACAGCATAGAAAAGTTTAAGGAGCTCTGTTTAGTTTATCAAAAACAGTATTCAAATATCTCATGAGTTTTAGGCCTCAAGCTTTTTAAGACCGCATAGGCCTCATCCTCACATTAAAGTTGGTTTGAGACCCAGTAATTTGACCCTGGATACATTTAGGCTTTTGTCAGGTAAGTGTACCATTGAAATGTGTCCTGGTACTCATTAGATAAATAAATCAGGTGAGATTTTGTTCCACTTTCTGCTGCTCTGTTTTACTTTGTACCTCTCCAGCTTTGTAATGGATCACCCAGTGCAGGAACACACCAAGGATATTCTTCTTCCTGGACTCTCCATCTGAGAGTGAACTTTACTGAATCTATCACTGTCGAGCTGCATTGAGGTGAGCTAAGCAATACTGTACTGCCCTCAGGGGGAAATGCTATTTTTAACACTAACTGGAATCCACCGGAAAAATTCTGGTTCATATGTAGATTAAATTTGACATCATGACATGGGTGATAAGTGTGAACTGAAATGCGATGGGGATTTGTGAGGACCAGAAATGAATATTTACTGTGGAAGTTGTTCACGTTCAATGGAACTACAATAGAATTTATTTACAGAAATGAACTTGTCTATTGCCGCTTTCTTATTTTTTCCCTATATATTGAATCCTGCTGTATGTAGGCCTGCTTTTGCAATTGTGTTCATTTTAAGATCATTGTCGTTACTTTGCATCCCATGTTTTAATGTGATACACTCGCATCCAGATTCCAGTGTAAGGATGGACTGTCAGTTTCAGATGAGTTTTCCACTGCCTGCATTGTGCAGGGTTATCTAATAGCCTCCTACATGGAGTGTCTGAAGCCAGTCACTGAAGGCATCTCATTCGTGATTGTACTTAGTTTATTAGCCCTTTTTTACTTACCAGTATTTAAAAAATGTACAACATTGCGGGAATTTATCTGTGTTCATTACATGGAATTTATCTGTGTTCATTACATGGAATTTATCTGTGTTCATTACATTTTTTGTAAGCAAAAGCGGGTCCAAATAATTATCTGTCCAGTCTTCTTGGCAAATATGGGGGCACAGGTGGAAATGCTTCTAAGCTGCTTCTATCCGCTAAGAATGCTAAATACTGTGACCATGTAAAACAGGTGAAGTTAACCTGTATCAGTACTACAGTAACAGACAGTTACTCACACTAAACATCATGTCATTTTTACATAACCCTGTCTGCCGTTTGGATTTTCTTGATATAAATCACTAAATTAATTTTCAAAACGCTCAGAATCCTAAGGTAAAACCAAGTCAAGTAGATAAGTCAGTAAAAAATGAAGTCAAGAAGACAAATGTTTCCTGCCTTAATAAGAGCACTGAAGGTGACACTGGTCAAAACGTTTCAATACTGGAGCCTAGCCAAGTGATTCTAGACAGCGGTATACAAGCTTACCCCCCACATACATCTTACAAAGTCATTGTTCTCATCTTCTAGGTCTGTTTTACATTTAGCACTTAGTACATGAGTCAAAAAAGTACGTAATCAATTTTACATGCTCAGCTATGCTTTAGTAACCTCTAGCTTAAGTTGAGCCTGTCAGAAAATCAGATAAATATAAAACTCTTTCATGGCTGATTAAGTTCAATATATCTTGACTCATGTTAAATCGGCATAGAAAATGTGCGTTATCGGATTGCTTCAGTGTAGATGCAATACAGGATAATCTGCAGTGCCGGACACTATGAGTAATTTATTTTCTGTCTGCAATCACTAGAGGACTTTTCATGTCCCGGGTTTGCCTACAGACTTCACTCTTCACAGTCTTTTTCCAGCCGATAGCTCTTGAGCTGTACAGTATATGACATTCCAAGCTCCCCAATACTGCTCCATTGATTCAGAGCTGCAGACACCATAATACACAGCAGCAAGAGAAATAAAAAAAAATGAAAATGATGACATGAAGTAACATTCTTCAACAGTCTGTATATATGAGTATAATATTGTCTCTTTAGGGATGTTGAAAATTGTGGTGAGAGAAACTATCTGTGCAGGTTAATGAGAAATGATGTGTAGGGTGGGTTATAGCAAACCAACATATTTCTTACTACAGGCCTGTGGTACTATTCAGCAGCCTCATCCCTTAGCAACAGAATGTTCTTCCTTTCCCCCTCAGTACAGATATATCACACTTCCACTGCAGTGCTGATACTGCCATTGGGAGTTCATTTAGCACCTGAAATATTTTGGACTGCTGCACAGTCATTTCATTTCGCCAACAGTGCAAGATTTTACTGCTCTGGCCCAAGAGTTAACACTGCCCTTTGAAACCAACCCAGACATGATTACAACAGAAAGAAAAATGCTGACTGAGAGCTGTTTCTCTTGCTTACAAGTTTTGTGGTTTTACTGTTTTGCTCCCAGGATTGAGTGACGCCTAGCGGAAGTGAAAAGCCAGTGTCCAGTTACACACCAATGGAGGGGCCTGTCATTCCCCTGTGGTTTAAAGAAGGAGCCTGTCATGGTGCGCACTGGCTCTGGGTCGACACTGGTTAGCGGGAAGAAGGCCCAGCAAGAATTCTGGTCTCATAAACCTCCAACCAAATTCAACTGATAAGTTAAAATTCACTGCAAGAACACAAAAAACTTCAGGTGACAAATGGGCCTTGATGGATGTAGTTGTCAGACATGCTGGATCATTTTGCATTATGAAGTTAATTAAAAAGCACGCTGACAAGCGAATGAAAGATGTCTGCCCTTTATCATCCTGCTGCTGCTGTTTAATAGCTGTGGAAAATACGAATGATAGCCTGAATCTTGTAATGTTGTTTTCCCAAATACTAACAATGTGCACTGAAAGTCTGCTTCAGCTAAAGCAACAGTATTATCACCCTTGGTTCTTTAAACTACTGAATCATGTAACAGCTTTTGTTTTCCGTGTCTTGAATATGAGGACAGCCATATTATATCAAGACAAAATCAATAAAATTATGTTTCACTGGAGAACCAAATAGGCAGCCTGTGAAAGTGCCAGTGCTGTAAGGCTTTCCTGCTCTGGTAATGATCACAGTATATATTTTTTAAATGTACTGTAGATTCGAGAAACGCAATAAGGCCAATTTGGACCACAACTTGCTTAAGAAAATGAAATTTCAGAAATATGATTTTTGTGTGTGTGTGTGTGTGTGTGTGTGTGTGTGTGTGTGTGTGTGTGTGTGTGTGTGTGTGTGTGTGTGTGTGTGTGTGTGTGTAAGAAACAAGCTTAAAAAAAAATGCAAGTATTCTCCATGGTGGGCATGCTTAAATAGCAGATGAAATGCAGGTTCTTTGCCCCACAAAACCAGTATTAAATTCTACATTTCAAGCACAATAAAACAAGCAGAGGAAAACATCAATGCAATATTTTCTATAATGGGTACACTGGCAACCATCAAGCGTCTTAAATATTTAAAAAGTCCATCTTTTCATACAGTAGGGACTCAAGAGGGTGCTCTATGTTAGCATGCTGTTTGCTATGGAAACAGCTGAACAGAATTTGAAAGAAGGTACTGGGAAACCTTATTGTTTGATTGTTAAACAGGAATTTGTTGAATTTATTTAAATTCAATACAAAGCTTTTTTAAACTTATTCTTACAATCTTTGCATGTTTCATTAAATGCTACACGGTAATTGAAATGAATTAAGTACGACTAACTACTAACTGCTACTAAAAAAATACTAACAATGCAGACTAACAAATCTAAACTTTGTGTGTGTCTTCTTGGTATTTTCACTGTGCTAACTTTCAGGCTGTTTGATTGCCCTCGTATTATAACTGTGTTAAGATTCTGATGGATATCCGAATATTCTTTCATTAACTGTACAATACAGCATATTGAAATATTAAAACATGCTAGCTTATCGTATGATCTAACTCAGCTCAGTAGATTGTCTTTTGGAGATTTCAGTTGGCATGGTATGCAGATTAAAACTCAAACTTGGTCATTTTTGCCAATATTTTCAGCAAAGGCAACAGGAATATTCGAATATTTACCCCAGCGTGTACAATGCACCTGTTCCTATTAATAAAATGGCCACTTCTTTCCTGTCCTTCTCTTTTCAACTTTAACACAGTTCTGCTTTCTCTTTTAAGCCTTGTCTTAATCATGCATGAAGAGCGCCACTCCTCTGACAGGATGGGGTGCAATAACTAACATTTGTGAATAACCTGGTTACTAACAACTACTAACTGAAATTAACAGAAAATCTATAAAGTAAGTACGTTTTTATTTTCCTGTACAAACGTTTAAATCCAGCCTACTCAGTTGTTATAACTAACCATATATTATTTATCGGAATCTATATATACTACTATATATATATATATATATAATATATAGATATATATATATATAATATATAGATATATATATACTGTTCATCTGTCCATGTCTGTTTTGTACCAATTTACATCTGTTTGTCTGTGTATCTATATATGTATTCATATACATCTAGTCATTGTTTACTACTGTACAGAATGTGTGTGTTGGGTATAGTGTCTGTTCCCAACCTAATAAACTAACAAAACCTAACATTGTACTAACCTTTTTATACAGTATTACTACTAACATAAAATGGTTGATTTGTAATATTGGCTTTTATATGACCCACAGTAATTATTACTGGGAGCTTTTTTTTCACCTTCTATGGGAGTCTAACCACTTCTCAAATATATATATATATATATATATATATATATATATATATATATATATATATATATATATATATATATATATATAATTTGAATATTAATAATATTCAAATGCTGTATAAAATATATTTTCAAATTCTTTGCTCTTCATAATTGTATTTTTATATTTTGGAAATACATCATATAAACTTGATGGAAATTATATAAAAATAGATCAGGATAGTTCCAAATAAATAACTAAATAAAAATGTACAAATTTCCAAACGTATTATTCTTATTAGAAAACTGAATACAATGTATCAGTCAGAAAGTGACAACATTGATTTGAGATATCTATTAAAAACTTGCCAGCTGACACTTTCAAATACAATCGCTGTAACAGCCTCTGAACTTGGACCTGTAATAAAAACACAGCTGTAATAGTCTTTAAATAAAAACACACATTATACCATTATAATACTGTGGAAAAAATCCAGACACAGCATAAGATTATCAGCAATGTCATAACAGTGGATTTGGAACACATATTGCATATGGTTCTCGTTACTGTAACACACAGGAATGCTACTGCAAGTGAATATTGTGATAACATTCTACCAATGGAATCCAATAGTTCATATATGATATAATGGGACATGTTTGACTCCCTAGTTAACAGTGTCACTTTCTGACAGCATTACTTGTATCAATACCACTCGATTAAGGATCAAATTGATCATGAAGCAATGCAGGATTTGGGAAAGTGGTTACAAGACTAATGGAAAGATCCCCTGTTCTGCTGAACCCAGATGCTAGTTCTGAATGATAGTGCTTGGCCTGCTGCTTGTATTTGTATCCCACTTTGAGATCAATGTGCATTTGGTGATTTCAAACTAACATAGAAAACTAGTGCTGATACTAACATTTGCTGTTACAAATACTAACTTTGCTGGGAGAGTCAATTGCTAATGTTACTGCTGCTAAATGGTTTGATGCTTTTACTAACCACTGTATTCATTAGTAACTAACATTAGAGCTCTATTCCTATATATAGTGTATGCTTCTGATATATATTGTACTAACACTGTTACTAAATGTTGCAAATATACTAACCACTCTTACTAACAAAATAATAAAACTGTACTAACACATTACAATAGAAACTTATACTAACTGCAAAATTACTAACGTTTCCTACTACTATCAATTAAATTGTTTCTGTGAACTTTTTAAAATATGCTACGAGTGTTTTTTCTTGCTAACACTTCTGCTACAGAAACACTGACTAACATGAATGTGTGGTGGCAGTGGTGCTTAACCAGGAGAACAGAAGTATGTTTTTTTATGACTGACGCGTGACTAACACTGTGTGTCTGTTTCTGTCTGGATGGTACGAGTGGGCTAGCTTTTGAAAGTTCAGATTTAAGAAGAAGTTAAAAACTAGGAATAGCTTAAAACAGAGGAGGATATTGACTGTGAGAAGGCTGACTTTGAAATAGCGATCTTTAATGTACATGGAGACTACTTTGTATATAACCACATGGAATTGCAGCCTTTATTAACAAAGCCACATAAAATCAAGCTAAAGCTCTTATGCAGTACATATGCACACTTGACAATTGTTCCCTTATACCTAACTGTCTTAAACCTTTTATACGTTCATAGATCTGTGGGATGTTATTTACATAATTATATATGTAAGGAAATAATACCTGGTACTCTTCTTCAAAAATGTATTATAGAATACCGATATTTCTTATTGCATACAGTTTTATTTAAACAAATACTGTATGGAACTAGGGCTGGATATGACATCTCTGACATTTTATATATAAAGTAAAATCTTGAGTCACCTTCAATATGAAGGCTCCCCTGTATTCAGTATTAAGGCCACCATCTGCAGTCCCAAATCTATCAACCCCTTGGGAAATTACCTGTCTAATAAAACTGATCATTCTGCAAACTACCAAACTGAAAAAAAAGCTGAAAATTTGAATTAAATTAAATTAAATTAAATTAAATAAGCTCAAGATAAACTATTTAATAAAGTGCTAACCAGTTTAATATATTGGCTATTCCACAAAAGGGATTTTCATTTCTAGCAATACATTCTATGCACCTTCAGTAGTAAGTCCACATTTTGTTGGTCGCTTGACTGGCCTTATATGAAAAGGCATTTACTACAGTTAGGAAATTTGACCTCAAACTGGAAATATAATATCCCTACTGCCATAGTGTACGTGCTATAATGCAGTCGCCTGCAGCTGATGAATTCCCAAAAGAGAAAAAAAAAAAACAATCCAGGATTTCTGAGTTGAAAAGCTAGCTGTCAGAAAACAGAGTGAGCTTAAAGAGTGAGCGACTGGGACCTCATTGTGCAGAGGCACATTTAAAATGGCCTGCAAGTGGTGCTCAATCTATAAATGTGACCTTTAGTTCTAGGAGAATGCAGCTGTTTCAGAGGACCCTATCTGTGTGCTTTTCATCTTACACTTCATCTTATAAAATGGATGCTTTACATCGACATTTCCTAATAGGTAATGTCTTACCTGTTTAAAATCCTATTACAGCAGTTCTGTTTCAGCTTAGATCGTTATTTTCCATGCTTACTAACTTACAGCAAAAGCTGCTTCTGAAAAGACTCCTGCAGGCGTTTTGTGAGGAAGCACTTAAGTGCTACACAGGCAGTGCGCAATGCTTCACCTGTGGACTGGATTGCCAACATGTCTGTCTAATAAGCATTCGTTTGAGTTTTCTAACATGTCTGTTTCTGTTCTAACTATGAACACCAGACTCTAAAACAATTATATTACTAAACCAGAAAAATATCACTTTGGCAAAGAGGGCTTTCAGCTTGTGTCATTAACACAAAGTGTGCCTATTCAAAACTGACCTTTCACTTTCTTTGGTGATGGTAAACGTTTGTTAACCCTTTAAACTCTGGTATATGGGATTTTGCCTGCCAGTGGGCCACTTACCTTTTGCTTTGTACCTCCGACCAGGAACATCTATCAGTGATGATTCTTTGTTTGTTCCAAAGAAGAAGAGTCAGGCTTCAATTCAAGACCAAATGCAATGCGATACTCAGCCAAACAAGGATTTTAGAAACAATGTTCGCATTCTGGTATTCCGGTCATTTTTTGTGCTATTGGGCTGAAATTTTGTGTGGAACTACCCAACATATAGGACTGTCATATACACTTCTCAAAAAATGTCCACATACATGTTTTCATGGTTTATTTACAAAAAACTGATAATTTTTGTAAATGCATTTTTTTCTTCACATTTTCTCATCTGTGAGAGTTTTTCATTCCAGATTCCAACATAATATGAAATAAAAAAATATAATAAATGATATAAATACCATGCTTCAGGGATGTTCAGAAATGTGTTTTTTACAGGGGAAAGGCAATTTGACAACAATAGGCAAAAATTGCTTGGAGAGTAAAGGGTTAAAGACATTTCGAAAAGTGCAAACTTAAACTCCCCTTAGAAAAAGAAAAACGTTTTATAAAACCTTACTAAATGTATCAGAAATAGATGCTATTTAAGATGAACCAATGTATGCTTGAGAATGGTTTTCTCTAGATCTCTTAATAGCTTTTGGGGGATGCTTTAGGTTAGGGTTAGGTTTAGGGTTAGGATTGCTATAGCAACCTGCACATGTATGTGTTCTATCCCTTGCCATTTAGCCAAAGCAAGCTATTTGAATCACAAGCTTTCCGAGCAAGAAAGTCTAAAAATCAGTACATATAAACCAACAAATAAAGAGTTGACATTTTGTGAATGATTTGTAGTTTGCCAGCATGGCAGTTAAATCACTACCTTTTAAACACTCCCCCTTCTGAATGTCTGTATTAACACTGTCCATGTACTAAAATAACAGTGCTTTGTTTAATGAAAATGAAACAATACAAATACTGAAGGTACTGCTAATAAATCCTTAACACAAGCTCACCCCAATGGGTATTGGTTTTCCAGGGAATTCTGGTAGTAATAGACTAACTTGACTACTAATCGACTAATATATCTGTCTGGTTGTATTGCATAGTGAATATTATTAACACAGCAAACTGCTGTTATTAACACATTAAAGTAAATCAGGGGACACTGGACTGACAGAATACAAATGCATCTTCACTACAATATTAATCCAAGCCATACTTAAGTTTTTTTTTTTACTAACTTAATGCTGTCTTTATTGGTATGAATAAGACTAATCCTTTGGTCAGCAAAAGCAATGCTTTGCCCAGTAGTTCATTTCAAGTTGCTCCCAGTTTCCTTAGGTGTTTACTGATAGACTTTTCTGTTGCGTAACCACTGACCTACCAATGTCTTACCATATGCCAGGCTGAATAGACACGACTGCACTCACTGGGTGATAAGGGGCAACTCTTTTCTTTATACTTTATGTTTTGGAGGTTTATAACTGGTTTCAGTCCCATCTGCTCTAGTCTGTAATGTGAAAGACCTATCCATGCCCTTCCGAATTACAAGGACAGCTACAATTAATACGATTGTATAGTTCATTTTAAACCATCACAGGAACTAGTACAGCACCGTTCTCCATCTTCCCAAAGGCTAGTCCACGGCACACTGTATTTCTTTGTCAAATGTTAATCAGGGCAATAGTTATTTTCAGCATGTAGTAAACAGGAAAGAAGCAGACAAAGGCATCAGCCGCAATGTTTGCGTTCCTGACTTTGATTCAATCAAATGATACACAGTGCTTTATGGCGCTATTCAATCAAAATCTTCCAGGTAAAAAATGTGGTCAAATTCAATTAACTTTTAACAAGAAACGCATTTTAGAAGTATCACTTTTTTTTTTTTTTTTTAAAGTAGGAAACTATGTAGCAATAATACGCATCGTATAACTATGCGCGTAACCCTTCAGGGTCACTTTGAAAACCCACATAACATGCATATGAATATTTATAACATGTCTTAATATTTGTTACAAACTAAAATGTACTGTAATTAAGAATGTAGTCTATGTATGAGACCTGTCACCATTAACACCTTTACTGTTATTACTGAAGTCTCTTAAGGAGAATGGTGTAGCACTGTAGTTGGCAAAAACTTTATTGATACTGTAATGTCATTTTGGACTATGTGTTATGAATGCTGCATAATGTCCTATTCAATTAAAGCAAGTATATCACATGTATTGGTTTTACAACTAGTTTTAATTCTGTACAATATTGAAATGTTCCCACATAAAAATATGTTAGGAAAATAAAGCCTGCCGAACATGTATGTTTATAGTGTTTGTTTTAAATATTGTCGTGTGCTGCTCATGTACATATTAAAAAGTTGGACTGTGAGTTTGGTATAATTCTTTATGGCTGTTTCTGCTTGTTTACAAACTAATCCCCCTTTTAACCATGAATACTGCTTGTAAAAAGGACCCTAAATGGTGGATTTTCCAAAGGCTGTTATCATCAGACAACCCATCTGCTACCTACTGTTTGGTTGCGGTGAATAGCAGCCAGTGATTGGCTAGCTGCAGATTCCTAACCAGCAGGTGGGTGATTCCCGGCGGAGTGTCTAAGGATAAGTGTCCAGCTAACACACCTCATGGCTGTTGAAAAGCCACAGGACACAGTCTGTCCACGCTACCTGAACAACAATTCTTAAAAGCCCAAATCCTCCGATCACCATGAGCTTTGTCAAGAGGAAGCCAAAACCGGCGACCAGAGTTTTAATTATTCAATGAAAATGGAATTAGTTAAGGGATTTTCGGTCCCACAAGTATAGACAGGTGTGTCAGCCAGACACCTTTGTTTCTAGTTTTGTTTTGCTCAGTGTTTTCTTTTTTGCTTTTGTACACTAGTTTTGTACATCCTCCATGCGCTGCGATTGCTGGTAGCGTCACATGTTTTATGTTTTTTTAATGTTTACTTGAAATAAATCCTGTGTGCCTGAGTGGAGTTGTCATTACATGTCTCTCCTCACCTATCAGCGAGTAAGTATATATATATATATATATATATATATATATATATATATATATATATATATATATATATATATATATATATATATATATATTGTGGGGGGGCAGAGTTAACAAGTCACATTGTCACATGATTTTAATGGAATGAGGGAGAGGTTAGGCTTCTCCAGGCAAGCGTAATGCCAGGTCAGGGCCGATTTAGAGAAAAGGAAGTCTCAATATGGGAACAATAGAACCACCGAATGATTGCAGGCACCATCAAATAATAAGGTCATGTAAAAAAGAAGTGGCAATGGCATTTGAAGCTACTAACCCTTTACCTCAGGAGCTAAGTCAAGAAGGTCTTTTCAAAGTATGTTTTATGAATTAAATCAAGTTTGATATGCATGAGGGTCTGTTCTAGAGAAGCCAATAACAGTTTCATCAAACTCAAATCATCAAAAAAAAAAAAAAAATCCTAACCAATACACAGAAACCAGGACCAGGGGAAACAGTTGGAAATTAAGTGGTGATAGACTTAGGACGGAGGGAGGGAGATATTCCTTCAGAGTGGTGAGGGTATGGAGTGTGGGATACTTAGTCATGTTAATACGGAATCACTTGAAAACTTCAGAGCATTTACTTCCATGTTCAATTACCTCGTATTTTCTTCGAAAGATGAAAATTCAGTCGTAGATATACAAAACTGAGAAACAAATTAATTGAAAGTACTTAAGAAACCTTTAATAAAAACTTCAAAAAACCCAAAACATTTAGTCATTCAGTTATAGTAAAGTCAGTAAGCATTTTTCTACTTACAGTTCTTTGAAAATGTGGTCTAAAGTGCCTCAGTGCTGTCCAAATATGTGACGGGTGATAGAACTATCTAGAAAAATCACATTGTCAACATCCTACACTCTACCTGACTTCTGTGGTCACATGAAGGAATGTTCAATGTTACTTAATGGAGAAGCAACGGAGTGGAAAAAATGGAGTTTTCACTGTGCCTTTTTTTCTAACCTGTCAACATAAAAAAGCTGGAGTGTGCCAACTGCGATTCAATTATCTCCTTTTAAACTCAATTATATTAATCCATGGAAACTAGTGTACTAAAGATTACAACCGTTACTCATTTTGACAGGCAGTTATGTGTGTGTTCCTTTCCAACTTAACCCCTCATGCAGGCCATGCATTGGCTGTGCTGGTATCAGAAACATTTTATACATTGTCAATCACGGATGAAAGCATTGGACAAAATGTATATTTCTTATATATTCAGTTCAGAATTTCCGATTGCGTGTTTAAAGTTACAGATGAACGGCATTGACTGCATCATTAAATCTCACGACCTGTTTACTGAAGTAGAGTTGTGTGACATACATTACTGTGGTTATGGAATCTGACAAGTTAAGTCTAGTGGAGACATTGCTTGCTTAAAATGCATTAGTTTTCAGCAAAACATGTATTTTCTGCAACCGAAAACCGTATGATCCCTGGTTACATAAATATAAGATGACAGAATCATAAATAGCAGTTTATTAACCACGGGTTCAGTTCAAGTGAAGATTATGAAAATAGTGACCTGACAGCGCTAGCACACATTTTTTTCCAAATTGCAAGATGCCGTTTTGCTCCGTTATGGTGTCATTATTTGTTATCATATTTCTTTAAACGCTTTCATTATTCATATAACTAACATGACTGCAACACCAATAAAAATGATTTTCACTCAGTTCACAAATTAGATTAAGCAATAAATGTTAAGCAATAATATTCTCAGCACCCATATGTAACCAGACACTCACACACCTACATACATGAAGACACAGATCAAGTACTGGTTTGCATAGACAAACAGATTTCCAATTACCTTTTGAATAAGGGGTTCTGCACATCCTGCTCTGTAATTGGGCAGTGTGTCCCCTTCAGCTTCCCACATCCTGCCTGGGTATTGATATTGTAACCATTAACCTGTCCCCCTGCAACACTCTGCCTGATGTAAGAAATACAACCTGAAAAAAATATGGTACTTCTTACATGAAGTGTTGCTGGGGGACAGGTTAGTTGTTACACTGTGAGATGTTTGAGGGTTCTTTTGAGGCCACTGGGCTGATTTCAAGTTCTGAGTTTTAACCAGGATGTCAGGTCTGAAACAGTAATGATATTTATCCAATAAGTGACATGTGAAGCATGGAGTAAGGTTATACCACTGATTATGAAACTAGATTGTATACCTAATGGCCAGCAATCATCTATTCTATGTATACCACTAGTATTATATATGTGAATTCATTTAATTTTGTTTATTCTGTAGATTAGAAAAGCGTAAACATTTACTGTAACCAGGGAACCACCAAGGATTTCATTGATGAGTGGGAGTTGAAGAAAGTTTCACAGAAGGAGCCTCCAGATAAAGGAGCAATGCTAAGACCTCCCATTCATACCAATGAAAGTTTACATCCAGCGCTATTTTCCTTGTTAGTGTAAACAGAAAACAAATGACAGAGCTAGCCAATCAGTGTTTATGACGTGATTCTCATTCTCTTTTATTAGATATGGTCAATTGACACAAGTGGTTTAGAAAGTGATTCTAAACAAGGAGAATGCATTAGTTAAGCCTCAAGATGTCTTTTAAACTGAAATCTTTACATCAATAACTGCAGGATATATGCCAACTGTGGCAGAGAGAGTGGTCCTTGTCTCATGTTGTGATGGTACAGGCTGGTTGTCCCATTGCAAATGACTAACTACTGGATATTGTCGCCTCAACAACCCCATGGCAAACGTTGTGCAGTCCCTGCATCACCTAGACCTGGATGGAGACCAACGTCCACGGGAGAAGCTGGGTTCTCTCCTGCAGCCCAGTAACCCAGATAGTGGACATACACCATCCTTTTTTTAAACAGCAGACACCTTGAGATGTCCGCTCCCATACATGCTGAACATGTGTGCAAACATTCCTAGCATTCATCCCCTTTGTTCACACAAACCCTTCAACTTCTGGGGGCCTCTTTTGCACACACATGGATTTGTTCGCATTGCGGCTCCAGCTCAGTTCTTTGCCTATGCATATGTCACAAGTGACCAAATTTAGTTATGGGGAAACATTTTTTTGTACTAATCATTGTCACTAATTGTTTATTGCAAATGTGGCGCTACTAATTAATAACAGGTCACCAATCCCGTGCTCCATAACATATTACAAAATACCAGCATGTGCGGTACTGGTCTGCTTCAAAAAGTATTGGACACACTTTAACACAGGCGGCCCCAATACAACAAATAACAAATGACAGTGCTGAAGTGTGCAAAGAAACAAACTGAAATAGAATGTTGCAGAGGTGATATCCCTATCCACACTATAGGGATATTGCCATGTTGCTGCCATGTGAGTCGGATTGATTAACTGTTATAAGGGGTAATATCCCCCAATTTGTCGCTAAATCGTAAGTAAACACCAGACAATAACTTACAACGTTGATTTTTTAAAAATTGTTTTGACCCCTTTTGGTTGATGAGGGAGAAGCAGCACACTGTTTGGAGTGGAGGTTTTTGTTTTGTTTGTATTACAGTTCATGGACTTAAATAGATAAACTGGCCACTAACTGACAGACCATCCACAGCTGAAATTCATCCAGCTATTAACAGCCTTACCTACCCTATATAAACTGCTACTTCAGCACACCTTGGCAAAGAAATATGGCATGCCATGGGAAGGAGTGTGGGTGACCTATGAACCTGTTGCAGTGATCCAAGAACTGCATAGAAGGTTTTGGAACCGGCCAAGAGCAGATGGGAGATGAAAAGAAGGACCTGTGATTGGAGAACTGGAAAAATACACAATATATGGGAAGTACTTGTTTCTTTGGTAGTTTTTCATATTACAAACAAGAACTGAATTTATGCTTATTGCAGTTACATTTGTTTTTGCTGTGCTTCAAGCAATGGTATACCTGCTACACTTAAACAAGTGATTTATGGGGAAGTGTAATATATCTGATTAAATTAACCACCTTACAGGAGGGCTATGAATATTAGAAATAATAAGTATAGAATAAAAGAAGGCAGAGTTAAATCCAGTATACTTTTTGGGAATGGGAGAACTGTTTTGTTCAGGGACCTTTCAACACATTGTATTAACAAAATGGAGTTGGCATCCTATGGATGTTTATGTGGTGGGACTGCATGTTCAAGACTGCACATTAAAATCCCATTCTTTGGCGTCTTGGGCGATTGTTTCCTCAGGTACCTGGGCTGAGGGTTTTGTGGGGTACCTGAAAGGCCTTTGAGAGGATTGTACAAGGGGACAAGTTCAATGAGCTTTCGAGTCCATTTTGACCCTAGATGTTCTTTGAGACTCATGGGTTTCATGGAGGAGCGTGAGTGAGCATTTGAGACTGTCCTGGCCTTGGGAGTGTAGTTGATTACCATGCTGCTAACTATTTATTCTTGTTTACATATACAGTATTAGGTATACTATGACTGATTACTGTGCTGCTAACTAGTTGGGGTGAGCGGCATGGAATCTACAAATATCTGTGTAACGAGAGAAAAATTGAAAGAGCCAAGCTGTTTGGATTTTCCTTGTCATCTGGTTCTCTTGACTGGTTCAGTGCATACTGGCATGTGACACATATCTGCCCCTATGCATGTCTGCTCTTGTGGCACACTTTCACAATGGAACCTATTTGGCAAACTTTGGCAACACATACCTATAGGCCCCACTGTAAATGTGAGCAACATCTTGGTGATGATGCTACCAGGATACAGTAGATATTTCTTATATGAATTTGTTAAAAGGATGAAAATAGCCAAATCCTACCACAGGACTGTACTGAATCACCCCACTAATCATTCTATATCCCTGTCTTTACTGTTTAATCATTGTCTAAATAAGAGCACACTGTGTGCTAATTGGAGCAGGCTGACTTTAATCAGCCATGTGCCTGGAGCTTATAACACAGCAGCAGGGCTATGGCTTTACAGACTGACTGAGAAGACAGGGGAAGCAATGTGCTGAAGAAATGTAATAGACTATAGTCACGGTTTGTTGCTCCAGTATTGTTTTTTCAGTTATTTTGGAAACAAACTAAAAAACACTTGGAAAATAAGTGAACTTTTTTTGGTTCACTTTGACATTTTTCCAAAACAATGTTGCTTCCACAAACCAGAAATACTAAAAGCAACTTGAGTGCAATGACATATGTTTCGATTAGAAGTCTTTGCCAGTGTCTTCAATGAAGAATAGGGTCTCTTTGTAATGGGTTGTGGAATACAGCAGGTGAAATGTGTGCTGTAATTGGCCGAAATATCTTCAGCAGTCTGTAATATATAAAAGCTGCCTAACCCTGTGGCAAGCCAGTTTCAAGTATACAAGCATAGCAAAGAAATTCTCATGTTTCAATAGAAAGTAAGCACATAAATACTGTACATAGGATTTCAGAGAAACTGAGACTTTGGCTTTTACTTTGATCAGATTTACATCAAGGATTTGGGTTTGCCTTTTGGGTTAGCAAATCCAGGATGAGAAGTCTTTAAAAGGTCTAGCTAACTGGGTTTTAAAATCCATTTTCCGACTTTGTCTGCTTTAGAACAAGTTTACCACTCCCCTTACCAATTGTTAAACTTTTTTATTTACTCTACTTTTAAAGTGAAATATTCTTCTTAAAAGAAATAAATGGCTTGCAGGTCGATAATCACAGGCTTTTAAAAGGGGGATTAAGTGGCTTGTTAATACATTTTGTCTTGTCCTTGTTAGTTTTTCCAAATGTTGCAACCAAGTGTCCTTTAATGACATTAAATAGCAAAGCAGCAGTGGCATTACAACGACAATTCAATAGTCCTGTGCTGTGGTAGCTGAGTTAATAATACTCACCTCTCACTAAGAGCTAGCTCTTTAGTTGAATGGTAAGACAACGGTTCACATCCAGCCCTTGCCTTTCCATTCATTTCAACAGTCTGAGAAGCCAATTCATTGAAGTGGCGCCCTATTGGATAGAATACTGACTCCTGTGGTTGAAACAGGTAATTAAACGTTCTCGTTCTTAGCTTTATACAGTAGCTATAGCATGCACGCTGGCTTGCAAGGCACATGATTCTGTGAAGTCGTGCTGGATCCTGGGGACGAGCAACGTTAAACTCTCTGAGGTATCTGCTCTCTAAATATATTGCCATTTTTGTTCTAATAATTTCTGTTTCGCAACTGTATTTTGGACTGCTGTATTGAGATGACAACATGGTAAATCATATTTGTTTTGGTTTCAATCCAGATTTTGTTTTGCATCAAGCCTTCAACTGGTTTCAGAATAGTTGTTAGTTTGAAGCATGGTTAGAGCAATGGGTCCCATGAAACACACTTTATTTTAGTTCACTGTATCCAAATGGTGGTTTTCACACTGAAAAGGCAATATAATATTCATGGCTATGGTATATACCCACCACTTTACATTAAGGCCATTTGAAATGCAAAACAAAAAACTTGCTTTTATACCTCAAGGGCATTTTCTTATTGAACAGAGGACTGAAGCCATTTGCTCACCGGGTATCTCATGTAAAGGTAATCGTCACTTCATTTCAGATAAGGTCGGGAAATCTGCTGCTGGCGAAAATAATCAATTTTTTTTTTATGAAATGTAAGAACTGGCAGTCAAAATGACTGACAAATTAAGCTTCTGTCAGTAGCAAATGGGATGCAAAAGATAGAAAGCTTGGCTGATAAAGGCAGTCAGCTGGCTATGTGGGGTTTACAAGCTTGCTTTAGAAAGAAAATCATTAGTCATTAAGTAACAGTCTGGCCTTCAAACCCGTTATCTTAAACTCCTCCGTCTGGTTGCCTAGGAAACCAGTTCAATCACTTGCATCTCCAGTGCTACAAAGATATCTTGCATGTTGGAAGTCTTTCGAGTTGAACATGAAAATGTTTCTTTAATTGCCAAATGTCAATCAAAAACAACTACTGTACAAACTTGCTGATGTCCCTCCGGTGTAAGGTCTAGTTGAAATTGTAACAAGACCCTCATCTGTAATGGTTCACCAAACTAATCAAACCAGTCATTGATTGGGATTGTAGCTAGGGCTATTGTTCCTTACCTTTCACTAGCACTAAATCCACTGTCTGTAATGAGAAAATAACATGTCAGTCTGTCTAATTAGAAGGTACAATTGTCAAGAAGGCCCTTTTTTATCCCAAGTTGGCTGACATATGTATTGATAGTTAAACATGTCTGTCAGTAAGATACATCCCCTGCCACGGCTGTAAATTTGAAATGAGTTTGAAGTTGATCATGACACATGTCCTGAATATAGAGGAATAAGAAACAGCAATGAAGAGTTTAATGCAAATGGAATAAGACTTGGATGTCAATAGGTAAGCCAATGAGGAATCTGTATTAAAATGATTGATTTACACTATATGGAATAACTTTTCCCTAGATGCATGTGCAAATGGAAGCATGGCATAGACAGAAGGAGACATCCATATATCCCCATAATAAATAACTTAGACTAAATGATATTGCTCCCAATAACTGCTAAATGATGATAATAACAACAATAATAATAAAAGTAAAGTGTGACAGATGGATTGCTTTCAGTAGAACCCCGTCGACAGTGATTGTATCACCTGTGCACATAATATTTGACAATTGTATGTCACATTGTAGTTAAAACTATGGGGGGGTGGGGGGGGGGTGGAATGGCATATCTGAGCTGAGATTTGAAGATCCATGGACAACAGTCAGGGTTTTTTGTCAGCTTGTCCATCCCAAAATTATAACCCGAAGGATCTTAAAATCTCATCTTAACGTCATGTAATTTTTCCAATATTAAAGTCAAGTTACTTATTAGAATGCTGCAGAAAACAACAGACACACACATGAATTGTCTATGACAGGTATATTTTCATAATTCTTTGCTGGACAGCATCCCTTTCCAGTTAAAAATCCACTTGATACACGATGTACCGTTTGGTTTTCTTCATTGAAACTGCCCAACAGGTGTTGGATAGTGTATGCCATCCGTCCAGCAAACATAGAGGACACAGTGGCCAAATAGTGTGTCAGTGAATGTTAACCAGACCATCCATGAAAGAGTTATAGACAGTCCTATACTATAGATTACAAACCTGTAATGTTAAACAAGTCTGTCAGTAACATACACCCCCTCCCAACCAAGGCTGTGGATCAGAGCTATTGGCATGATGACACATTGATCAACAGCCTGTAAAGAATAGTATAGAATACACATTCTGAATTGCTTAATAGGTGCTATTTCATTCCCATACCAGAATGAGCAATCTGCCTGTGAACGTAATAGCAGCTGCTGACTAATTCCTCTTGTTAAGAATCACTTTGGACAAGTTCAGCCAAAACTTTGTGAAGGTAAAATTACAGCTGTTGCCTATCTAGTGCTCTCAAACATGTTAAGAACAGCTGGTACACCAGAGTGTAACCAATAACTGATCCCCCTGCAACAATCATGGGTGTAACAAGCAGCGCATGTGTGCAAAGTGATATTTGTAACTGATGTATTTAATTCCCTAGGGTTGTGTTGCAGGGGGAAAGGCAATGCCGTGTTGTAAGTCACCAAGATGTAATGACTGAAACAGAAAAATGATATCCAAAGTGAATCTAAGCAACAAGAATACAACAGTCAAGGCACCTGCAGTCGCGCAGTTGAGCCGGAATGTGCCGGAACACAGTTCTGATACTATTTTCTTTAGACAACTCAGACATCAGCATTCTGCCACTGACAGACATGTAAAATAAAGCATTCTTTCAAGATGGAGAAAGACACTTCACGGAAATACTTGTAGAAACGTGATCAATGAATTGCCTATTATACGTGTTACTAGAAGTTCAGTACAAATAAAAGGTAAATTCGTATAATAATTCTTGTTTAAGAAAATCTGTATTTTAGTGGTGTTCCAGGGGCCTTCCCACTTACTACCACTAGGTAACTTATATTTATATACCCATACAAAGGTAAGACAGCAGACGTTCTTTCAAACAATCGGTTTCACCTGCTGTGCTTCACAGCATCACATCACAGAGAAAACCAATTCATGACGTCAGGCGTAGCATAGAAAGTTTTTACCATGCTACATTGTTTAGTCTTTATAGCAGTATGGCTGACCTGCGTTGAAACAAACAACCAAACTCCAAAGTCAATTCACAATAGTGACATCCACCTACCTTAGCCATTTAACAATAGCCTCTTAAATTGACCTTTTCCCCCCGCTTGTCAATAAAAATGACAAAGTAAATAAAGGTTGGTCTTGAATAGAAAATATCTATAGCATTTAATAGTTACAGGACTGCAGTTCTTTGAGAGAGTCTAGCTATTCACCTTTGCTTTCCACTGCCTTATATTGCAGGGAATGTTTGTACAGAATGATAGTTGAATTCTCTTCCCAAGGACATGTGTGGCTCTCTTGTTTTAATTCAGTACACAAGACACTTCTGCCAACGCTTATTGTCAATGTTTTCGCTCATGTAAACCTCAAGTCGTTGTTGCATTGACAGTCACTATAGAAACACAAATTGTTTCGTATTGCATGGTGACAATAGCTTTTAACTTTTATTAGGCTTCTCAGTCGTTTCAACGCATATTCCAGTGGACATAAAACAGCCCACTAGCTGTCAAAGAAGAATGCTTTAAGCTTTTAAATTCAAGCAAAGCCTTCTTAATGTACCAGTTTGTGTGAGCATGGGTGTTGGGCTGGAAAGTAGGAGCAGCGGTAGGGGTTTTTGAGAAACTGCTACTTTGTGTGTGAAGTTTATGAACTGTGGCGTACACTGGCGGTGGTGTGTATCCACGTATAGTAATTGTAGCTCATATGTTGCTGCTGCTACATTCTTAGCCCAGCACCGCCTCTGCCTGTGGTGAGAGGGATAGGGGGAGATCTAGAATGGCTCTGATGTGATTATTTAGCCTGTAAAATGACAATCCATTTCCATTCTTTGCTAGCTGTGAGAATGGGATTATTTAGTCAATGGAACATGTGCCCAATGCTGGGTATCTGAACTCCCCAGGAGGTGAGATTGAGGACTGACTAGGTTTTGTTTAGTTGGAGCACCGAGTTATATTTATTTAAATACATTTCCTCAACCACATTTCCAGTTCACCACTGCAATTAACTCTGGGTTGTTTTATTCTACTTAGGTGTCCTTCAGTGCTTTTATAACCTGTGAGGGTGATATATTAACTAGTATGTTTAGCTGGTAACTAATATGCCTTTGTTTTTACGAAACCCTGGAAACCAGATCCATTTGATATATTTTATAAATGCGAAACGCATATTTTATCTTGTAAATAAACATTGAACTTGTATGGTTAATGCATTGCTCCTTCCCAATAAAAGAACAGGTGCTATTAAACTAGGGCAAAATTGAGAAATATTACATTTGAGTTGCTCTTTTTTTTTTTAATAAAGCTGGCGCAGTCTGATTACTGCACAGCGTGATGATGGCTTAGGTTGAGTAGTTGCGTCGGTTGTAGCTGCGCACACCCCTATACTGGTTTGGCTTTGTTATCCCGCCAGCGTTACATTAAGAAAAGCAGCTCAACCATGACCTTCAAACTATCAAAACTTTTATCAATGCATCTAGAATTAAAAGGAGGCACAGAGGTGTAAAATATTAAAGGGCTAATTACATTAATATATTTACTATCCCCTTTCCCTTTTATTATAGTTCTCTGTGCAGGTGTCATATCTTGAGTTACAATGATTTTGTGTGGCCTGATTTCGAAGTTTTCCAGAACTTCTAATTTCTCTTGCACTTCCTCATTTCGGTTATTGGTGCAGACACTATCTCCATGGCTACCAGTAGCCTCTTTTGACCCTTAGCAGTAGCGTCTTCTGTCAGTTATTCCTGTAGCTGATCTAACAGGTACACAACAGAGGGCAGTAAATTTGATTGTAGAATTGTTGATGTATAAATTAATGCATTCCTCAGTATTACTAAAACAAACAAGAAGTAAAAAAAAATGCACAAGATCCATTTTCAAAGTGGCTTCAGTGAGAGGTCAAGCACATTGTAAATCTTAATGTTTTTCCAGTTTTAAATTTAAAACCCCATTTATTTTACAAATCTAGTATCAAACATCTAAGTCATGCTATTCCAGTACAGGTCTCAAGCACCCTCACGTTGTTTGTTTCTCATTTTTGTACATCACTGTTCAATTTCCCTCGCAAAGACTAAATAAAATAAAAACTAATAAATAACTAGCAAACTGCAGCATTGCCTGCAGTGACAACTTGGTGGATATTAATATTGTAACATGCTTTTAATACAGATAACAGACTGTACCATGTTGTGCTGCAATAGAAATTATACATGTACCATTGTGTCAAAATATGGAAATGTTCCAACTGTGGTATCATTCTACCAATAGTGTACTCTACTGTAGCTGTGCTTGAGCGCCCATTGCCACTGCAGTGCCACTGAAGAGCATTTGATTTAGGTAGGTATTATTTCGTTACTTTGCTGCCCTCTTCTGACTTGAATTGGACACCACAATACAGCCAGTATATTCCAGGCCAAAAAAAATAAACAAAATGAAATCCAGTCATCTGTTTTGCCCTCTCAAGTGTGTGAAATTATTGATACCAAGAAAATCCATGACTGCGCACCAAAACCACTGCATGTAAAGGTACACTTAAATATTGACCAATGATGTGCCTCCACATACTTCCAGTCTGAGACTATTAACATGTGCTGCAGAATTCAATTTACCCACAGAAACTGTCTTGCGTTTGTAATTAATGTGATTTAAATAATTAATACGTTTGTATTCGACTAGTCTCCTATCTGGTGCTAGCAAATAGCAAAACAACAGTCGTATGAACCGACAGACTGCTTTCCCAGAGAAGGCACATTATTTAAACCATGTTGGAAGGTCCTTTTTTATGACAGTAAATAAGCATTTCTCCACAAACAGTAATGTGAAACTCCGAAGTGCGACACAAATGCACGCGTCTCCGGTATGATTAGTACAAGAAATACATGTTTTAATTGTTGTGCTGGTCGAGGCTGTGGGTCAGTCCCTTCACGTCATGGAACAGATTGGGAGCCACTGCAGATGTGTGTTGCAGGCGATTTCCATTTTCATTTCAATCGGCTCACAAATGAATGGCGCGTTTCATTCTACTCAGAAAATAAGCTTGCCCTTTTTCTCATGCTATGTGACCTACAGAAATGAGTTCTGCTAGACAGAATTTTCAATTTGGCCAAGCCGGGCACATTCATAACACCAGATGCAGACTGCCACATTGGAGTAAATAGAGTCAAATTACATTTTCTCATATATATATATATATATATATATATATATATATATATATATATATATATATATATATATATATAAATACACACACACACACACACGCATTGCTGTGCAAAAGTCTTAGACATGTTGTATTTTTCTACTCTGATGCATTATGAGCATCAACAATTCACTCAAAGCCTCCACTAGTGTTTTATACTATTATAACAACCTTGACTTGCATAAAGAAGAAAAGACATTGAGTGAAATAGCTTGCATCACTCGATTTAAGGTGTGGTATCCAAAGCATAATCACAAAGTACATACAGAATGGCAAAAGGCACAGGTGTCTTTGTCCATCAAATCAACAGTACGAAGGTCACTCTTGAAATCGGGACTTAGTCAAATGTGTTGCAGTAAAAATACCTCCGTTAACAAAGGGGAACGAGACTAAAACATGCACAAGAACACAGAAATTGGACTATGGTCAAAGGTGCCAGTTCTGTCGTCCAATTTTTTAAAACAACTCAAACACCTAGAAGCTAAACGCTTTGGCGCATTCAAATAGCAATCGCTGTTTTTCCTATGACTGTCGTATTTTCAATAACCTTACGATGTACATCATTGAAGTATCTGAAAGGAGCTTCGATAATTACTCTTGCCCAACAACTTAAAACACATTACCGCTAAAATAAAAATCGAATTTACCATAACATTTGCAGGTTTTTAAAGATTAACAGCAACTCCTGACGTGATGTGAATG
Source organism: Polyodon spathula (assembly GCF_017654505.1). Taxonomy (NCBI): domain Eukaryota; kingdom Metazoa; phylum Chordata; class Actinopteri; order Acipenseriformes; family Polyodontidae; genus Polyodon; species Polyodon spathula. Next base: position 16,209,406 of record NC_054558.1, on the reverse strand, counting down.
ACGCGGTAGATTACGATGTACGAAGACATACATGACTGAGCCCCGTCCTCCACAACACGAATAACCAGATCTGCAAGACCCCAGTGATGTAGGGAAGAAGTAGCACCGGTGTAATTATAAAACCACTGCAGTGGAAATCACAGTAAGACAAACAAGGTATTATTGTAGGCCTCGCTGTGTTTCTCAGGTGCCAAAAATATATCTCGGTGATTGAACGTAAATGGTTCTGAATGTCATGCAGGACCATCAAACACAGTGTGTGTTACAGATGGAAAGTCTTACAACACAAGTGTTTTCTGTGGGTACAATTTCATACATGCCAACAGTCCATATATGGTTGGACCACTCCCGATGCATAGGAAGAAAGTCCTGATATATATCTGCTCAGTGGAGTTGGTGAAACCCCCCCGCTGTGCTCTTCGTGCGGTTGACACATCTGCTGATCACTAACTTACCGGTATTCAAAGGTAAGAACGTTTCATTGTGTCTGTGTTTACTGTCATGCTGGTGGTTGCGGGGATACGTCGTTGAATATGACCACTCCATGTGTATGATGCATATCCCCCCCCCCCCCCCCCCCCCCCCCCCCCCCCCCCCCCCCCCCCCCCCCCCCTTCAGGGGACAAGCGTCCGCTGAACAGTTTCCAAATGTTGGCAAGTATGAATTTTGGGAATTTATTTCTGGTGTTCTGTGATTCCTGTAGTCTCTACTGGGTGAGTCCTAATAGCTCCAGTGACCTCTGCTGGTGAAGCAGTGATAGCACAGGCAGCAATTTCCTTGCAGCCTATGTCGGCTGATTTCAAATGAACTGCAGTATTATCCTGGTACAGTAGTGTAGGCATTTGCATTGTAAAGAGAACTCACATTCCATCTGTGGAAACTGTATAGATGGAGAACAAAAATGAAAAATAAGACTTTTTTTTTTGCCTTCCCAGTAGCAATCTTTGCTTTTTTCATGATTGATGCGTTTTCAGTATCCACTGCGTTCCTTCATGCAATGCCATGTTGCGTGTATTCACCCAGAGTGTAGCACTGCAGAACAAGGATTGATTGCTACATTCTCTTCACTGATAGTTTTCAAATAAAACACCATTCCAAAAAAAAAGAAAAAAGTCTCCTTTTAATGTGCACGTGAGTGATAAAGGAAAATATAAGACCTACAAAATGATGGCAATACAGAAGAATTACTGGGTTTAAGGCATTAATTTTCTCTGCCAATCACATCCATCCATTATAGAAGTCTCACATGTGCAGTTTTGACAAACTGTTATCTGGTACTACGCCAAGTTAAATCTGTTTGCAAGCCCTGCTTTTAGCCTTGTGCTTATCAGTCTTTCACTTCCTGGGTCGTATCACCGGGAGGATGAAAGTGACCCCACACCCTTCACAGGTTTTTTACCCAGAAGACACGGCTTGGGTGAAATTACCCAAGGAGGTAAAGGAGTAACACACTTCCTGGGATCGTATGCTCACATCGTGTTTTAAAATGAATATACATGTTTAAAAAAAAAAGCACATTTGAGACCTATGCAGCTAATGGAATGATTGTTATCTGCAATTACTTTAACCCCTTTCCACCTATATTCTCAATGCCAAATATATTGGCCTGGGCAGCAAGCCAGAAAAGCCAAAGTGTCTTTACAGCGCCCCCTAGTGATTTGTCAGTTTGGATTTTCATTTTGTTGCTGGCAGTACACATCAGTGCTCCAGACTCTACTGATGCTTACGAATATACAGACACTGACGGATCTTACGTACATTAGACATGTCTATGGGAGTCCTGAACTCGGGTAAAAAACTTAACATAGACGCAAACTCGCACGATTTGACAATAACAACTACTCAGAATGATCGTGATCATCATTAGGAAACAATCGCATAAAACGCTAATGGCCTTTCAAGCTACTTTCTATTTAATTAAATGCGGATTGTTTTTACATTGGTACAAAATGGATATGAATCTACAAAATACTCAATTTGAATCTAATCAATTAATAATACGCTGCACATATTGGGTTTAAAACGATTTTAAAAGCAGTTCCGTTGATCTTAATTGTATTGTACCAATAGATGCACTAACTGTTTTCTGCCTGTAGGTGGCAATAGCGCTCTGGAAACCTTTCTCATTCCACGCTATGTGGTTTTGGAAAGCCTGCTTTAATAGTTGGCTTTCCAATCCTTTGTTTTCCACTTATATAAAAAAAACAATAAAGCATATTTAACCAAAGGCTGTAGATATTAAAATGCAGAGAAATCTAAGCCCTGGGGTTTTGGTAAACGACAGACCTGCCTTGTTGAATCTGACCAAAGTAAAGCCTTGCTTTAAAAAGTTGTAACACCCAAATTACATACACATCAGTACACAAATTCAATCTGCTTGTAGCCCATCGTGTTAACACATTTGCATGAGAATACCCTCCGAGTCTTTCACAGATCTGGCAGCAGGTAAAGAAACTCTGATATGCCACAGCTGTGGTCTTCAGTAATGTGGTCCTCCTACCTTCCCTACTGCTCCATTAGGTCAGTGTGGCAGAAAAACAACTTTGTTTTTTGTATCGACCTTTTTTAAAGTTGTGTTAACATTTTGTTACTCATTTTCTTGCATATTTCTGAATACATAAAATTGCTTAAATGATTCATGGGGTGGTTGTTTTCTAACAGTGTAATTCGTGGGGGGGGGGGGGGGGGGGGGGGGGGGGGGGGGGGGGGGGGGGGGGGGGGGGGGGAGGGATCATGGTCCTGGAGGGCCATTCCACTCCAGGTTTGACGGGTACAATGAGATCATTAACAGCTTCAGGGTCTGGGCAGAGTTTTAATGGGTTCTTTTTGTATAAAACAATTTAAAACCGGGTTGGAACAATGACCAGGACTGGATGGGCCAACTGTGGCCATCCTGTAACATCACAATGTTCTGAACAACCACTAAATATTATCAGTGCAACTTATAAAAACACTTGGCTCTCAAACTAGCAAACAGGAACAGCAGCATTTGAAACAGATTCATGTAGTCACATTGCAAATACACCGATACATGAAATCCCTGTTTCAACCATTAGGGGGTGCTGTCTTCCCTATGAGGCACTACTGTGTAGCTGGAAATGTACATCCGTTTAGAGGCAGACTGAAGATCGAACCCAGGTTTCTAGCTTTAGAGCAACGCACGGCCTGTCTGCTGAGCTAAACGAGCCGGGTTCCACTGCAGAGCACACAGATGTGACTTTATATTTGAACCATCATTGTAAAAATCTGTTAGATATTGCAATTTCTCTGAGTCCAAAGGTAACCTTGACTTTGACCATTTTTTAATTCTTGAAAATCAACCAATATTTGAACTAGTCCATTGTAGATGTGTAAAGCAACTGTTTAAAACAAGTTTAAATAGCCTTTTTGGAAGGTATAAAAGGAAACCTTATTGAAACCAGATTGCAAACTCAATTACATCTCTACAGGGGCTTCTAGCACATGGGGCTGGAGGGGAAATAGAGACAGATCAGTAACTGTCTGTAAAGTTCTGAACATACATCTGAACATATTTTCTATATCACTGTATGATAAAGCATTGTGGTTCAGAAACATCGCCCCCCGCTGTCTTATTATTTTCAAACTGTAGCCCTTATGAAAACTCCGTGCCTTTATGGCTTTTCTTAGCCTCGAGTTCTAATTATTTAACATTTATAAACAAGCCATTGTTTTAAAGAAGACAATTAGCCCTTACTGTTGTAGAGACACATTACATGTGGTATTATGAAACCCATCCAGCTACCAGAGGAAAGTTAATTACAATGTACAGTAATGCTTTATAATGGGTGTCATAAGTTATAAGGGTGTCATAAGTTGTTGCATTAGTAACACGAGTATACAGTATACTTTAAATCTAGAACATGTGTGTTTGCACTGATAAAATAACTATACAGTTGGTACAAACGGGCTGAAACTCATACCAGATCTGCGTCGCTGCTGGGTTTCAGAACTCCCCTTGTTTTGGTATATTATTGAAGTGGTGTCAAGAGTTTGAACAATCAGACCCCTGGGAAATCTGCTCTGACCTGATCACACTTATCACAGCGTCAATAAGTCCCACCTGAGTCTGTAGCCTTGCTAATAGAAATTGATCATGCAGCTATAATGGAGGAACAATTTATTTAACATCAAACTCCTGGCTCCTGATCATTTAAATAAAAACTGAAGGTAGTTTTGAAACCCAGGACTGGGTACAGGGATAGTGTGAGCTTCAAGCCATGTAATAAAACTAGAAGGAAAAATAGCCTTTAGAATGTATTGATATAGTTTACTATTGTATAGCAGTTTGCTATCATTGCAGTAGGATTACTATTGGTATAGGTTTTAATAAAACACTTATATTACTATAATTGTATATTAATATCTATAGGACCAGGTTAATCTTAAACCAGAGTTGCTACTGTATTTGTTTAAACTATAGTTGCAATATAATCCAATAATCGAAACCATGCTTTCCTAAGGAAATGTATGCTAAAAACGAATTTAAATATAATTTGTGTAAGTAATGTAACGGGTCTTCTAGCGACTGAGTAAGAATAGTGACATTAGCATTAGACACATGCTTACCTCTCCGCTATAGAGCTTGCCGTTTAGCTGAATGTTAAGTCACTTGTCTTTGAACCGCGTGGTTCGCGTCCAGCCCATTCAATTCACTGGGCTGACAGGCCAAGTCGTTAGTGTGTAAAATGTCTACAGAGCTCTTATTAGAAAACAGTCACTAGACAAGACACTTATTTGGTACATTCGGATCTGTACTCTGAACAAATCACAGATTCAGATTAGTGAGAGTTGACTAGTACAATAACGTCTTTATTATAACTGTGTACCAGTTTTATTAAAAAGACTGTAGGATTGGTTTGGCTTTTAAACTATAGTTTAAACTTTTTTTTTTTTTTTTTAAATATACTTGTAACTTTACTATTCTTAAATGACTAGTTTGCTGTATAGTGTTAGGGTCTACATTGAAATAAATGGGACCCATATGAGCTGATTCTGTCTGTCACTCTCTACAGTGTGAACATAATCAATATCTTGATTTTGCACCAGCTGTCCTAGCCTCCTATAAACTGCTATAATCTGATAGACTGTTTTATACTTTCATTTGTAACTGTTTCATGCCCTGTGCAATTATTGCATGGTTATGAGGCCCCTCTATGTGCACGCACTGCTTTTAGAAAAGGGTTACTGGGCAATTTGTGTTGACGGCAAACAGTTTGACATAAAACCTATTGTACCAACATTTGATTTGAATGCATATTAGGGTTCCCCAGTATACTTAATTCCACCTGTGATATTTCCAAATGCAATCTGCCTCACAAGATGTTAATTCTCTGCATTGTTTAGGAAAATGATACCATGGTGAGGAGAGGGGGTTATTTCTGGTGAAATTGAAAGCCAGCTTATTGTTATCAAATCAATAAGCTATTTATTTCTCAGCATGCCTATTAACCTCTGCTAGCCAATCACATTTTCAATTTGATCAGCTTTTCCAGCCCACATTGCCGACTGGACAGCCCTGATTTAAATTGTAACCGGAAGATGACTCCGAAATAGAATCCAATTAAAAGCTCTGCCCTCTGGCACTTTAATATTTGTCAATATTCCACACTTTATAATTGCTCTGCTAACTGCCGCTTCAATTAAGTGTAATAATTTCAATTTACCTACTACAAAAAAGACTTCTGAGTAGTGCTGCTGCACTTCTTCACCACGTGCATGGCAGTTAATTGGTGTAAACTGCACGCATTTCATTTACAAAGGAGGAGAAATGGGTTATTTTTTTTCCATCTGAGAACCGCAACTGCCAGCTTTCTTGCTGCTCGATGGTTAATTGGATACTTCAACTGGGATTGTGTTTAGGATGTGAGCTGCTTTTCTACAGTTTGGGGGTAGTGTGGCCTAATTATAAGAGTTGAAGGCGAGGAGCAAGGATATCTGGGTTCCAAAGCCTACTTTCAATTCCCAGGAACATCCTCCAATTTCAGTTATTTCAAACTGACATGTATAGAGTGAGTAACACATTATATATAAAGCATTGGTGTTATCTGATTTATATTTTAGTAACTAATGGTTCCTTTTTTCAGACAGGTAATGAAATGTAGTAACGGATGCAATTTTTGTAAACATTTAAAAAAAGGACTATGGCTAATGTATATCATTGGAATCAGAAAGTGCTTCAACACTGCAGTCGAGCTTTGCATGTAGTTGGTTATATCGAGTCTGGGGGCGGGCCTGGAACCGCAAAAGAGGGTGGAGCAAACAAGTCTGACGAATATTACTGTAACTTTGTTCAAGTAACTATCAGATTACTTTTAAAAAAGTAAACTTCCCCAACACTATCAGACACTTTGCCCACAATTTTGTCCATAAGTTGAGTATTATTATTATTGTTATAGTGGTGTTTGTGCACAAATGCACACAGGCTTCATAGTCTTATGAGGGACTATTTTTAAAAAGATTTCCCTACTTTAATATTGACTTATCAATGTCACTGTCAGAAGCTGACATGCTGATGTATAGGAATACACCTGTGTAAATATCTTAACCCCATGGCTTGCACTTGCATTCATCTTCATCAAAGGGGGGGGTGGGGGGGTGGACAGGTGACAGGGACCTGGACGTGTATATGAAATGTAAGGGGTAGCTGCATTTCTACAGAAATGAATGGATAGCCAAGTATAAGCTCCTGGTCGTTTTTTTTTTATTTTTTGCGTATTTCTACACAAATTCTGAGGCATTGAAAAACATACTTCTGAGCAACTTGGAGCCACGAAACTTCAAATATTTTCTGTAAAGAACTGCTTTATGAATCTGGCATTGGTTTAGTCAAAAGTGTAATATTTTTGCTAACAAATCATTTTTTTAAAAACATCCTGTAATTGCTACTCCATACCTGCAGGTTTAGATTTTAAGGAATGCCAGAGAGCTGAAATATTTAACACACCTTCACTATCTAGCTACATGGAGTTCTGGACTATCAGACAATGTTTCAGGGGTTCCAAAGATGACCAACAACCTGCTCTGCTCGTTATTGAGCAATAACAGAATGAAAATGCTAAATATTTCATCTAAAAATATAGATGATTTTAAATGCTTAACATAAAGCTATTAAAAAAAAAAAATGAAAGGGAAGTAACATTTTTATTGTTAGTTTACAGCTTCTATATAGCAATCAAATATCAACGCCCTGGGTGAGAGGAAAAAGGCGAAGGAAGAGCTATTGTTTTAAAATCAACACATTAACGAATAGATTGATTTTACTTGCCATATAAATACTTGAACAACATTCATTTATATATTGGTAAGTTTGTTAACAATTAATAACCTAAAAAAAGTGCCACTTAAAATAAAGGCATGCATGACCCACATTATGAATAAAGGGGTTTTACTTTTAAAATGTTGTCATGCAGTTTAACTACTAATGCTGGCCTAAAGTGCCTCTAATCTAACTCTGTGATCATGATCATTGTCATGTGATTACATACCCACGCAGCTGCCCTTTACAAAACCCCACCATGCTTAAGAACTAAATATCCTGTATAGAAAACCGTCCCCTCTTCAAATTCCTGGAAAACGTTTGAATGAAATGTCTGAAGAGCAGTGGCACCCCAGACACAGTAAAACTTTGCTACGGCCACCTCAAAATTAAGCCCACTTTTTTACAGTCTCGATTAACTCCTGTTGCAATAAAAAGCCAGTTCTGTATGTAATATTAAGGTCACCCTCAGCAGTCCTAAATGTACCAAGCTGCTGTTAAATTACCTGTTCAATACTACCAACCTGTAGTAAAAATACCAAACCAAAACTGTTTTCTGCAATGGAACGGCCAAGACTGGTACCACGCCGAACATAAGCCCTGTCCAGCTGTTTAGCATTTACTGTAATGCTTATTTTAAAACAAATCAATTCACCAAAAGTGTCACCCCTTCTAACATAGGCTTCAGACAGCTTAAGTTTCTTAGTTTCTATATGCAAAATAAAATCAGCAGAAATCTGTCAAATGAATGGCTCGCACCAATCCCTGCTGAAGTACTGTGAACCTCAACAGCCTACTCAGTTTGGAAAGTAAAGATACATTTGCAGTCTTCAAAGAGGTTTGAGACTACAAAACGGGATCTATTTATAGCTTCTTAGACAAGCTCATACACCCTTTTCCACACTGTATTCTTATTGCTGAGAAATATTCTCTGCGCTGCTGTTGCTATGCCAACCAGTCAGGTTGAAGGTCAGCAGGCTGCGTTTCGCATAATAAATGCTGGTAGACAAAAGGATGAAAAGAACAGTTGCTTGCTAGTGTTTATGAAGTGGGTTATTTGCAGCACTAAATGGAGTTTGCCACGGTCACAATTCAGGACTGTAAAACCTATTCAAATCATTGCACAGAATATGTTTGAATTCCTACTGTTGGTTTATGAAATCTTTTTTCATTCTATTAATAGAATATTTAACAATGAACATATTGGCATATCAGTTAATTGTGTTCAAAATACAATACAGCAGTGCACTTAGAAGCAAGCTTGTCAGTGACAAACGTCCTGCTCCATGGCTGATTCAAAACTAGAGGGATCAGTAAGACGAAAAAATTGATTACCATGACATACTGTATATCAACACTATTACAGAATATGAAATGGCAATGGATAGCTTAATGAAAATGGGATAGGTGGTATAGTCAATTATATTAGTTAACGCTATCAATACTATCCCCAATATATAATACTATCATCAAATTCGTTACTCTACTGTAAACATTTGAGACCATACATCTTATTTGAACACAGAAAGTTCATGCAAGTGTCACACCTTTTTGTCCTCTCAGTGCACGAGACAGACACCTGCCACAACTGACTGTACAGTAAAGCTAAATGTTATGGTTCAAAGTCGTGATATTTTAATCAACAAGGGATATATATATATATATATATATATATATATATATATATATATATATATATATATATATATATACAGACAAACACCTCTGTTTATCTCCAGAATCTAATGCTGTCAATAACTTGTGTTCCATAAGGTTAACTTTTCACACAATTGGATGTGACATATGTACATACAGTACAGACGTACGCCTCTACTATATCACTGGGTATCTCCTCCAATACAGGGGATAATCAAGTTCAATATAGCAGTGGCATTAATGACAGTGGTTCTGCACTAGGGGGCAATGGTAGAAACAATAGCACAAGCTTGTGTTTGAATGCTACTTTAGTAATTTCTTTCAGTAACATGGTACAATATCAGTACCAGTGTGCAAAAATGGTGTTCAGGAATGTACAGTAATTAACCAGACAGATGTTTCAGTTGTATCTAGCTAAACAGAAGGTTATTTTTGAACCAATGTTATATAGACTGTGATTAACATCACCATCTTTACATGGTCACTCAGACAGAATTTACATAGCACAAGATGCTTGTTCATTTGTCTACCAATATTAACCTTGGTGTTTTCATGGGAAAACTAGGAAAAACATTATTTTCACTGGATTTTTATTTTTTAAATAAACACCAATAAACTGAATAAAATGCCGTAGGGATAGCAAACTGGTAAAATAAATGGACATATAGTGGATGAGCGCTTGAAGTACTGTAGTTATTCCACGAATGAGGACTGCGGAAGTAATGTATGGATGTTTACAACAAAATGATGCAGCTGAATTAAGAGAATGACTTTTCTTCGATCGAGCACTGCATCTGTTTAGCAATGCAGTTTGGAAGAAGGCAATGCTGCCGATCATTCAATCACTGGATTTGAATGAATGAAAATAGATTCTAAAATGAGATCCAATTAAATATATAGATTCACATAATTAGGAAACAGTTATCCAACGCTAGATATGTTGATACTACTTGTATTAAATTGCACCAGTGGCAAGGGCAGATTACAAAGTACAATTCTACTCCAATTGCTCACAGAAAAGAGAAGAAAAGGCCACACAAGCAACGCTGAAGGCTTAAACTAGAGGCAATTGGAGAAGAGCAGTTCTGCAGTGATGTAGTGAAGCTCAGTAACTAACTATTGCATACATTGTTTAGACATGTTTAATAAGAAGCAACTCTCTGCTCTATCCTTTAAAAGTAAACGGTAGAAAAAAACCCAAAACATTTTCTATCCCCTGGATATTGATCATTACAAGCACTTGATTGAATGCTTTAGCATTACAGTGAACCCCCCTGAGTGCCGCCTTCAAAAAGGTTCCATATAGATTTGCAGTCTTGCATCAGTGCTTCTTGAATTGAGTTCAGCATTATCCCGTCTCGTGAGCCTCCCCAGTAATCTCATCACAAGCATTTCGGTGGAGCCTCTTCATCACATGACATGCTGCTCTGGTGTAATCACTCCTGCTGTGCAGTAGCTAGCTGGGCTGGCCTGTGACAAAGGTCCGGTCCTTGACCCAGAGGTCTGAAATGCACACTTGCATCTGACACAGTTTGAGAAGCTGATTTACATTATCACTCCAGGTACTTGCTGTACTTGAGTGCTTCAGATTTCATATCCTTGTTTTTTGTGCAGTTACTCAAATACTGTATGTTAGTCTTACTGAACTCCCTGCAGTGCTGGGAGTTACCTTTGTGTAGCCTGTGTTCTCTGTATCGTATCAATATGATGTTCAACATAATCCTGATTTTCTTTGATATTTAATTTAAACATCACAGGTAAATCAACTACAGAATTACTTTTTTCCATCTGTTCACTTGGGATTGTTTGCCAAAGATTCCTTCTAAACATCACGGTGTAGCCAGATCATGTTCCCTCCAGCAAAAATGGATGGGAGCAGAAAACCAGCATTGATGCAGAGGAGGGAGCGTGATCTGGATACACTGCAATCCTTTTTCTCCTGACCTAAAGCTCCCAAATAAATGTTGATGATTTCCCCAGTTGATTTATGTCCCATAAGCGTTTAGAAATTTCAAGAGAGTCGGTGATATGTATAAAAATACAACGCTGCGATAGACAGCAAAGGTAACGTAATGCATTAAACACAGCAGAGTGTTCTGTTAAGCTCTTTTGCCTGAACTCAAGAGCTGCTCTGCAGTTCTAGTTGACTGTCATAGTTATGTAACATAGGCTAGAGCACAGTGTTTTTAGAGAAGTATCAGCGCCATCTAGTGGTCAGACACTTTTGCTGGATTTTTGGTTTTGGTGGCACCACAATGCAGCCCAATAGGTGGTGCTGCCACTTACTAATATAAAGACACTTTGACTGATCTCTGTTACATTACATATGTCTATGGAAGACTACTGGAACTGAAGAGCAGCTCCAACACCTTAACACAGATTTAAAAAAAACACACAATATTTGAACTGCAATAAGAACTGCACAGAATGATTCCAAACATCATAAACATGCAAGACAAAAATAATAATAATGTAATTTGAAACTACGTGCTCTAACAATTGATACATAGTATGTTATCTGTATTGATTTACCCACGGATTCCCATCATTAGTACATTTTACAGAATGATTGCATATGAAAAAAGAGATAGGACCCTGTGTAACCATATTCTTAAACGTTTTATCTATACTTTTTTTTTTTCTTAAATTCACTTCAAACACCTGGTTTCAGTTCCACTACAATGTGATCCAGATGCGCCAAGATGACTGTAGGTAAGACTGTCTGAAAAAGAGGTCTTCATGGGTCGACTGTAATCCACAACAGAACTTAAATCCTTTTTAGAACTCCAAACCTATTTCCAAGTGCCTGGCCATCTGACCAGAACTGCCTCCTAACACATGCTGTTTGTATTTAAAGATGATGTGAATTGACTTGGTGCTACCATTTTTTCTAGTTGCAGATCTTATTACAAGCTGTTAAAGCACACTTGTCTGTCTATAAAAGTAAATTGATCACACATTGAACTCTATATTGGCTGTAGGGAGTTAGTTCGTGAAAGGTTGGCTTATTGGTTCATGGAAAGTGGGAACGGATTTTTGGTATTGGTGTTTGTGGTATCCAAAATGACTTTTTGCCATCGTTTGTGGCAAAAAAAAATAAATAAAAAAAAATCTTAGCAGTTATACAATCTTACATAATACAAGTTATACAGGTCTCACTTGTGGAGTTATGAAAGAAAGCATTTAAAAACATGATACCTGGTATCACACCAGGTAAAGAAAGCAAGTTTGCATGCCTTACTTTCAGGTTCATGCTTATTCTGCCTGGAGAGGGATATTGTCACCATCCCTTCCCTGTCAATAACCAGAAGACACTGCAGAGCTGAAATTGCTTACACAGGAAGTGTCAGTGTAACTGACTACCTGAAAGTAAGTAAGGCATGCAAACCTGACGGCTTTCTTAACTTTTTAAATAAAGGTGCATGTGTCCTTTAACATGTGCTTTCAAAACATCTGCATATCAAGGATTGCATGACTTGTAAAAAGTACACTATTATTATACCAACTGGAAATGCCAGTGTTTTGTGAACAAAAACAAAGCAACCAATCAGGGGCATAATCAGGGGAATGCTGAATCGGATCAAATAGTTCATAAAACTGAAGTAAAATGGACACGTGATCTGTATGTCCAGAGGTTGAGGTCTCGATACATGCCTCTATTATAACATCCCCTTGGAACCCATCAGCAGCTACACTTAGAATTGATAAGAGTATAGATCTCGCCCTCACAATGTTAATGCCAACACATTCGAAATGTCAACATGTTTAAACCACAGCAGGTTCTATATAAATAGATTAAATGTGTTAATATCAGATAGAAGATGGCCAACTTTTCGTTATAACTCGTATGTTTATTAATGTTCGGTAGCTACCTCTAATCAGGTTGACAGTGTAGTTTCTCTTGCTACAATACAATATGTAAAGAGTCGCAATGCATAGATACATGATTGATTGTTACAGCCCTATATATTACTAGTATTTCATTTCCATGAGATCAGTCAGTCATGTGACCTTCAGTCCAGTTCCACAAACGCATGTGCTACATATGGCAGGTGACATTTCTGCCTTGTAGTTTTCCATTATGTAGAGTGTGCAAGCCTGTCCTCTTGACAGGGAGCTCACAAGAACACCATGCAGCAGGCCTGGGAAGCTGTCATCATTCTACTCGTGAAGAACGAGCTGGGTCTCCAGAAAGACTGTTTGCAGGTGGTCCTCAAGATACAATCAGCTGGGTTTCTAAAGAGCAATGCCTGTTGTGGACCCCAGGAGCCAATTAAAGCTGCAGTATAAAACTCGTGCTGCAGCTGTTTGCCCTTGTCAGGCATCAAAGTGGTGAAGTTTGTCTTATTTTATCCGTTGCTTTGGAATCTAGCTACAGTGCCAGCTAGCCAATTAATATTAACCAGACACACTGGAACAAGTTCAAAATATATTGTGATTAGAATTTTATCACAGCCGATCTTACCCTTTGGTTGACTGTCCACTATATGTTCAAATGTGATTTAGGATCCTTAATTGAGTATAGCTTGACTGAGAATAAATAAACCCTCCCAAGACAAGTCACACACCATAAATGGATAAATACATGAAAATGGCAACTCAAAGGTAACAGAGTTAAAGAACAAGAAACACATTACCTGTTTTTTTATTTCGTATTTCTCCCCAATTTTGAATGTCCAGTTTGACCCCAGCAATCAATCCCAACAATAGCTCAGGAGCACTGAAGGTCAGAGGACATCCTCCTATCCCAATCACTAAGCTACAGTGGTTTTAACTTGTAACATGTGCTTTCAAAACATAGATTAGAAATATAGTTGACTGTTTAACAAAAATACTCCTTGTCACTTATTTATCAACTATATCCTTTTTTATAATAGGGGAAGAAAAGCCTAATGTTGTTTGTTTAGATATTACAGAGTTCAGCCTTCTGACCTTGTGAGTTTTCACAAAACCTGTGCAAGTGCATATATGCTGAAGCGACAGTTTTAAATGGTATTGACTTGTGAAAATTCTTTAACATGGAGACCATAGTTGACTAAAATGCAGGTCTCATGTTGATTGTATTTCTCTTACCTGAATTCTGCTTGACTACGTCCCTCCCATTCAGTTTGTGTACAAACAGTACAGCCGTAATGCTAGCTTCTCCCAACATCCTACAGGAATATTAAGTGAGAGTTCACCTCTATGCTCAATATAATGAGTAATCCACACCAGAGAAGAGGGAAAAATCACGGAAAGTACCAAAACCTTTCCCCCGATGTTGTGAGCTTTGAAAATATAACACATTGAAAAGCACTGGATACCAACTAACAGTGCAATAAAGTATATTACAAAAAATACAATGCAGTAGTTGGAGGACAATGGACTAGAAAACGTTTTTCATGAAAATTCCCTTTCTATACACTGAAGGACAAGTCAATATAATTTCTCTTTCTTCAGGCTTGATGTCAATCCAGAGCCAGGCCCTCTGCTCTAAACATTAAAAAAAAAAATATAAAATCACAACTTTTGAGGACTACCTTCTTACCCTTTTTTGTATCTCTATATTCTATTCATACAGCACCAACATTCATTCAATTCAAACAGAACACACACACTCGTAGCAAATCACTCAAAACAGCTAATTACGGAATAGGAATGAGAATACCCAAGTACAAGACACATTCAAGAACTAGAAGCTCTCTGGGTCCAGAGTTGGCTGGGGGCCTGGGTAACAGCAGGCAGTGTAATTCTGACTTTAAATACACAATCAGCTAGAGCTACATGACAGGGACATTGAAAATCAGAGAGGCTGCTCAAAGCAAATGCGCATTGTGTTGTGCATCTGTAATAGCTATGCTTTCTGATTCAGTTCTCTCATGCTATCTTCATATTGAGAGGCAGTAATAATTTAGGAATATTCATATACCATTTAAACACCAGAAGCCCTGGAGTGTGCAGCAAACCGTCAGTATTCTGTGCATCATCACTGTGCATTAATTGACTGATTACCTGAAACCACAGTGTGTCATCACTTCCAAGCAGCACTTCGTATTTCTACAATGTTCGTATAACACTACAATGTTATACAAACCCCTTCACTTGCACAGAGCAGCGTCAGGCAGTGTATTTCCAGTTGGTGGTGCTGCTGGCCCGCAGTGACTCTTTGTATCATTACCTAACTCTGCAGGAATTCTCTAATTGGGAATCCTACCATTTCAAAATAGGTCAAAATACACATTTTTGACCTTTCGAAATTCACGAACACTGAATTTCCTTCCCTGGCCTCCCACCCCCCCACACCAGCTATCCCCAGATCTTGTTACAGAAACAGGTGTTAATTACAGATTTGTACAATAGTGTAAAAACAGGCCCCCTTTGCAGCATTCTGCATTACAGTACACAGAGCTAACAATTCATAGATCTCCCATGGAATATGCACACATTAAGTGTATTTGATTTTTAGTAGTATTCTGTTTTGGTGATATTGGTTTTTAATACTACACTCCTCTGCATACAGCAACAAGCAGAAGGCTATACAGTAGGCTACTAACTGTGCCTTAGCGCAAGAAAAAGCAAAGCAAGTTCAAAGTATTAATTTAATGCGATGCCTCCCTCACTTTGTCTCTACATACATGACTTCAGGTAACATTAACGCCACTTCTAGTTGAACATATTATGAATTTTTTTTTTTCTGTATTTAAGTTGAGCTTTAGACTATCTACTTTTGTGTTTTTTATCGCATTTGAAAGCAAGTAAACCTCACTATTTGGAAAGGGCGAATACCTATAGTATCGTATTACTATGATATGCTGCAGAATTAAAAACAAAAGCTTGTTGAATTTCACAATTGGAATGAGCGCAAGAGTTAAGACCATCAGATTTATAATTTTCTTGTGTTTTAAAAATCACCCAGTGTATTTGATTTTACATTCAGATGAGATGATGTAATCAAAACCCTATATCTCACGTATTGCTGATATTCAAGAAACCATTATATTTAAATAACTATTAAATATATATATATTATATATATATATATATATATATATATATATATATATATATATATATATAATATATAAATATTTATAACTTGTTTTATAATGCCACAAGAGTCACATCTCCACAGCTGTAAATCTAGTTGATGCCTTTTATGATAACTTTTAACAAAAAGATCCAAACTGCTTTTATTTGTGCCGTAATTAAAACGGGAATGCGTTTTCCTATCTTTAATGTACAGTCCCTTGTCGTCATTCTTACAGTCTATACTATACAAGTCAGTGTAACAGCATGAAAGACTGGTGACAACTAGGATGTAAGTTATGTGTTAAATCCTGATTTAACTTGGGAGAAAGTCCAAGTAAGTTTGTAACCAACACACCTCAAAAAATAAAGAACCGCCTTTAGTCTTCTGGTATCCAACAATCCACTACATAAGAAAGGATTAAGTGATCCAAAGAAATGTATTTGACTGATCAGAGGGAACATGGTTATCTAACAGGGTTAGTAAACATCAGCAAATTCAGTGTTGCCAGTTAACCCCCAATAAAACCTACAGATTAATACAAGAAAACCTTTACAATTGCACCTACTGTAAAAAACAGCGTATAAGTCGCACCGTTGTATAAGTTGCCCCTCCCCCCTTTTTGAGACCACAATTTTAGCAAAAAGCCTATAGGTCACACCAGTGTATAAGTCGCTCCCCCCTTTTTAGGATACCCTAAAATTATCTAGAAAATATACTAATAGAAATATTTTTTTAGTAATACCTCTAGGAAAAAAATGTGCTGAGCGAAGTGAGGCAACAATTTAATCTCAGGGCACAAGTTTATTAATGAATCATAAACACACACTTCGGCTGCTGAAATCCAGCTTTAAATACTAGCAGAAGCACATCATGTTAAGTCATATTACAGTGGATTCTTGTTAATTGCATAGACCATGCGCCTAACAGTTTTACGCAATTAACCACAGTATGCAATTATCAGGAACATAGACATTGTATTACATTTAATTTAATACCTGATAATTGCACAACATTGCAAAGCACATTTATGAAAATGCATATGTTCGTTATAATTGCATATTCTGGTTAAATACATAAAACTGTTAAGGCACATGGGATATGCAATCAACTGGAATCTACTGCGTGTGCATTTTCATAAGAAATGTGTTTCACCTTTTTAAAGTTAACAGGAATATATAATGATCAGGTATGCAATTAAAAGGAACATACTGCCCTTGTATAATCCATAAACCTCTAAATTAACCTCATATTATATTAGCACACCATGGCTAAAATCATTGGCAGAGAACCAAGGTTGAAATTTATATTGGAACGTTACCACTCATCAACAAAATAACTTTCAAACTATTCTTTTTTTTTCTGTAAATGTATTTATTTCCCCCCCCCCCAGAATATATATTAATTGACTGGCACAACGATTAAACACTACATTACAGCTACAGTCAATCAACAAGTATTAATGCCTACTTGTGCCTCTCACTCAAATTCTATGCAGCTCAGACTCTATGTGGGCCTAGGGACCCTAATACCTGTTGCACATGAAGTGATCGTAACGTTGTGGCAGTCAAAGTAAACCTAAAGCCTGGAGAAGTTTGATCGAGATCAGAGGTCGAGGCTGCCAACAAGCATGATGTCACAGAGCATCCGCCATCTTCGTAAAGGAAGGACTTGCCATAAATAAAACTTTGGAAACAAACTGATGTCTGGAGTTTATAAAAGCCTACAGTGTACTTACCTAGGATAATAAAAACATGCACCATAGTGTTCCCATCTCAACCACTGGAGCTGCTTTGAGCTTCTGTGCTTGCATTAATAACAATAATTTATATATAGCAGCTCTCATGAGGTTAATTTAGAGAGTGTGTGAGCTATGCATCAGTTGCACAGTCACTTACAACGTCTCACCCAAAAGATGGTGCACAAGGAGGTTAAGTGACTTGCTCAGGCTCACATTGAATCAGTGGCTAAGCTGGGATTTGAACTGGGGACCTCCTGGTTATAAGCCCATTTCTTTAACCACTGGACCACACAGCCTCCTATACATTGAGTTCAGCAGTCATACACATTATGATATGATGGCACAGTACTAATTGCTGGTTTGGAACAATCACTTTGACAGTATTCAATTGTTTATGCACAATTGCTCTTTTAGGAGCTGCACTATTTGTACTGTTGACAGAAGCTTTTTGGCTATCCACTGTAAGATGCAGGCCTGACTTGTTTTGTGGACTTCTTTCAAAAGACATTTTGTAGATTGCAAAGAACAATTCCCATAACACATTTCCTGGAACCTCATAAAACCTGATAAGACACACATTAGTGTGAAAGCATATCTTTTTAATAGTATTTTTTAGAAGCTATTAATGAACAGAATTTGCTAATTGCTCCTTGAATATATTTCAATGTACACTGCCAGAGATATTTAAATCATGGCAGTCCTTGAATGATCTAGAATTCACCAATAACCCCTCACCAAGCCTTCCTTTCCAGTTTTATATTCTGTAAATCCAACACATTCAGTATCCTCTGTGCACAATACCAACTGATGCCAATGAAAGGGGAAAAAAAAACTGCAGTTGATTTACTACCCTTCATATCAGTTAACCACATATCCCCATTAGCAGTGAAAACAAGATCTATCAGTATTGAGTGGATTGTGCTGCAAGATGCCACAAGGTGACTCATACAAACAGAATGATTAATTAGCAACTTTTGCTGACAGTTTTATCAAGGGTTCAAACTGTTGCGGGTAGCATATCACGCGTGAAAGCTGTAGAGAACCAGCAGAGACCTCCCCCTCTTCACAAACAGCCTCCTGCTTTGTGTGTCAAAGCAAATTGTCTTGCAATCATGAAGAAAGCGAGAAAGCGGAGGGCAATTAAGTGTTTGTGTGCAGAGTGCTGGGAGAGAGGCTCGCTGTATTACCAGCACTCGCTGGAATTCTCCAATGAATGCTCAAACATGACACCCACTCCTGTGCAATAATTTCAATGTCTTGTCATGAGAAATCTCCCCAGATGATTTGTGCATTATGTGCTATTTTCATGAAAGCACTGTCGGATGAAAGTGTACGGATTCTGATTACATTGGTCCCTAATTGAAATCTTCCTTGCAGTTTATTGTCTAGAGATTATATAGTATACAAGCTTGGTCATGCTAATGGGGACCATTAGGGGGTCTGGTATTTATAGTGTTTATTTTAACTATTTAAAACCTGTCATTGTGCATATTGAGTAAAGATAATGCTCATTGTGTGTATGTATTTTGTTGTTTTTTTAATTTATTAAATGACCTTGGACATTGGAGCCAGATTGGGACCCTGTTTACAAACTTTTTTAAAAAGCCTGTAGACTTTGTGTGGCAGGGCTGAGGCATGCCCATGTAAATGAATGTTTTTTTGGTTTGTTTTAATTTGTATCATTGAAATGTTTGGGGTAAAAACAAAATGTGACTAGATGTGGCAGGACTGGGAGGTTAGACTTCCTTCCCTGAATAATTGAAATGGAGGTGCAGCAGGTGGCAGTTGCTTAATTGATTAACACTGGTCACCTGCCTTTTTAAAAATGGGCTGGATAACCAAGGAGAGGGAAACAGTGAACCAAACCGGAGGACCACAGTGTGTTTAACTGGGATCCTCGGGAACATAGGTAGGGATTCATTTAGGGATTGTAATCCCTCCTAAATTTCTTTATTTAGCCACCAACCACTGCAACTGCCTGTGCTTTTAATAAAACCTGGATGCCTGAGCGTGTTTCAACGTCAAACCCTCGTCTTTCATTTCTCAGCAAACGCCCACACAGTAACCGAACACCCCTGTTACACTTCCAAAAAGAGATCCCTTTTTTTATAGTCAAACTAACAATTTATACCCATGTGAAGAACACCAAGGATGGTAATTTAAATGACAATGTTTGCAAACACACAATATAAACGCATCTTAAAATTGAAATTAATCAATTAAAAGACCAAAATAAAGTGGCGGATCTTAATACCACTGCACTTTATAAACCTGATATCTTATTTCACTGTATTTTTATTGTACTTTGTTAACATTGGGGTCTATAAGTCACCTCTGGGGGATTAACAACTGTAGTTAATAGAGGTCAAGAGAAGTGGTATTAATACCTGACATTGTTTAAATCATTAAAATTGACCCCAGTAACCTAATGTCATTATAATACATGCCAGTGTATTCTAGTTATTGAGATTAGAGAACCATTGGGGGGGGGGGCGGGGGGACGGTTTTGTACAAAAACTGGCCTCAACGTAGCATAAAATGTGCTTAAAAGACTAATGTAATTTCCCCCGTGCAAGAGTCAATGGCACTGAAACAACAGAACGCAGCAAACATTCCCGTGAGACTGACGTTCCTCACTGCCTCAGATCCCAGTGAGGATTGCCAGGCTCTGACATTCTGTTTCAGAAGTGTCCGTTCCTGCTCGAGCCGTGGTTTACATCCATGCATGCTGGTGCACTGACCCTATGCAGCATAGGGTCAGTTGCCAGCTCTGCCTTCAGGTCTCCATTCTGAGTTGTTAGCAGCAGCATGCAGGGCCTTACACCAAAGTTTGAAAAATACTATTGGGGTATGATTAAGATAAAACGTATTTCTCTGAAGCAGACAGCACAGCCAATAGAAGCTGGCCCCATTAACAGCATGGGCAACGCAATCAAGCAAGACAGTCCTAATTAGCATACGAGTACTATAATACATCTGCAGCAGACCCTGATAATGATGTGATACAGCCATCGGAAATTTCTTTGTATCAGATCATTTGTATCTTAGGGTGACCAAATTTTCAAAGCTCAAAACCGGGACACATTGTCAAATAATTGATAAGACTAATTAAACTATTTAAATATAGGCTGTTTTAATAGTTATTTAAATAGCCTTCCTCTCACTCTTAGTATTATCATTATCATTTTTTTTTTTTTTTTTTTTGAAAGCAGCTAGTTAATTTTAGTATTCTCCTGGGTGTATAATGTGGAGCTAATTAGTTTAAGTATCCATATTGTGTTATACATACTTTTATACAGAGTATAATAATAATAATAAATAAAATCATTAAATGCATTTAGGTTTTGTCATTTCTTTCTTTCTTTACTCACTGCGTCAGGCTCTATTAACTGACGTTGCTGATGTGGCTTCGGATGCTTGCAACTTCTCCCTGCTCTGTCTCTGCTAAATCCCTCCAGAACTGATCAGCTACAAAATGAGCATATTCCACACAATTGTTGATTCATATTGAATATAAACTAAATGGAAATGCGTGGTGCACTGAAGAATAAGCATGTGTGTCTGCATTAATCACTTTATAAAAATAATGTTCTTAATTACTACAGTACCTTGTTTTTTTAACTAGTTTTCACTGCAGGTGCCATAAACTAAGAGGTTGTTTTAACGAAAGGTATTTAGAGTGTGTCCGCTACATGAAGTGACTGATAACCAGGACTTTTAAAAAGATTTTGTGCAAAATGTCAGGACACCGGGTCCTTTGATGGGAAACCGGGACTGTCCCGGCTAAACCAAGACGTCTGGTCACCGTATATCGGATGGAAATTCCACAGTAGCTATTGCAGGTAGCGCCGAACAGTCGACTAGAAAAGTCAGAGTTGTTCTGGGAAACTGGTAGTTGATTTTGTAATGTTTGTGTGTTTTAAAAGTGTATACTAGTAGTGAACTGGCAGTGTCAACATGTTAATTGTTTGAATTGAAATGGAAAGTAATTGAAGTATGCGGCTTCAGATGGATAGAAGGGCAGTTGTGATCCATTACATATAAATAGGGCTCGAATTTTTTTGAACTAAAAGAAAGTGTGAGCTTTAAAAAACTTTTGCTACTTGCTAGTAACACACAGTGTGTCCTTGTAAATCATATGTGCACAGATTCATTACCAAACACAAAAATAGTTAGAGGTGGTCACAGAACTAACTCTTACTGTATCTTTTCATAGCACTTTGTTATTTGACTTTTACAATGTTAATCACAACCAACCAGTATTACAATGATGTACGACCATAGTGATGGAGTGCGTTCTTCTTTTGTTTTCATTCCATCACGTGAACATTTAATAACGTTTTTTAACAATTTCATGCAGTTAATACAGTTCACCAACAGCAAATTGTTACAAAACGGTGACAGCATGGGCATGTCTAAATTATATTTTATGGTACCATTCTAAGAATGTCATTGCAGTAAAAATGACCTTTAGATTCAAGTTAGTGAAACAACAATGCAGCCTCATATTTCAAGTACTATCCATTAAACAGCATGCAGTTTATTAAGCTATAGAATCAAAAGTAAATAAGCCTGTCAATGCTTATCCGGTTCCTAAAGTGACCCCTAACCTCTGTCCTGAATCTGTCTCCGCTCGATTAAAAGTGTCTTCCGGTCCTAGTTTCTGTGTTGGTTGGTACTACTCTAGCATAAGAAATCTCTGTTTGCAATACATGCTTTCAGATGGTGTAACACTTCCTTGGTCCCCACACCTGCAACGGTTTGGGGACCTCCCCAACTGACTGCCATGCTTCTAGCCAGTAACATGCTTTGACCCAGAAGACACTGCTGAGATGAAAAGACCTAGGAAGTTCAAATTCAAGGGAGAGGTTTCAAGCATCCGATTTCGTAGGAGTAAGACATGGCAGATAAGAACTTCCTTTTAAACTCATGTAATAACCCTGGTGCAATGCTGCTGTGTTCTTTGACTGGGGAGATGTAGTGGCTACATTAATACCATAACACACTGGCTGTTTATTAATATGTAACTAAACTTCAGCAAATACTTAATTATATACCACTCAAAATAAAGCATTAACGAAAAAATAACAGATATATAGATAAATAATTTTCCCCTCCATTTGCTATTTCTATAACAGCCAAGCATAGATTAAAGCAGCCTGGACAGTGTGACAGATTTGCTACACCCCAGCTTTTCTGTCTTGCGGTCAGCGAGGGGCTTGGTCGCTTCATTCCAACGGATCACTAATCCACTGGATGCACTTTTACTGTTTTAAAACAAGCTCAATATCCATTACTCTTTTTAGATCCCACTGTAATAGACAATCACAGGCCTAATTATCAATTTTACACACACTCTGACTTAAGCCAACATTCTTACATTCAATAGGCTCTATGGAAAGTCACTTCTTTTATAAGGAAAGTGCAGTCGGCACTGAGTGACGGACGGTAATTAAAATGCAGCTAATAACCTCCCCACACCTGACATTCGGCTGGGTTTTCTGGTCATCATTATCTACATATAGATTAAAAACTGTAATTGTACCAGAGAGGAGGTTAGGAAAACCAAGCACCTTCGAGCCATTAGACTGTCTTTGACTGACACTGTGATTCTTTTTCTTCCTAATATGACAAAATTGAGTTTAACAAAAATACCAAATGAATGTGGGATATCTTAAAATACTTATTAACACAGCAAATATTGACTGAAAGAGGCTGGTTGTAAAATAATGGGTTCATAAGCTAATCCCTCATTTACATAATAGGATCCCCCCACTCCATTTTACCCATAGATGTTGAGGGTCCCCCGAGTGGCTCACCTGGCAAAGGCACGACCATGTGGTATGAGGAGTGTCACACAGTAAGGACAGTGTAGCTTTGAGTCCTGGCTGTGCCAAGGTGCTGATCCTCAAGAACTCCACATGAAGCACTAAAATTGTCTCTGGCAAACTGGGTTAGGGCTGTTTCTCCACACCACAATAATTGGACAATCTAAAATGGGGAGAAAAACCACATGGGTAAAATCTACATTTCACTTTGCTTATTGTCACTGGTCACAGCCATACAACTGATTTCCAGACCACCCTGGGAAAACACAAGATTAGAAGGCTCAGAAGTGGCTGTAATGAAGTTATTTGAATACAAAGTACCATTGCACAATATAGCATACTGATATTAGTGTCTGACTGTACATCCCTATAAATACTTCTCAATCCATACCTCTAATTGCAGGCAGGCTGACTTGCCCCACCAGGTACAGTGGCTTATCTTTTGCCGAAGTGCATTATGATAATTCCCAGTTGAAAACTAAAAACTTTGCCTTAAAGGAACCCGCTGATTCAGCATCAACAACACACCCTCACCATGCTATAAGAAAGTATCTCCGACCAATCGTCTGTCTGCAAATAATTTCCAATGCTGTCCTCTGCTCTTGCTTTCTGTGCTCAGTTTAAGTATTGACTCGGCTTAACTTTGTCAGCTCCTTTTAAGATTTTCGAAACTTCAATCAAGTCCCTCTTCGTTCCTCTTACTATATAGATCCACACATTATGGTAAATGTGTATTTGACTGTTTCAGTTTTGCATGTCTGGAGCTTATTCCACATCAAAAGGTCACATAAAGGAACGCAGGCATGTTGAAAATAAACTTACAAAACTAATTGCACAGTAATTCTTGCTTACTGTCTTTTGGAAATAACTTCAAGGTATACCTTTCACTAAAAATGAATTAAACATTATAGTTATTCATCACTAACTAGTAGATGGTATGCTTCGCATTTTACACTTGGAGAAATTTGTTTTAGAGTAAACTGATGGCAGGACCATTACTAGAACCCCTAAACAAAACTACAGATGTCCTGCTATTATTGCTATTATTACTATGTGATTAACCATATATTATATATACAAAAATGCAATCAATATAATAACAGAAATGTTGACTTGAGTTCTGAGCAGATTCATAGCATGAGGCTTCTGGGAATGAGTTATTTTAAAAGAAGTGGAATGAAGGAACATGCTGGAACTGGAGAAGTGAGATGTCTTCAGAGAGCAGTCTATAAATATTGTTCATTAATAGTTTTGAAAGTTTTCCATTATGCGTGCCTCTTTTAGAATCAAATGTGAGATCTGTGCAGTGATAGCAATACATGTTTGGTAACGTGTACTGGAATTATTGTCTGTGCTACATACTTTGGGCAGCCTTCAAAGTTTTGATCGGTTTGAGAAAAAGGATGCTGGGATAGATAAGAAAATGTAAGAAACTCAATGCTTAAACAAAAAGGATTCTTGTATTGCCACATGGCCCACAATAAACACTGCAGTTACTAATGTGGACCTAAATAAAAATTATAGTAAGGTCAACAATAGATATTTCAATGCTACATTTATTTGTCACACTCTATACTGATTTCACCAGAACAAACACCCCATCCATTGTTTAAGATGACCACCACAAACATTCAACTCTTCACACAGATGAAGGCGTCAGCTGAATAGTTTGTTTCCGTGTCAGGTTTCCCATAGCTGCACTGGGGGGGAAAAGGAATGGAAATATTGTCTTTGAGGCTTTTTGGAAATGCAGTCTTCAGTGTGCTGTGCTGAGCTGATCCGAGTCGCAGGGAGACACTTGGAGGTCGCAGGGGGTCAGCCAGCAAAAACTCTGCTCATGAATTCCCTCTCTCAGCCTTTGACAAAGAGGGGAGGTTTTTGATATGGTTGTCATGACTACCACTGCCTTAGGGAGGAGTTCTAGGATTGGATATATTCAGGGATGAATGGGGCAAGGAACTGTAATTTAAAGGTGTTTACAATATATATGTTATACTACCATAGCATCAACCTGATTTAATACTACCATAGAATCAACCTGCGCCATCTACAGAACGTCATGTCACGTATACAGTTGTGAACCACTGGGTAAATGTGATGGATTAGCTACTACAACACTTCATATTAGCTGCTCATGTATAGTTTTGAGTTGTGATCACAAGTTTTTGAAGATTAATGTGAATTAAAGATTGTTAAATGACAAGCTTGGTTTCCTCGCACCCAAACGAAGCTGTAATATAGTCAATTTTGTTATAATTGTGGAAAAAACTAGTGGAAGTTTTGAGTGGATTGTTGATTCCCATCATATTTAAGAAGTTTCTGATAAATATAGAGAGCTAATAATTTAATTCCAGTATGAATTACCATAACTACGGAGGACTCATGTTTTCTATAACATGTTAACATTATGTTAAATGTGTATTTAAGTTTTTATAGCAAGCATAAATTGGCAAACTTCAGTTCAAAACTTCCCGTCAAGACGGTTAACAAATAATTTTCAAATTCAAGTTTGTTTTTACGTTTAAGAAAAAAAACAAACTCCTTTTTTCTCAATATTAAAACGTAGACTACTTTTCTAACTGGTATTTTTTTCACTAAAGCATTTGCTTGCTTTTAAAAAAAGGAAAAAGATTGATGAAAGGAGTTTCATACCTGCCAAATTGTGAAGTCACTGTTTTGTACTGACTTTGCAACTGAAGTGGATTTTGAAAGGCCTCATGTGAATCGCACGATTTAGAAAATAAAGCACAGCATACACGCGGTTGCTGTCATGAATGGGATTTGTTTGTGATGCATCCTGGCAAAGGGCACAGAAAACTGGCACTTTAATAGGCTGACAGATTCAGTGCAGAGATGTCATTTCTGTACTTCCACCTTGCTGCGCCGCGCCACTGTCTCTCCAGTTCCTGGCCCTGGGAAACACTTAATGGAAGAAGATTCTGTTTGTAGTTTTCCTGTGTCTGTGTGGGGATGAATTAACGCCCTCAAGCCTTGACTGTGTCACTGGAGTCAAGCATCAGACTCTCCAGTGCTCTGAGTAAAGCAAAACTGATCACAAACTGAAAACTTGACATGTGGTACAGTTTATACCCTTCTAGGGTTTAAAACTGACCCCAGTCCCCAATATACTTACTCTTACCTAGTGCTCTGTTCATGTGTGTGTGTGTGTGTGTGTGTGTGTGTGTGTGTGTGTATATATATATATATATATATATATATATATATATATATATATATATATATATATATATATATATATATATATATATATACACACACAAATGGGTTTACATATCTAAGAATGATTGGTACCTTTTGAATTTTCAGTGTTGTTTTTGAAGGTGGTACAAAACTGTAATAAAACACCTTTTTGAGTAAAGTACATGCTTTATTGCACTTATGGAACAGGTGGTTACTGTTGTTATGGATTCGGATCCCTGACGGTGAGATGTGGTTACATGAATGCAGATGAGTCTGGCTGTTTTGCACACTCATTAAGACCATCGGTTGTGGTGTGCAAGGTCGCTGGTTTGCACCCAGCCTCAGCCCTGTAACACTTATAAAATAGCTTTCTGTTTATTTCATAAAAAAAAGGAAAACCAAACTAGATTTTAAAATTTTATTTTAGTTGAATG
The DNA here is from genome assembly GCF_017654505.1 of Polyodon spathula. Lineage (NCBI taxonomy): Eukaryota > Metazoa > Chordata > Actinopteri > Acipenseriformes > Polyodontidae > Polyodon > Polyodon spathula. The sequence goes on along the minus strand of NC_054558.1, from coordinate 16,182,264 downwards.
TCTCCTTTTGCCAGTGCAAAACAGTCCCACACCTGGATTCATATTCTGCTTTCTTAGCCTGTAAATATTCGTTATTGTTCAAGTTGAAAAAGTCTTCCAAAAACTGACACAACTATGAATCATCTTGTATATATTTAGTCACAAACATCTCAATGAGCTTACCAATAACCAAGCATCAAAGCACCAACAATCTTGGAAATGGCTGTCAAAATGTCTTGAGAACCATAATACGACCTAATACAATAAAAGCACACAAATATATTATACTTGCACATTCTTAAATTGTACATGTTCTTATATATCTAGGGTTGGGTTTAGTTTTCATACAGCTTCTGTATCTTAACTACATTTATAACATTTAGACACTTCTCTGATAATGAAAAAATATTTGCACACAGCAGATTTTGTATTTACTCAGAAGCTTTTGTCTGAAGCTATATTAATTCTTCTGTACTGCAGTTTGTACAACACTTTGTTTTGTTATAAACTGTCCAGATGGTGGCATCAAACATCTATTTGATAGAAAAGGGATGAAAAGCCAAAAGGAGAAAACTATGTTTTTTAAGTGAATTGTTTTCCAGTTTGCATTTCAAGTACAATTTGAAGCTGCTTACCAGGACAAGTCAATCTCAGTAAAAATAAAAATAAAAGCTGTATATGAGAGCACCTAATTATAATGGTATACCGATGGTATAGGAAGGCGGCAATGCAAAATCTAGTGCATGGTTTGCTACTTCCTGAGATGTGGCATGCGGGCATGTTTTGGAAGGTGGCATTACAAGAGTAACTGAGCACAGCCCAGGGCAGCAGAGAAAAGGCAGCTCCTCCTGTCAGGGCAGGCTTGCTGGATGTGTGACTAAGCCTCTCTATGACTCTCTGCCTTTTTCTTTCAATCCCCTCTCATCTCGCAATTCAATTCAAAAGTTAACATGCCAAAAAATGAACTGCAACAATGAAAATAAAAGCTAATGAAAACGATTTGTTTTTTTTTTGAAGGAGACAATTTTGTGTTAAGTAGTTTCAAATGTTGTTTTAATTGTTTTGTTTTTACACTCCTGTTTTATGGTGTTTACAGTCATTCAGAGTGCTTCTGAACAGCTTTCCTCGTTCAATTCAAATCATGTGACAGTGTGACCTTTCAACTCTATCAGCCCCACCTGCTTTCTGTCTATATAAATATAAGGTAGGCAGGGCAGTTATAATTGAGTTGAAGAGCTGGTGCTGTTTATTGGATTAACTGATAAAAAGGGTTCAGGAACTCAGAACTCTCTTCATGTGTAAGTGAAAATATGTTATTTGCTTATCAGAAGCCAGATTACTGGAACAAATCAATCGTCTAGATTACCATGATTAAAAAATCAAAGTATTAATTGTTTGGTGCTAGTTTTATAAACCGAATAAGTGTTTGCTATTCAGGACTAGAATAAACACTTTGAAAATATGTGTTCCCTCTCTGACAGTATATGTTGAAGCTGCAGTGTTCACAGATCCATGTTCAATTTATTTTAAGTTTCATAACTTATTACTTACTACAGTTTTACAGCATGTACCATTCTGATCAATGTACTTTATCAGGCCTTTTTACTCTTTAGGGTTTTTTTTACCGCTATCAAAATTAAGTTCAGTTTTCAATTAAATGAAGCACAGTTAAAATGGTAAATTAAAAATCGTTTTGAAGAGCCACAATAAAATACATTTGTATACCGCAGTAAATAAGGACAGTACATTAATTTGTAAAAGTATTATGGAAATGTACTACAAAATTGCAAATTTACCATACTAAACTTATAATGGTGAGGTACATATATTTTTGTAATTATTGATAGTATACAATTTTATCATTTTACTTTTTTGGACACTAATACTGCTTACTGGAGACAAACCAACAAACAAAAACAAAAAGACAGTTAAAATAATTCAACTAGGCGGTATCCCTCCAAAAAACGTGAACTTGGCAGGTATTTTTTCCTCAGTTAAATCTGTCACTTCTCTGAAGTCTCTTTAAAAGGCCTGGACTGCAGCGCTACACTTTCACCACAGGGTGTCCCCCTTCCCCTATTCTTGAGCTCCAACTGCTCAGCGAGGCGAGCTGCCCTGCTTTGCCTGTCAATCCAGGCCTTGGTCCCATTCTTCATATTGAGAACTGCTAGTCCCTTTCTTTTTTTTTTTACAGACAATGAGAGAAAATCGGCCTTTTGAGGAAGGGCCACTTTGTTGTTTACACAAAAGAGTTGGGCTGTTAACACATGTAAGGTAATGGGATTCCCTATTGGCTCCATTCGAGGCCTAGCGTTCAGGCCTTGCCTGATGGATTTTCCACACCATTCATCTAAATTATGTCACAGGCAATAAGCAGCCTGCTTAATCTGCCCAAATGAAGCTCTTGGTTGGTAACTGTTGACACTTGTTTAGCACTCCTTTCCTCACAATTACAGCTAGCTTGAGCTGACGACAGGCCCCATCCGCAGACTGAAGTGCTGAAAGCGGGCAACAAAACACCTTTTAATTTACGGGCTTCCTGGCACGCTGTGTTTGAGAGGTGTTAAGTGTGAAACACTATGGAAGAAAATAAGTCTAATATTGGCACACAATATACCTGTATTTATGAATATTTTATTTTCATATTAATATTTTGCATTTTTCAAGAAGATATGCAAGTAGTACAGTGATTTCCTACCATAGAATGATTAACAATAAGCCATACTAAACGGACGGGCTACTAATGTACTATATAGGATAATATCCCACAGAGAGCAGTACTGTATACTTTTATTAAGGCTGCTGTATATGTATCACCTATTTTTGTCACATTATTAATAATAATGATTAATAGGGTTTCATTGTTTGCTTTGAAGGATTAAATACAGTTTGGTATGAATGACAGCATATCAAGCTTTATTTAAGTAAAACAGATTTAAATACACATTCTTGTTAATTTTCTTCTACTAGTTTTTGGAGCTACAAAGGGGTATATATTGCAAAACTTGCCATTTGCCAATTGCCACAAATCGTAGTTAGGCACAATTTTGCTCATTTAAAAGAGAATTTTCCTTTGCATGCATTTTTAACATGAGAACCTTATTTAAACATTATCATCTCTTAATATTTAATATTCAATGCTAGACAACACACTGTACTGAAATATGAAGTTGTTTAAAGATAGTGTTTCAATAAAAAAAAAAAAAAAAAAACCCCAAAAAACAATTGTATCTCTAACTTGCAGGCCCAACTCAAGTCTTGCTGACATTTATACTATACCATCCTCTAAAATCCATGGTCTTATTCAAAGATACATTTTTTTCATATGTATTGTGATTTGTATATTACAGTTTTATTTGAGGTGCTTATTTTGACCTTTCAGGCTTAGTTACTATATAGAGAATTGTACTGCCCTTTTTTTTTGGTTATATATATGAAAGCTGTTCCTGCTTCAATCAGTACCAACGAGTAACTGTTCTTTTACGCTCAGCTGGCAGATATAGAAAATTAAATGCATATAGCCCATTGCATGCTATTTATGATACCACAATCTAACTGTACAATAGCCTTCTTTGCCAAAAGTTACATAAAATGGAACCAAATTGCTAAGGAAGCACATTGACATTTGGAATAAATTAATGATAATTTATAAACTTTAAAAAAATAATTGAACCCAAACGTTATATTACAATGTTTTCAACTACATACCGTAACGCACTGTTTATAATATCTATGTACTGTATGTTTTCTTTCTTTAAACTGTGTGCATTCCTGCCCTAAATTGGCTAACAAGAAACATCTTAGCACATGGGTCAATAAACATAATACAATTATAATAATAAGCAGTTACTATAATTGATAACAATACATAAAATGTTTTAGCTTACACAGCTACCACTTTATTATTCAAACTGGATTCCATACAGATGCTGTAAGGGTTCTCTTAATCGACATAATATAGAATTACTTCCAATTAAAAACAAATCCATTGTCAGATATATACTCCACCCAAATTCTAAAGTGGTGATTTTTCTGCCATGTATTAACTTTGCTTTGAGCTGCTCTGAGCAGATCTGGGATCCTAACTGCCAGCACAGAGCAGACCCTCATTCCAGTCAAGTCACATTGTGACCTTTCGAGAGAGAGAGATATTGAAATGTTTCTCTTGCTTCCATGAGCTAAAACAGACCTTGAATATGCTCTTAACAGCCCTTGCTGTTCATGTTACAGTGGTAAAGCTTCCACAAAAATGTAAACAATCTGGTAAGCCAACAAAGGGTTGTTCACATTATTTCAAATTATTTCCTTTAACGTACTATACTGTATTCACAACTCTGCTGATTGGTGTAAATAACTTATACAAGTTTAATATATTTTTTAAATATATTGCACAATTACATTTTTCACACATAGCAAAATCAATAGCTAATACAGGATGTAATTAGACTAACCCGACCAAGCTTATTAGTTTTAAGGACCCCTGCCAGCTTTGGGCTGATATTAAAAAAAAAAAAAAAAAAAAAAAAAAAAAAAGGTGGTTGCCTTGTCCTCCTTTAAAATTAGTATAACAAATCCTATTCTGTTTTTGCTTTCGAGGCAGTAACACACAAACCATTTTTTGCCAGCTGACACTTGTTTTTGTCTATTTATTTTAATTTATACCACCTGTGTCTCAAAAGTGCAACACAAATACATTCTATTGCTAAGAATACATTATATCATTTCAAACTATTTACATCAGCAAACCATTTTAATGAGGATATTTTTCATAGAGGAATTTCAAAATACCGGGTCTGAAGAGTGCACTTCTCTGCACTCAGCTCATCCGAGTCGGCTCCGTGCTGCCTTGTGAAAATGATTACTGTACAGTAAGTGAGTTTGTACAGCTAGAGTATATTCTGATTGATACCTTATTTATAGCAAATATAAAACCATTTGAGGCATAAACATGCTATCTCATGAATAACCATGACACAAGTTATGGCGCCACACAAATAAAATACGTGAAGCCTGTGCTGCTGGTTTTCATGCGCTCTCGCAATGAACGCAAAACCGCGTTGCACTTCGATAGACAGGAAGACTGCATAGGGAAGTGACCATGTTTTTCGATGGGTGATTATACCCGATGGTGCTAGTCTATCAGTTGCAGGAGCGCTAAAACATACAGCTCAGATGGGGTCCTATTACCCTTAACACAGGAAGTGCATTTCAAGGGAAAAATAGGCTTTACTCGAGTCATAAAACAAAACAATGCTTGTAAGCTAATGAGAAGCAAGGACAGAGAGTTTTACATTGGTTTGACACCTAGAAGCATGGACGAGGAGTGTTTCTGTTTAATGTCCTACATGTCTGAACTTTAACATTGGACATGTTTAAAAGTGTGTACAAATATGGTTTACATGGTACACTTATGTAAACGAAGGCTAACACCTATACCTGTCTGTACATGTTACCTCTTGGGGACATTATTAGGAAATGCAGAATAACAAATCTATGCGTAATTTCCAGCCCAGGCAAATATGGCAATAGATACTCTTACAACATGTTTCACTGAGATCCGATCATGGATGGCCACAAACTAGTTGAAAATAAACCCAGATAAAACTGAGGTTTTGTTAACTGGCTTAAAAATGGGTTTAGTGAAATGGAATCTAATCAACATTATTTTTTCCATTTTTGAGCGAAGAACCTGGGTGCTATCTTGGACCCCGAACTTTCTTTTGATTTCCATATTAATTCTGTTATCAGAATTGCTTTTTATCATTTGAGAAAGGCTGCCAAATTAAAGCCTGTGCTGGATATGAGGGATGCAGAGATGTTGACACATGCATTTATAACTTATCGCATTGATTATTGCAATTCTTTGTTTGTTATCCCTGTCACTAAACTTAGACGGCTTCAGCTTGTCCAGAACACGGCTGCCAGACTGCTTTTTCATACTTGTCGTTCTCAACATATTACACCAGTTCATCGGTTACCAGTAAGCTACCAAATTGATTTTAAAGTTGTTGTAAGGTCCGTCATGGATTAGGACCATCTTATCGCCAAGAACTATTAACTCTGTATTTTCCTACTCGTTCTTTGAGATTGGAAAATTCTGAACTTTTAGTTCTTCCAAAACGTTGTTTTTAAATCTACTGGAGCCAGCACTTTTTGCTGTTGTGCACCTCGGTTATGGAGCTCTATGCTGGTTATAGGCAGGTTGAAACATTAGAATCTTTTAAGTCTAAATTGAAAGCATACTTTTTTAAACGTGTTTTTATATCGTTGGTTGTAACTGGATTATATTACATATATGAGCAACTTTTTAGTTTTTATCTTTGTACAGTGCTCTGGGATGACGTGGCGTGAAGGGAGCTATACACTGAGTGTACAAAACATTAGGAAGACCCGCTCTTTCCACAAAATAGACTGATGAGGTGAATCCAGGTGAAAGCTATGATCCCTTATTGATGTAACCTGTTACATCCACTTCAATCAGTGTAGATGAAGGGGAGACAGGTTAAAGAAGGATTTTTAAGCCCTGACGCAATAGAGACATGGATTGTGTATGTGTGCCATTCAGAGGGTAAATGTTATCAGAAATGTTATCTGCTGTTTATCATTTGAGAAAGGTTGCCAAATTAAGATTTAGTGCCTTTGAACGGGGTATGGTAGTAGGTGCCAGGCACGCCGGTTTAAGTGTGTCATGAACTGCAACGCTGCTGGGTTTTAAACTCTCAGCAGTTTCCCATGTGTATCAAGGATGGTCCACCACCAAAAGGACATCCAGCCAACGAAAACTGCTCATTGATAAGAGGCCAAAGGAGGCTGACACAAATTCTGCAGAGCAACAGATGGACTACAGTTAGCCAACTGACAGTCCAGTACAACATTGGTGCTGAAAGACCCATAAAAGAATACACAACTCGTCGTACCTTGACACGAATGGGGTATGGAAGCCGACGACCTAAAGAGTTCCACTTTTTTCGGCAAAATGCAATAAACTGCGGTTGCAGTGAGCTAAGGAACGAAAACACTGGACACTGGAGGATTGGAAAAACATTGCCTGGTTTGATGAATCCAGGTTCCTGCTGTTTCACGCTGATGGGAGGACTAGGGTATGGAGAAATCCACATGAGTACATGCATCTATCATGCCGCGTGAACATTGCAGGCTAGTGGTGGTGTGATGGTGTGGGGGTGTTTTCATGGCACACATTGGGCCCCTTGATAAAAGTGGAGCAACGTTTGAATGCCACAGGATATCTGAACATATAACAGTGTATCCATCTGCTAATGGATTTTTTTCAGCTGGATAATGCCCCATGCCACAAGGCTAGGACTGCCCAGGAATGATTCCACGGACATGACAGTGTATTCAGCTTACTGCATTGGCCTGCCCAGTCACCAGATCTCAATCCAATTGAGCATCTGTGGGATGAGATAGAACGAGCTATTCGGAGTAGAGATCCACTACCAACCAACTGTGGGAAGCATTGAAATCAACATGGGACAGCATCCCTGTGGAACGCTTTCGACACCTTGTAGAGTCCATGCCCCAACGAGTTGAGGCTTTTCTGTGGGCAAAAGGTGGTGCAACTCAATATTAGAAAGGTGTTCCTAATCTTTTGAACACTCAGTGTATATAAATACATTTTGTATTCCTGAGTATTTTTGACAATGGGCACAATTCTACACATTTAACTCCAGCATTTAAACTCTAAACTATTCGCAACCCTACCCTGGACTCTAAAATAAAGTGTGTGATGATTACAAAAAGAAATAGATTTAGTCATCGCAGTTGAAATGTTAAATGAACAGCAGTTGCCTGTCAATTGCAAAGCTTTCTAGATGTCCGATGCAATGTGGAGGGCAGCTTGCACGAGATGGCTAACCCTAAACTTGTGGCTTTCCTTCCCCCCCTCTGGTTGTCATCAAAGCGAGATGGGGAAACGTGAGACAGCCTGTGTAAGAGGAGCAGCCTGCATGTGTGTTCTGCTGCACACATGCATACAGAGAGCCTTCCACTCTCTTTGATAGCACAGATTGCAAGAAGGATCCACATTTCAAACATGTGTTGGAATTAAATTGTCATATTTCCTGCAAAGAGCACTTGAAAGAATTAGACCAGAGGTTTTCAACCAGGGGTACGCATACCCCTGGGGGTACTTCCAAGGGTATTTTTTTGTTTATTACCATGGCTGCATTTTATTAACAGTAATAGCGGCTGGTTGAATATGTGTTCAGTGTTTTATACATTTCTTACTATTTCTTAGAAAAACAAAGGAAAACACAAAAATCAGAAAATGCAAAGTGACAATGTTAGTCCCTTTGGATCATTTTTAGTTAGTAATTATAATTTTATCTTGAGGTTAATGTTTTTGAAACTGTAAATATTTTAACGGCACACATAATTATGCTGAGGTGAGAAGTAAATAGTAACGTGATAAACCTTTACAGTGCAGACTATTTTGTATTATTTATAATTTTCCCAATATAAAGCGAATATGAGTCTTTCCAAAGATACCTAAATACTACCTTTTAATTCTTTGCATCCAAAGACATGTAATTAAGTTTTAAGAATGAAGCCTACTGTTTGGTTTTCTGTCTCAGACAAATTCACTACACGACTGTTGTGTAAAATTATATATTAAATAAACGGGAGAAAAAGGAAATGTGTTAATCAGATTATTCTGCCTTTTATTGCAACATTAGTGAGAGAAAATTGTAAAAGGTACTTTAGCTGAAACCTCCCAACAGAAGGGGTACAGCTTAAAAAAAAAAAAAAAAGTTGAAAACCCCAAAAATTGGACATTTCTAGGAACTCTGGGACATTAGTCTTCCATCACTGCTTATTTCATTTTGGGGTAAACTTTGAAATAATAATAATAGTAATAATAATACTATAGGTCAAGTTTAATGTGAAAAAAGGTACAATACCACCTTTAAAAGTAATAGTACATATGTGTTGTCCAATTGAGCATTGTTGGATCAAATGGAAAGGGCTGCTGAAAAGAAGATTCTTGAGCGGTTGAAATAGATACCCCCACCCCCCCAGAAAATGGGATCAATCTAAAAGAGGTCAGAACAGATTTACACAGAGACACCCAATGTATATAGGAGACTTTCCTTTACTAAATGTATCATTATTAATATTATTTTTTTTGGTCTAACAGTGTTTTCATGACTGACTAATGCGAATCAAAAATGATGCACTGTATAATGAAAAAGTGTTAACATGTCACACGAGAAACATTGTGATACACTGCTTCCTTTAACTGCGTTGACATTGGAAACCACAAATCGCTAGCAGAGCAGAGGTAAGGTACATAATGAGCAATTTCTCCATTTTCACATCAGATCACAAAGTTGAGTAGCAGTATTTTGTGTGTGTGTGTGTGTATATATATATATATTGTGAGATAGCAGGGAGGGGGTTAAAATCCTTCCCTGCTAAAAACCTTGTGAGAATGCACATTTGGGTGTTATGGGGTTTAATTGGGTAATTGTTTTATTGTTTAGTAATCCCCTGCACCTGGTGGTAATTGTAAATTAGAGCCAGGTGCAGGGTATTTGAGAGGCAGCCAGTCTGTTCCAGGCTGCTGAGAGAAGAGCCTGACTGTGTGAGTGAGCAGTTGTATTGAGGTATTGAGGTATTGAGGTATTGAGGTATTGAGGTATTGAGGTATTGAGGTATTGAGGTATTGAGGTATTGAGGTATTGAGGTGAGGTAGTGTTTTTGAATGTTTGTGGCAGGTAAATGGTTTAGCCGTCCTGCGTGATAGTTAGGTTCCTGTTTATGTTTAGTGAGTGCTCCAAATAGGAGCTAGGTGTTTGTTTTGTGTTCATTTCTTTTGGTGTTTATTAAAAGTGCATGTGAGTGCTGTTTCAGTAGAATCCTGTGTGTTGGGTTGTGATTCAGAAGGGAGAAGAACCCTTGATAGCCTGTGTGGCGAGCAAAAAAGGTGATATATATATATATATATATATATATATATATATATATATATATATATATATATATATATATATATATATATATATATATGGTACTAGATGCCTCAAAGTAAAATATATTTACTGCTACTGACATACATAAAAAATTCTATTTATAAGGACACTATCAATTTATATAAATACATCTTTCTTTAGATTTTTTAAGCCATGTATGTGCAGTGCTTGAAAGTATTGGTAAACAATCCTGGGTATGGATCTAAAATGTCAGCACTATCTACATTCATGAATTCTTCTTTGTTTAGAATTTCATTTTCTCTTGCAGTCATCACATCCAGGTGACTTTTTAATATCACCCCTGATCCTTCATTTCAGCTCTCATGTCTAACCTACAAGCCCATGTGGTACAACAGGGTTTAACCAGGAGGATAGCAGAAAAGCCGCAGGGCAAGAAGGCGTACAACCTGAGAGACACAGACGTTGGAAAATGAGCAGTGAGGACCGACGACTGACACCTGGCTGAACTGGAAGAGATACAGCGGTTTGCCTCCCTTAGAAATGAATATTTTGTGCATGACATGAGTGTCTCGTCATCGGGGACTTGTGGGCTGTTGTTACAGTAGACTGATGCGTGGATATTATTCTAATCCCACTGTTCAATTAAGTGTTCTCAAATACATGTGTGCAGGCTAGCTGTTTGTGTTGCTTAGGTGTATCACTTTTAACTACAATTAGAATGGGGTATTAGCACTTTGAAACCATATAGTGGGGATCATGTTGTAAAGTGAACTATCAGGCTAACGAACACATTTATTTGATTTAAATCCACGCTGTTCATTAAATCATTAATATGCTAGTCACCTTCTGAACTGATCCTTTGAGGTATGGTGTTGTTGCAGTATTGCGAAGGTATCACTAAAATGGTGTGTCTGTGTTTCAGCAAAATACTTAGCCTGTTTTTTCTTTTGTCTCATTTGTTGTTTTTGTGTTTGATCAGTCTGTGGTTTTAAAGAGGTTGATAAAGTTGGATGCCCATGCTGGAGTTTCCCCCTCCCCCACCATCAATGATCAACAGCCTCTGAAGTGAAGCTGATGGTACACTTGGACCCCAATTATTCGACTGCTCACTGGATACTGAAGTGCACACACTGTAGGTGCCTTGGTTTTCTGTACCTGCATTAAAGTGTATTATAGTTTCAATATGTATTGATTGGGAGGCTATAGGATTTGGTAAGTCACATATCCTATGGGGGATGGGAAGCTAATTGGCTATATATTGGCTCTCCTTATGAAGGGCCAGCAATTGTGGGAACGGGAAGATCGTTGCTTGAGTGCCTTTGCCTACCAGACGGTAAGGTAAAACAGCTTTAGTTTGTATGCATATAGAGTAGACCATTGTGGCGGACTCTCCTGATGTAATTATTTGTCAGACCTTTTGATGTTATATTGCATAAACTTTTACAAGATAAGTGCTTGGTTGTGTTCCTGGAGGGTTAGAAGTGATGTGTCCCCTACAGAGTTCTTCTCAAACCTGGGCTTGAATTGGAATTGTAAATTACAATAATCTTTATTGCATTGGTACTTACAGCCATAACAGTGCCATTTCTGGACAATGAAATTCTTGTCCTATCTTTAGAAAGTGCCATGGGATTTCAGATATTTATACCGCAGCTGGGACCAGAAGTGGGGGGGTGGGGTGTTATTGATTTATTTCAATTTAATTTGCGTTTGCATTTGTTAGAAGTACTGATCACACTATGCAATGGCTATTCCTAGGAGTGCCTGATCACACATGAGTCAGTGTGGATTGCTGGGACCAGACATATTAAAATCAATCCAAGCTGTTCAAACAAGCACACACTGTACTGCCTAATGCTCATAACACATTCATTTGCATATGTTTAGCTTTACAAAAGAACCAGTTATTATCAGATTGTGGTATTATTTCTGCCCAAAAACATTTCACATGTACAAGTCAGGATAAAGGGACTAGCCATATACATATATATTATCTACAAAAGAAGTGTAGTTATATACACAAAAATAGGCCGACCCTGTAAAGATGTAATGTAAAAGTAACTAAACCAGACAACTGGGGGGGGGGGGAGGGAAACTGGGCACCCCCTTTTTATTATCCATAATTAAGGTAACCCTAACCCCAACCCATCCACTGTTTATATTTGATGTTAGATTGTTTAGCGCGAAGTACTGATTAGTATAGAATAAGAAATGGCAAAGAAATGATAATCACAATAAGATGAGCGTTTCTCCAGATATATGCACAAATGTGACAGACAGACATCACCTTATTCCCTTAAATCTGAAATTTTCCAGAACCTGAAAAATGTTAATACCAGTTTCATGACAACTGGATAAGAGGTTTTCCCAGACATGTGGAAATCAGGAAATGGAATTAACTGGCAATATCACAGGTTTCAGTACTGTACATAGAGTGGCAGTAGAGAAAGAGAGAGAGCGAGAAATGCAGAAAAATGCAATCTACATGCACAGTCAATTTGGGTAAAACAAACAACAACAAAAAAAAAAACTTGTGTTAGACAGAGAATTAGAGTTTGGAAAAAAGAAAAATAAATTACACCCAAGAATGGTTAAATAAAGTTCAAAATTGTCCAAACTAAGTAATGTTTCAATAGTCAAAAAGCTTTGGTATTAATTTTTTGCAAGAAATTCTCAGTACATTCATTAGTAAGGCCACGCCACCATGTAGCTCATATTTTGTTTTTTTTACTGGCTTGTTAGAGAGGTTATTAAGGGCAGTCTCAGGAAAAATTAAATGTGGCTTTAATAGAATGTGGGTCTTAATACCAGCAGTAAGCGAAACATCTGTCAAAGATATTACTAAGTGCTATTAATTTAACTTCTACTGTATGCAAACTGTTCCTTTTTTATTATAAATGTAGTTGTTGCCAGTGGTTTTTCTTACTGTGGTTTTCTCCACAGTTTGGAATGCCCAATTCTTATTTTTAACCTGTTTCACCACTGCAACCCATGAAACATGCTCCTGCCAATCTGTTATTTTTTGTATTATGGATCCACAGTGAAGCCACAGTGCTGGAGGACAACACAGATCTGAAAGGCTCCACTGCAGACCTGCAAGTTCAATATCAGCCACATGGTGAACTGTGGATTGCACTGCTGACCTAAGCCCTCCCTACCTGGGTGGTGCTCAGCCAATTGTGCACCACCCCTTAGGAACCCCTGATCATGGTCAGCAATGACACAGCCTAGATTTGAACCTGTGATCTCCAGGCTTGAGGATGCACACAGAGCGCCTTTACTAGCTGCGCCACTCAGGAGCCCCTTTGTAAACTGTTGTTAATGTACTATTTTAGTTACAAACAAACTTAGTTACAAAATATATATAAAAATTCAAACTAAAATGGGAAAATGAGTTGCATCACATTAAAATAAGTTTTTGGTTTACAGCATGTTGGTTTTATTAGGCAATTTATCAGTGGATTGCTATGACTGCTGATGGTGTCCTTAATACAGGGGTGGCCTTAATATTGAAGCTGCGCATCAATCCGAGTTCAATCAGGACTGTAAAAAAGTGGCCTTAATGTTTTTCTGTATAGTATTTTATAGGGAAGAATCTACCAGACAAGGTCAGCTCAGTGCTATGGAGGATAGATAACCTGTTTCACAGCCACAACTGGCATTGTTTGGGATTGGTTGGAAAGATTATATGCAGGTTTTCCCCTGTGAAGAATGTGATCCCTCGCCCTTGTGACTTTGAGGTGAGCGTGCTGCCTCTACCTCCTAAAGCTATCACATTAAATATAATCTGAGGTACACAGGAGGAAAAGAGCAGCTCAATTACTGTGTGTTTACAGCAACAAGACGCAGGCAAAGCAAACAAGCTTCACAATCTTTAAAATGCTGACATGTAGCCCAAATTGTGAGGCTGTGAAAACTGCTAATGATAACATGAACGTTGATACTAGTTATGCCTGTTTTAACGTAACCCCCATACTTCGTACCCCCATCATCTGGGGTGAACTGTGAGTTCTGCTAATCTCTTTAGCAGCACTGACACTAGTTGTCAAAGACCAACGTCGTCATTAGTACAATTTTTATAATGTACCACCTAAAAAATATTTTCTTTTTGTGTATTCATTGTCATTGTCGTTTAGTCATTGTTGTATTGCATAGTTAATAAGGAGGAACCTTTTGTACTGGGGTAGTTCAGGAATAAGACCCCACCAAGAGTCAGTGTTAAGAGTGTGTCTGTAATATAATAAGCAAATAATGAAGCCATTGGCAGTTCGATTCTCAGTTTGTCTCACTGAACCCACAATATACTGTATAACAGTTATCACATCCTGGTTCGCAGTGGCCTCAAAAGGTCTCTCAAGCATCTTTTCGCCAAGTACAGCTGGTACACAAGAGTGTAACTTTAAATCTGTCCCCTTGCAACACTACCACTGTGGGGATTCTGCAGGGAACCAAAAGTCAAGCAGACTTTGGATACAGGATCAACTCCTACATTCCTGTCAGCCTTCATTTAACATCCGCTACCAAGAGTATTCAAAACCTACCTCTCTTTGAAGTCTGTGCCATTGAGTGCTATTTAGTTTACCTCCTCATCCTCAGCCTGAGAGATGTCATTATTTAAAGGCAGCACTAAGCAAAACCATCACCAAAACCAAGAAAGGTCTAGATAAGCTGCGTACTTGCCGTTTGTATGCATTAAAAAATCAGAAATATGCTTTAAATTGAATTTGATTACGTAAAAATACCCACAGCAATTTTTCTGCACAGCTTGTCTGCCTCCCCTAAAACTTCCACTAACAATTACATCTCCCAGAATACAATGTCTTCAGTTACTAGGAAACTGTACACAAGAAAAACCAACCCAACAAACACTATCCAATCTCTGGCTAGCCCTGCTATCTTTGCAGCCAATCACAGTAAGAATAAGAAATTCGAAGCTACACAGGCTGAAGCGTAAACATCCTACTCCAGCTACAAATCCAACTGGAACCATAGTCAGAGGCAACCGCTAAAAAACGGTGCCTATAATGTTAAACAAACTGTTTGTTTTATAACTTATTAATGTAGATTTTATTATTTATCTATATGGTTTTATATTGAATTTTTAACGTTCACTGATTTTAAGACTAATGTTAAAATATAAGCAATGTAATTCATTTGCAGACAGTAGTGGTTTTAGGTACATACAGCCCATACAATTGCATGGGGCCCCCTGTTGTCGTGATTCAGTTACTATAAAAAATCTATATTTATCTGAAGTCTGCACCAGTATGAATGACTTATTAGTGCACCAGATTTGACAAAAACTGGATTATTCAGCTGGAATTGAAGACTATGCCACTGCGAAAAAGGTTAATTTCTAACTGTCTTTGTGTTTTTTTTAGGCTTCCAGGCCAAAGGCTGGGATGACATCAACATACAAAACTAGCTAATAAGTCCTTATAGAGTGCAGATAGGGCCATGGTTACTATGGAACACATAGTAACCCATGTATGCGCTTTAAAAAAATGTCATTGCTTGTGACCTCTGACCTTTCCTAAAGGTCAAATGTAAAACTGGCTTATAACTCCTTATATAGTGCACATAGGGTCATGGTTACTATGTAAAAATGGCATTCTGCAGTATTTGCTAGTGTTTGGTACTGGTACATGTACTGGAACCTGTAAAGTTGCTGGCCACTCTAGTTGTGATTGCTGAGTATAGGGGTTCCTAAACCTAGTATTGTGGACCCCCCTGTGTCTGCTGGTTTTCATTCCAACTGACCTCTCAATTACTTAACTATACCCTTAACTGAACTAATAATATTTAAACTGTAAAAACTGTTTTTTGTCCTGACTGAAAAAAGAACAATTTGAAGGATGCTTTTGAAAGGGAGTTAAAAGAAAAAGTCCCACGTGCACTGTTCGGAAATGCTAATACATTTAAATTGCTGCTAATGGGACAAGCCAATTGGTTTTATAATAATTGTGTTTGACTTTTTAACTAATGACAAGGCATGCACTCTTTGTTATTGCAACACACAATTTGAATGGCCCTCGGTGATCATCCAGTCAAAACCACACAAAGTAAATTGTCCTTAATAAAAAGGAATAAGAAAGGAGCTTGTTAAATGCTTAACCGTTCTTAAATTCATATTACAATAGTTATGTGTTTTTTAATGCAAAAATGATTACAAGTAATTAGAGTCGTTCTGATTTATACAGTCATTCAGCCCTGACACATTTTGCAGAGTTCCTTGGCATATAATAAGCCACCATGTACAAATGCAGGCAGTGTAATTTTCTTTGAATCACAGGCAGAATTAAAAGCTGACTGAGCTAGCTTTGTAGCTTACAAAATGATTCCAATGCATGCAGTGCACATCCATTCACTGTACAGGTTTCAGATGTGCAATTTTGAAAGAACCCCGCCCTACCCCCCCACCCTCTAAAATACCTTTTTTACTGCCACTAGCCAACCAGCTGCTTCCCCTTTGACATACTGACATGCTAGACCCCGAAGACTGATATGTAACGACATAGGAAGTGCAAGTGTAACTCATTTCCTGGATGGCAAGGCAAACAAACTGAGAGCTTTCTTTTAACTGATGTAGTATAAGACCTTGTTTTAAAATGTAAATGCTTTCTAACAGCTTTACTTTGCGGTCCTCACATCTCTGAGAAAAACAACAGACCCCCACACATGATGGAGATGGACTTACAAGATACTTACAAGAGTAAAATGTATTGGCAATGTTAAACCAGTTTACTAGTGATGGCTTTTCACATAAGTAGAGTAACTTAGGTTTAAGATGACTGGAGAGATTTGTTAATGGTCAGATGCACTTGAATGGTGTAACAGCTAAAGAGCTAAATTCTATTGATAATTAGTAAGATAAAAAAAAGAATGTAGTCTCGTACTGTATGTTCTAAGCCTATGTGGTATAAATATCAGGCATGGTACAGTCATTTATAAACTTTACACTGGCAACTCTGTGGCATCTTACCGCATGTTCAAATCAAGCTGAAAAGCTATGATCCAGATATATACACTGCTGTGCAAAAGTCTTAGACATGTTACTTCATTAAGGAATAGAAAAAAGACAAACGCTGAATTGACAACAGAACTGGAAGAAGGCACAGGTGTCATTGTCTATCCGTCAACAGTCCAAAGCACATTTGACCATTGTTCCATAGTCCAATTTCTGTGTTCCTGTGCATATTTTAGCAATTTAGTCTTGTTCTCCTTTCTTAACAGATGTTCTTACTGTAACACATCATTTAAGTCCTGATTTCAAGAGTGACCTTTGTACTGTTGATTTGATGGACAACGACACATGTGCCTTCTGCCAGCTCTGTTGTCAATTCATGCTTGTCTTCTTTCTGTTCCTTAAGGATATTATCTTCAAGTATTGCTCATCCTTGTTGGACAGATTTTTGGGTCTTCCAGTCCTGGGTTTGTCAATTACAGATGATGTTTCTCTGTACTTGTTGATTATGCTTCGGATACCACACCTTGAAAATCAAGTGTGCAAGCTATTTCACTCAATGTTTTTCCTTCTTTATGCAAGTCAAGGTTGTTATAATATTAGAAAACACTAGTGGAGGCTTTGAGTAAATTGCTGATGCTCATAATGCATCGGAGTAGAAAAATGCAACATGTCTAAGACTTTTGCACAGCAGTGTATATGAAGCTCTAAAATGTGAAATAAGTGCATCCATATAGGCAACATATCTCCATCACTCCAATAGGGATAATAAGAAGTAATGACATGGATTTGAAAGCCATGTTTAGCAGTCCTTTATAAATGCTGTACAATACAGCTCTCCCCCACCCAACCCTGTATGAGTGAACAATTATAATAACCTGTCCCTGAGCAGGAAACAAGCTTGAAACAGCAAACATCAAGGGAAAAAAATGAAGGGGAGGGTTAGAAAAGGTGATGGGTGATAGCTACAGTGGTTATCAACAAGTCGATAGTGGTACAAGAGATCGCCTGAGGATATGAAGGCAGCAGCCGCTTCAGAGCTCCGACGCGGGGAAGAGCTCTATCTGCCAGACTAGCTGCAGTGGGCTTTGGGCTCTCTCAGCTGCCTCATTAATCCTGATTTACAGAAATAAGGCAGCAGGTTGGGGCCCTCTTAACAGGCCATACAGGCAGCTGATTGGCCTTCACTGTAGACAATGGTGCCCAAGAGAATAGGGCTGTGCTGAATTATTCAAATCAGCAGTGGCATACACACAAAAAGAGGTAATGCATCCCAAAGATATATTTTGTATAGGTTATTTTTATATGGGGTGTGTGTGTGTCTATATATATATTATATATATATATATATATATATAGTATATTATATATATTATAGTTATATTCAAGTTTTTTTTTACAGCCAGTTTGGTAGAAGTTCAAAATATGCAGTCATGCTTTTTTTAAAGACCACTATACAATTTAAATATTATAGACAGTTAGTGTATAATGTAGTTTTCATAATTTGTTAAGTTGTTTGGCAGTTTTCAATTCTAATTTTGAAATTATTGAACAAAGTTCTTGTGGCGTCACATCATCCTCCATGTACCCCCCTATTTTCACAGTGCTCTATCTATGTTGTGTGGATTTTATATATATATGTATATATGTGATGTCACAATAGCAGCTTCGCCAAGCTTTGAATTAAGAGCTCTCCACAGTACAGTCAATGTTTAGTCCGAAAAAGAAAATGTAATTACTCAATCAAATCTCATAATGAGTAAATGCTTAATGCTTAAATGCACTGGAACTCACAGACTCTTAACCTGGAACAGTTCAAACATCACAAGTGGATCTCTATGAAATCACGACTGATAATTTGTAAGCACCTCTGCGCTTTAATAATGGATCCAAAATACCGTGCCTACCTTGCTCCCTGGAGGGGGATTTTAACAAAGAAGTGCTGTAAAAAGCAAGCACTGTGGCAGCATAATGACAACCCATGGCATGTGTGTACTGTATGGAGTGTGAAACCCACTCACTGATCATCACAGCTGCTGCTTCTTAACCCTGCCAGTGCCTGCCTTCACTGCGATTCAATTGAGACTCTCGGTTTTATTGACTCATTTGCATAAAGGATGGGTGACATGCAGTGTCTAGAAACGCATCTATGGTAACTCACATAGAATTTGTCCCCAGAGCAGAAAAATAACCCAAAGCATGTATACCGTAGTCTTCATTATTATAGTTTCAGTTGACAGCCAATTTTTTGTATACATTTATTTCCCCAATATATCAATCAAATACCTTGGTTTATCAGAGCTTTAAAATGATTTGCGAATATGCTAAGTGGCAGAAATGTGCGATATACATATAGAAACAGCCCTTAGTGTGAACATTTAATGCAATAAATCAGTACTGTAAATATTTAATGAGCTGAAATTCATATGCAGTGGGGCAGTAGAACTCTGGTGTCTGTTAACCCTATCTGTCCCAGATCCCCAGTAGTTGCTGTGCTGTTGCAGTCAACAGAATTATTGATTGGGCACATTTTATACTGGGGCTCGGCAGGCCCTAGGGAATTAACCTATTCTTTATCAAACACAAAACATCACCACAATATATTTATATCTGTGTGTGTATATATATATATATGATATATATATATATAGATCCTTTCACTTTTCACGTTCGTTGCCCCTTTCAAAGTAGACCCAGGACACAGAAATGGAATTGATTTAAGTGCTGACGCGCACTTTTAATAAACACCAATCAACTAAATTAAACAAAACAAACAAACACCTAGCTCCTTCTTGGAGCACTAACTATACAGTCTGGAACCTAACTCAACCAGGACAGCTAAGCTGTTTACCTGTAACCCAAACACAACTCACAAGGTTTAACACAGCACTTTACCTTGACTGCTTGGAAGCAGACCACACCTTCTGCCTCCCTACGCACAGCAGCCCTGAACAGACTGGCTGCCTCTCTTAAATACCCTGCACCTGGCTCTAATTTACAACTACCATCAGGTGCAGGGGATTACTAAACAATTAAAACAATTACACAATTAAACCCCATAACACCCAAATGTGCATTCTCACAAGGTTTTTAGCAGGGAAGGATTTTAACCCCCTCCCTGGTACCTTACACATCCTCCCCCTCAAGTGTGAAACACTGATCGGCCATACCAAGGCCACCCCCTCCCCTAAAACACAACCACCCACACTCAAGTCCCGAAATGTCCATTTCCGCCCTCTTCCACGGGCGGACTTGAGGGTGGGTCGAACCTTCCGGCACTTCCGGGAAGGGACCCTGAACCGGCGACAAGGGACCCCACCGGGATGACAGGGCCGACCGAAGTGACGACCGGGGAACAGGAGGATGCAGCAGTGGACAGAGATCTTCCACTGGGGACCGGCGCAGCGATGTCCGATCACCCAGGGGGAGCGAAGCAGCGAACAGGGGGAGCAACAGCGACGTCTGGCAGCAGCCCAGCGACGTCTGGGTGCTCGGGAAGAGCGGAGCAGGGAACCAGGGGAAAAGCTGTGGCCAATGTTGCAGACTCCTGGGCTCCAGGTCCAGCGCAGGAAGGTCTAGGAAGACCGGCAGGGTGTCCAGGAGCAAGGGGCAAGGGACCGCAACTGGCAGTGCCGGACTGGTTCGCTGGGGTGATGGAGGTGGGCACCTCACCTCCTCCTCTTTGTTCATCGCTTCTCCCTCTCTGGGCTCTGGGAGCGGCGGCTCCTCCTCTCTGGGCTCTGGGAGCGGCGGCTCCTCCTCTCTGGGCTCTGGGAGCGGCGGCTCCTCCTCTCTGGGCTCTGGGAGCGGCGGCTCCTCCTCTCTGGGCTCTGGGAGCGGCGGCTCCTCCTCTCTGGGCTCTGGGAGCGGCGGCTCCTCCTCTCTGGGCTGGGCACATCTCTGGGCTCTGGGAGCGGCGGCTGGGCTTGTCTTGCCTGCTCCCATTTTTGGAGCAGCAGATCCAGCTCCGTCGGCTCTGGCTCTGGCAGTCCAAGTTTCAATCTCCATCTCTTATTCTGCTCAATCTGGGCAGCAGTGTTTCTCTTCATCAAAGCGACAAATCCTCTAGGGTTTCCATTTTACTGGGTCATAGGGGCGCCCACACACACTTCTGGTACCATATGTAAACGATCCTTTCACTTTTCACGTTCGTTGCCCCTTTCAAAGTAGACCCAGGACACAGAAATGGAATTGATTTATGCTGACGCACACTTTTAATAAACACCAATCAACTAAATTAAACAAAACAAACAAACACCTAGCTCCTTCTTGGAGCACTAACTAACAGTCTGGAACCTAACTCAACCAGGACAGTTAAGCTGTTTACCTGTAACCCAAACACAACTCACAAGGTTTAACACAGCACTTTACCTTGACTGCTTGGAAGCAGACCACATACACAGCAGCCCTGAACAGACTGGCTGCCTCTCTTAAATACCCTGCACCTGGCTCTAATTTACAACTACCATCAGGTGCAGGGGATTACTAAACAATTAAACAATTACACAATTAAACCCCATAATACCCAAATGTGCATTCTCACATGGTTTTTAGCAGGGAAGGATTTTAACCCCCTCCCTGCTACCTTACAATATATATATGGATATAAAATCCTGTCACAGTAAGATATGTATTTTATGTAGTAGCAAAAAAAGTGCTAATGCACTTTGTGATCTTAGATTTCAGAAATGAGTTACTCAGCACTGAACTACACCAGATTAATACAATAGCTCTGCCTTTCTCCAAGTTCAACTTGCAGCAGACTGATTTGCGTGGAGTGAGGAAGGCTTTTCACTGCTGACACAAACTCAAAAGACAGGTAAAGGCAGACTTAGAGAAAAATGAGACTTCAATATTGGAACAGAGCCCAGAACCACTAATGTAATGTAAAATATAATAAGGCAATTAATGTGACTACTTACTCTTTAAACAGGTAAGAAAATGTTTCAGAATATGCATAATGATTTTAAATCAATGTTCTTGAATTAAGCACACATGGTATTTCCATATGAGGAATTAAGGTTAAATTAATTTGGAGGTCAGGTCATTCCCTCAAATCTAATACTTGGGGCACCTCTATCACTTGAGATGTGCCTGAACATGATTGATTTAACTCTGGGCTCTGCTTAACAAAGGGCTCCATTGCTAGGGCCTAAGTAAGATTGACTGTAAGCCTGGATAAATGGTTAAGGACTTGTGCTGCTTGCATTCCTAAAAAGTTATGCAGCAAAGTCCTAAATAACCCACATTGCTATTCTAAGGGATTCCATGATTCCATGTATCTCACCAAGAGATAAAATGAAAAAAACAGCCTCTACCCCAAACAAATAATGCAGCTGAATTCTAACCCAACCTGGATGTCAGGGTCAGGGGCCTCCTCCTACGGTTAGTTAAGCTTGCCTGGTCTCTTGCCCTGAGCAATGGCAACAACTGAAAATCAAGGCCCATGACTAGGCCATGTCAATGATCACACTTCAGGGAGATTGCAGCAATCAGGGTTCTTGGTGTAATTGGTCCAATTAAGACATAATTACAGTGTAAACAGTTTCTCTGACTGACCTACCCCCCAGGGTGCAGTGCTCTGCAGTCTGGCCTTGAGGCTGGCCTGGTATCTGTCTGAAATGTTAATTCAGGGTGTCCGTGAGCACACAACTAAAGATCACAACATTAGCGCAGAGACATTCAGTGAACACAAACAATGCATACCACGAAAAAGAAAGTCAGGACAAACCCAGAATAGATAATCACCTTTATAAATAAAAATAACAGCTGTTTATTACTCTCACTGTGAATAAAGTTTGGGGATGATTTTCCCTTTGCTTCTGGGCAGTGCATATATGGTGAGGTACTTACCTTAAAGGAAAAAACAATTTGTAAGCACCTCAAACGAATTGTCTCTGATGCAGCAGGTAGTAAGCTCACTTGTATTTAGTAGCAGTAGATGGTATAGCAGCACTCGCATGTAGATCCATATGGTGAAGAACAGTTCAAAAAAGGTGAAGAGACAGGTATCCCATCAAAGGTTATTCATCAATATAAAAAAATCGTGTCTTCATCAGGTTACAAATCATTTGCAGCACAAGTCAATTATATACATGAAGTGGCTAACAATTATGACATCAGTGCTACTAATCACTAACTAAACTAAACAGGTGTTTAAAAAATAGTTAAGATCATTTACATCATTTTAATTAATTTCAAATTTGTGTGATCAACTAGCCATCATTTATTTAAATATATGTGTTACATAAATCCATATTCAATATTTCTTATAAGGTTCAAATAAATACTTAAAAAAACAACCTATTTCTAAAATACCACAATAAAAATATAACATAACCTTAAATAATTTGACTACATTTTCTAAAGGTCCTTGTGAGGCGTGTGAGTAAAAATTGATTTTCCAGACAGCGATTTACGTGTAAAAAAAAATAAAAATTTTATTTAATATTACACGGAAAAGAAAAAAAAAAAACAATAAAGACGGATGTGAGTGAGGGAGTGCTGGAGTAATCAAAAATCGAGGAACGGAAGCCTCCGTCCGTAATTAAAAGTAAATAACGCAGTCCACCCTGCACGTACTTCCCGCTAGCCTTTTTTTCCCTGCCTCTATTCCTCAGGACCAACCCCGAACACAGTAGCACATTCCCTTTAGTATGCAAACCCCGCCCCGGTAGTCAGTGGATCACCAATCCCAGACTGACAGGTATCCTTAACTTCACTTGACTCCAGTGGCTGGAATTTACATACTCGTACTTCCGCCCCTCACCAAGGTGCCGCCCCTCAAAAAGATGACTTTTGTCTTGGTCACAAGACCTTGGTAAGGGAAGTCCCGAGTTGGTTTGATGCCTTCTACTGTTGGGAGGCTGAATTGCAGACCGAAACCCCTTTGACTCATCACATATCCCACCCCTCAGAGTGGAGCCGAAGGAACACTCGGAAACCTCTAACCCCTCCTTTTCCCCTCCCTCCCGGGAAAAAAAATCAGCGTTTTGATGTAACTTACCTGCACGATGCCTTATTTGAAAGGTGAAGGGTTGGAGCGCCAGGTACCACCGCGTAATCCTAGCGTTTGAATCCTTCATTGTGTCTAACCACTTTAAAGGGGCGTGATCTGTGATGAGTACAAAGGGTTGTCCCAGAAGATAGTATTTTAAGGACTCCACCGCCCATTTTACTGCCAGGCATTCTTTCTCTACCACAGAGTACCTTTGTTCTCTCGGCAGTAACTTCCGACTAATATATAGTATTGGGTGTTCTATACCATTTTTTTCCTGGGACAGAACCGCCCCCAGACCAGTCTGTGATGCATGGGTCTGAAGGATGAACTCCCGGCTGAAATCCGGGCTTACTAATGCTGGGGCCTGACTCAAGTTAGTTTTAATAGACTTAAAAGCCGTCTGACACTCTGCACTCCACTTAATTTTATTTGGAGCGTTCTTTTTAGTGAGATCAGTGAGAGGGGCAGCTATAGTGGAAAAGTGTGGAATAAAGCGACGGTAATAACCAGCCAACCCTAACAATGATCTCACCTGGGTTTTTGTGATAGTTACCGGTGAATCCAACAAAGCCTGGATTTTTGAAACCAACGGTTTCACTCTACCCTTACCCATTATGAAACCTAAATATTTTGTTTCTTCTTTTCCAATAATGCACTTTGCCATGTTCGCTGTGAGCCCTGCCTTCCTCAGAGACTGTAGGACGGCTTTTAATCTACTCAAATGTTCTTTCCAGGAAGAACTGTATATGACTACATCATCGATATATGCAGCTGCATACTCTCAATGAGGTTGTAATACCCTGTCCATCAGTCTCTGGAAAGTTGTGGGAGCTCCATGAAGTCCAAACGGCATAGTACAAAATTGAAAAAGACCATCTGGGGTTGAGAATGCCGTTTTCTCACGAGAGGCTTTTGCTAATGGAATTTGCCAGTATCCTTTCGTCAGATCCAAAGTTGAAATAAACCGAGCTCGCCCCAGCCTGTCTAAGAGTTCATCTACCCGAGGCACGGGATATGCATCAAACTTAGAGATAGCATTCACCCTCCTAAAGTCTATACATAACCGTAGTGACCCATCTGGTTTGTCTATTGGTACAATTGGGCTACACCACTCACTTTGGGGAGGTTCAATTATCCCAAGTTTCAACATACACTCCACCTCCCTCCGGACAGAATCTCTCCGACTTTCTGGAATGCGATATGGTCTCTGTCTAACTCTCAGACCTGGCGGAGTGATAACCGCGTGTTCAATCAAATGCGTTCTTCCGGGCATGTTAGAAAACACATCACAAAACATTTTGATTAAATTGCTTACCTCTTTGCGTTGATCAGGAGTTAATTGTTCCCCCATCGGAACCCCAGCTGCTGATACTGGCTCAATTGAGAGTCCATAGTCCTCTGCCTCCTGTTCAGGAGATAGAAAATGGACCTCCCGTTCTTTCCAAGGTTTGAGGAGATTAACATGATAAATTTGATTTTCCTTCTGACGCCCAGGCTGTCGGATCTCATAATTAACTTTTCCAATTGCTCGAATGACCTCAAAGGGACCCTGCCATTTAGCAAACAACTTAGATTCTGATGAGGGAAGCAACAACAACACTTTGTCTCCAGGTCGAAAGTTCCTAATTCTTGCATTTTTATTGTAGCTTTGCTGCTGCTTCTGCTGTGCCACTTTGAGATTATCATGTGCCAATCGACAGACTAATTCTAAGCGATCGCGTAGCTGTAATACATATTTCACTATATTTTTAGAGTCTTTTGACTGTTCTTCCCAGCCTTCTCTTTTGAGATCCAAGATACCCCGCGGCTGCTGACCGTACAAGAGCTCAACCGGAGGGAACCCTGTTGAGGATTGTGGTACCTCACGAACTGCAAAGAGCAAGTAGGGAAGCAGTTTAGCCCAATTACGTTTCTCCTGATCTACAAAGCGGAGCAACATACTTTTTAAAGTCTGATTAAATCGTTCAACAAGCCCATCCGTTTGAGGATGAAAAACTGAGGTTCGAATTGAACGGATTTTCAATAATTTGTATAATTGCTGAATACAGCCAGACATAAAATTAGTGCCCTGATCAGTGAGAATTTCTTTCGGGATTCCCACCCTAGAAAATATTTTAACCAATTCATTTGCTACTACTTCTGCACTCATAGAGCGTAGGGGAACAGCTTCTGGATATCGTGTTGTGTAGTCCACTACTACCAAAATATACCGATATCCTGACTCTGCTCCCTCCAGAGGGCCTACTAAATCTACACCAATCCTCTCAAACGGTACTCCAATAATTGGCAGTGAGACCAGAGGTGCGTGGCGAACTAACTTAGGGGCAGCTAATTGACATTCTGGACTCTCAGATACATACTTCCGCACAAGACCATAAACCCCTGGCCAAAAAAACCGGGCCAGAATTCGTTCCTGGGTCTTTTCAGTTCCTAAATGACCTGCAAATGGAATGTCATGCGCCAATCTCATGACTTCCAACTGAAAAGGCCCAGGAACCAATAACTGTTTTACGAGCTGTCCCATCCCGGGAGCCCGGGTTATTCTATATAAGTGCCCAGATACAGAAAAATGCGGAAATACCACTGGTTGTCCTTCCTGCATATCCTTCCCCTCAACATATCTAACCTGTTTCCAAGCATACTGTAACGTGGGATCATTTTGTTGTTCATAGCCCAGGTCAATATCTCAGTGTCTTTTATTATGTGACCTTCCACATCAGTAATCTCGCAGCCCCGGTCACACTGAACACCTACTCCTTTACCCTGCCGTTTACAAGATTGGCTTACCTTTGAGTCAGACCCCTCCCCTTGTTGTCTCAGAGTTCCCTCATATTTTTCCACCCTGCGCTTTCTCTTTGTTTTTCTCAGGCGGATTTTAGTGTTAAACAGGTGGCATTGTAACGGGAAAATCTCGCCAATTGTTTTCTCCCGTTGCTTAGATTGTCCCCTGGTAGAAACTAAGACCATTTCCCGACCTAAAATATGATCAAAAAACGACCAGCCTCTTCCCAGGAGAACAGGGTATGGTAAACATTGCGCTACAGCCTTAACGTAAGCTGAGTAACCATCAACAGTAAGTCGAACTTTAGTGGTGGGATAAACTCGAGTTTCTCCATGGATACATGAGATAGCCACTTTACCCTGTGGCTCCCAGGTTACCCCCTCCAAAAGAGCTTGTCGAATCAATGTTTGTGCACACCCAGAGTCCGCAAATGCATTAGTACTCTTATCCCCAACCTGTACTCTTACTTGATAAGGGCCCTCCCGACATTCCCCAGTGTTCTTACCTGTTACTGCTGACCAGGATCTTCTTGCCAGGTCTACCTCCATCATCGGACCGTCCCTGGCTATATGTCTGGGCTCATTGCATCGGTAACAAACTGGGGTAGAAGGCACCAACGGAGTTTGCTTGTCCTGTGAGTCAGTGACCGACAGGTTAGGGGGTTTTTCTCTCGCTCAAGATGGGGCTAACCTCGACCTCCATGGTCTGAAGGTCTGGTTACCTCCTCTGGGCTTCACTGATGGGTTGGTCCTGGTTAGTTTAGGCGCAGGAGTGGGGTCAGAGGCGGTGCCTTCATTCACATCCTCATATGCGTCCGCCAGGATGATGGCCTTCTCGAGAGTGGTAGGTTGATTCCTTTTAACCCACTCCCGAGTTCCTGGCGGTAGTATGGATGCAAACTGCTCTATAGCAATCTTCTGCACCAGTTCTTGTGGTGTGTGTTATTCCGGTTGCAGCCACCGGGTGCACTGATCCAGGAGATACTGTCCCGTAACCTGGGGCCGCACCCCCTTGGACAGCTGGTATTCCTGGAAACGGCGCCAGTATGTTTCTTCCGTGATCCGGAGGCGTGAGAGAATGGCTTCTTTTACTTTTGTATAATCCGCAGCCTCCGAGGCCATTAATGCTCTGTACACTGCTTGCGCTTCTCCTGTCAAACAAGGTGCCAATTTCATGGCCCAGTGTTCCTTGGGCCACCCTGCTGCTTCTGCCACTCTCTCAAAGGTGACCAAGAACGCCTCAGAATCATCTTCCGGAGTCATCTTCTGTAACTTTGGTTGTGAAGAAAACGTCAGGGCAACCGCTGTTTCCGCCGCCGGTGTCGAGATTTTCTCTACCAGCTGACAAAAGAACTGGGCGAGCTGTTCCTGGCGCCGTGCTTCCCTCTCTAAAGGAACAGAAGCCTCTTAATCCTCTTCGTGATCTGCTCAATCCAAAATGAAACAAAAAGGAATAAAAATAGAAAAGAGCAAAGTTAGTAAGGCCTCCGTCCGTAATTAAAAGTAAATAACACAGTCCACCCGGCACATACTTCCCTCCAGCCTTTTTTTCCCTGCCTCTATTCCTCAGGACCAACCCCGAACACAGTAGCACATTCCCTTTAGTATGCAAACCCTGCCCCGGTAGTCAGTGGATCACCAATCCCAGACTGACAGGTATCCTTAACTTCACTTGACTCCAGTGGCTGGAATTTACATACTCGTACTTCCGCCCCTCACCAAGGTGCCGCCCCTCAAAAAGATGACTTTTGTCTTGGTCACAAGACCTTGGTAAGGGAAGTCCCGAGTTAGTTTGATGCCTTCTACTGTTGGGAGGCTGAATTGCAGACCGAAACCCATTTGACTCATCATAGTCCTACTTTTATAGAAGAGTGTCACCTCTCTCCTGTAAGAAATACATCAGTAAGAAATATCACATAGAATAAATGTATTTATTCTGCTGAGGGCAGTGTTGCAGGGGGACATGCTCATGGTTATACTCTGATGTACTACCTGAACTAAGAGAGAAGCCTTGAGTGACTGCTCTATAGAGGCCACAGTTTATACTTCTTACCAGGATGAAAAAGAAACCAATACACAAAGTCTTCTAAACTAGTTAAGTTTTTTTTCTATCCTTGTCCACACCTTTGCAAGTTTCTATGATCTGTTTGCCCACACAACACAGCCGTGCTTCCTTCAGAAACATCCACCCTTAAATGTCCCTGAGTCAGCCAGTCAGTCAGGGCTATCCCCTTATTGATTCTCCAACAGAACAGAAAACTCCCATTCTGCCTCCCTATTGCTGTAAGCTACAACTGAAGGTTGTGAATAAGAAGAAGTGTATTAAAGAACAACCGTTTTCATTAAAACCAGCACTTTGAATACATGCAAGGGGTCTGGGATGAGTGACCTGAGATCAGTCACTTACTGTATTAATCCACAGCCTTTATGCGCTGACCTTTCACCCCTGGGATTTGCTAATCTGCCCCTGGACTGTTTTGGACAAAAATGAAATTATGAACTAACAACTGTGAAGTGGAACGTCTTGATCCCGTCTTTTTGTGGAATTGGCTTTACTGTGATCCCACAACATAACATTTTTAGCATTGGCCTGGTTTATATATCCTGTGTGCACTGTGATATCTTACAGTAAGCTGCATTAAGTATATACTGTGTTTTCACTCTGTGCCCTAATGCTGTCCTCATTACAGCTGGCTTATCTAGTGCATTAAACATTCAGGGGTTCTTAACCAATGTTCCAGTACTAAATACAGCAACAGAACCCCAGTTCATACGTGTGGTCCAAGGCTAGTTTCAGCTTCATTCCGAGTCCCAGTATATGTCTCATGACACACATAGCACTGGGTTTGAAGTGGTAGAAGCTAACAAATGAATTCCATAAATGTTTTGGACTTCCGTTGGGTATATACTGTAGGTCTCAAACTAATATTGAATTCAAACAGTACAATGCTTTAACCCAGCTATTGCTGAGGTGAAATGACACGGGCAGTGCAAGTGTAAACTTTCTTTAATCTAATTTTCAGCAGTAGCAGATATCATGCTTTTAAGTGAAAATGCAAGCTTTTTTTCTGCACATTTCAAACTTATGAAGCTAATGTAAGTGTACAATTTCTGGAATTTAATATCTTAACACTAAAAGTTAATCTAAAATGCCCATTCAACCCCACGTACATTTAGTGGGGTGCACGACTCAATTGTTCTAATGTAACACAGTGCTATTATTGTACACAATTTTGCAGCTAATTGAAATGAAGGAACATTTCAATATTCATTTGTCACTGCCTAGTCATGGGCCTTGATTTTCAGTTGTTGCTGTTGCTAAGGGTGGAAGGCCTGACCATATAAGGACCGGCCTTTACTGTTCTTTCCTTTCAGGTCACATGATTTGCCAACAAAGGGCCTTTTCTATCTATCTTTTTTTTAACAGACAAGTCAGGCTTTACTGGAAGATGAAGTTGACTTCAATCAATTATCTCTCACTCCCAGTGAACCTCAGGCCTGTATTACCTTAAATTAAATGTCAGCGATCAGGGGAATGCAAATACAATACATCTTTTGTTAGCTTTTCATTTCCCCTGGTACCAGATTTTGAAGCATTTTGCAAATACCATGTGATGGTTTTTACAACATTTTTCAGCCTATCCTATAGAAGATTCTAGCACCGACCGGTGAACTGGTGACCAGCTAAGATTTAAGAATCGGTACAAATATTGACAGGCCTCTTACTGAACACCCAGCAGGTATATCAAATCCAGACTCTCTTTAGAACTTTACAGTAAAGAGATCTTTGTATGGACCTGTTTATTCTTGGACCAGCTCCTCCACCAGTACAGAGTCTCCTGAACCAGCATGACCAGTTGAAAACCAGCCAACCACCAGCACTGACCAGCTTGCCATCCATCAGGATACACAGGATGTGCACTCACTGTATGCACCTGTGTAAACATATCTGTTTCTGATAATACAAAAAATACATTCTAGAATGCCAAAGTAAACAAAATATATATATATATATATATATATATATATATATATATATATATATATATATATATAAAGGGAATTTTTAGTTTTTGTATAAATTCAGCTGACCTTAAAACAAAAAAACAAAAAATGTACAGATACTGTATTTTTTATTCCATTCTAAATATATTGCTTTCTTTGCATAGTCTTTCAATTCAATGTAAAATATTTTATAATATTATACCCACATTTTTTTTTCTGCACAGTATGTCACATTGAATCCCACATGCAGGAATTGGTAAATGCGTGAGTTTTGATTGCACACTTTGAAAGCTATGCTGAGATAACTTTAAGACAAAACGCTGAAGTTCAACCATGTTTCGAATGTCCAATTATGTTCCCAACAGCTGTTGCACAACAGCTCAGGAGAACTGAAGGTCAGTATGTGTCCTCCGATCGCAGCGCAGATTTAGAAATTCAAATTCGTAGATGTTAATTTTGTGCTGCCTAATACTTTTTAATTTCTTCTTTTTTTTTTTTTTTACAGGAAGTTATATGTTTTAGAATGATTCAGAGTAACACCACCTTTTAGGAAAATGTGTGGTGTTTGGAGAATATATGTGCAAGGAAATGATCAAGAAATAATTGGCAAATGTGTGAAAAATGTAAATAAGGAATAATAAACAGTCTGGGCTTAATGTTAAGTGCTGTGGTCTAGTGGATCACTTCAAGGTTATCCAGTATCTTCTATTGGTTATGATGTGTCAGAATGTACAGCTGTATGGTTACTAATATGGCTTTGGGCAATTGTAACGCACACTAAGGAAACGTACATCCAGTTGCTGAATATGAGTTTATAATGCTTTTACCAAAGGGTAAGAATAATGCAGACACCAACAGCAAATAAACCCTTAACACTGATATCTCTCTGACTGAGAGTAGGGGCCCCTGTAGCATGGGGAGAAGCAGCAGTCCCTGTTCTGCAAAAACGCTGAGCAAAAAACCCAGAAATCAACAATTTACAAACCTGACTGCATGACTCACCTTGTACACCACAATAAACAACCCTTCACACAACAAATAGCACAAAGTAATAATAATAATAATAATAATAATAATAATAATAATAATAATAATAATAATAATAATAATAATAAAACAACTATGTAAAACTGAATCAATGCAAGTGTTTTTTAAAACTGTTTTGTTATCAAAAGGTACAAATGAAAATCATATAAAAAAGTGTTACTACACTGAAAACCTGCAAAAGAATGTGCAAATTTAAGATAATATACAGTTGTATACTTCAAGATTACATCCACTTAGAGAAGGCTTTCTTAAATTGATTTTCATTGTGATTTATTCACAGACACACACACACACACACACACACACACACACACACACACACACACACACACAAATCTCAAAATATTCACATATTTGACAACACCTGTAATTTGCTTTGGATAAAGACGCCTGCTAAATAAATAAATAATAATTATTTGCTGAGGGTACTGTGATATTATCTCTGAAAGCATTCCAAACATTATAAGCTCTAAAATCTGGGAGAATCGATATAAAATGAAACAATTCAGGCCTCATAACAATATCTTTAGTTCTAGCTGGCTTTGCTTATTTTTTTTTTCAAATCTGCCATGTGCACAAACCAGTTCAAACTGGTCTAAACTGAGCAGATGCATGTCTCAAAGGCTCCCTGTCAATCATTCCTGGACCCCACTGAACCACAGGAATGAAAAAACAAACAGCTGCCAGAGCTTTGCAGACCCAGCTCTCTCTTTCTATAGCAGCTGGGAGTTAACTCTTAAAGGGACTGAGAGGAAAAGGAGAGCCCTACAAGACAGAAGGACACAGTTGGGTTACATGCTGGTCTGAAGATTTTAAATAGAAACACACAGCACACGTATCTTAGTAGTCAAATGCTATAGGTCAATAAGAGCCTAGTTCCACTGTAGTAAATAAACAGAATATTAAATGTATTTGAAAGCTCCTAAAAACAAGGGGAAATTAAGTGTTTACTTAACATGTGATTGGTAGCTGTTATCTTCCTTTACATGTATTTATAGAGGAACCCCTGAAAGAGGTGAATGGGTTGTTTTTACAGCCATCCTCATAGGTGAATATTCTTTTTATGCATTTGAATGAATGAGGCAGGTTCCCTTTGAATACAAGAAAGTTAGTCACTGCTAGGCCTCTCAACAATGCATGATCATTAATATTCAGGAAGGACAGGGATGTTAAAAGTGGGTTTCCTTTACCTCATAATATAGCATTGAACAACTTTTTGTTTTCCATAGCAACTGCATACTGTCCAGACTTAAAGGATACCCAGGGTGTCGGTAATTTAAAATTGTATAGGATTATCACTGGTAACACTTTACATTAAGCGTCTCTAATTACTATGTATTTACATAGTAAATACATATGTAGTTACACAATTACAATGTTATTATGCATAGTTACAATGTACTTAACGTGTACACTATAATGCCCTCCATTATAACAAACCTTAGGCTATAACAAACCTGGTTTCCCATATTTACATGAAATTCTCTATTTGTCAGCCTTGGTACACTTGATGTTCTTGACCAATTCAAAGCCTTCTTTCCTGCCATCAACCAACCAGCTGTTGATTCACATGCTTTGACCCTGAAGACACTTCTGAGTTGAAATGACTGCGTAACAGAACTCTCATTTCACTTAGTGTAGTACGAGATGTTTCACAATGAATGTTTGCTGTAACATGCGTTTAGCTAATGGAAGTGCACGATCGCGAAAGGTACTTTTCCAAATATATAATATTTGTCTATGGTAGGAGAAATATTTTTATAAAAGTTATTAAGTTACTGATGATATGTCCTTTTTTTTCTAAACCGTTTTTTGAAATATTGGAATGAAAATTGGAAATCTTGAATCTGGATTTGTGCGACGGTAAATGCAATAAATTAAAATATACTCTAGGGTTGATTTTTGGTCTGCAGCCAATTTACTCAAGAAATCATTTGGAGTCTTCCATGTTCTCCAAGCACTTCCGAATGACCCTAGGCACAGTAATTAAAAGCTGATTGGAGATCTCCACAAACACTCCACTGCTTGTTTTACATTCTGGACACTTTTAATACCAACACATAAAATGCTAATGTATCGTGTTCATCACAAATACAATGAATGTTATAATAGGGTTTTTTATATGCTAACCAAGTACAGGGATAACTTAGAAGGATCATTAACTGAGTCTTTGACAAAAAAATACTGATGTTTATATATATATATATATATATATATATATATATATATATATATATATATATATATAGTGGACAAAAAAATAATAAAATATTGTTAATGGACTGGGCAATGGTACCTATAAACCCTTTTACAATATAATAGCACTTACTAATGTAAACTAATCCACCTCATTTTAGTGCATTTAGGGGGTGAGATATGTTTGAGTTTGCAAAATTGTGGTTGAAAAATGAAAGTACCAATCTTCTGTAATATTGTGGGGTGAACACAAAATCACCTCTTTTTTTATAATATATATTGTACATATCAGTCCATAAGTTCATGTGTCATGTGTAGGGTTATTGTACAAGAGATCATCTTGCAGTGTATAGTGAATATCACAGCCACTCCAAGGTTAAGGATATTTATATGGGTGGGAGAGTTCTTTAAGCAAGTTCTCGATCCTAGAGAGAGAGAGAGTGGACCCATTAGAACATTAGAAAGTTTACAAACGAGAGGAGGCCATTCGGCCCATCTTGCTTGTTTGGTTGTTAGTAGCTTATTGATCCCAGAATCTCATCAAGCAGCTTCTTGAAGGATCCCAGGGTGTCAGCTTCAACAACATTACTGGGGAGTTGATTCCAGACCCTCACAATTCTCTGTGTAAAAAAGTGCCTCCTATTTTCTGTTCTGAATGCCCCTTTGTCTAATCTCCATTTGTGACCCCTGGTCCTTGTTTCTTTTTTCAGGCTGATAAAGTCCCTTGGGTCGACACTGTCAATACCTTTTAGAATTCTGAATGCTTGAATTAGGTCGCCACATAATCTTCTTTGTTCAAGACTGAACAGATTGAATTATTTTAGCCTGTCTGCATATGACATGCCTATTAAGCCCGGAATAATTCTGGTCGCTCTTCTTTGCACTCTTTCTAGAGCAGCAATATCTTTTTTATAGCGAGGTGACCAGAACTGCACACAATGCTTCTTCTTGTCAACGTAATGGATGCTAAAACCAACATGTTATGTTTCCAACAAGAAACTAAGATCATGCATAATACAAATATTAATGTGTAAAAAAACATTCCTTGGCTCCCCAGAAATTGGGGTCTATGCTAATGATTTAAACATTGGCAGATCATAATGCTGCCACTCTTAACGCTGTATTATTCCAGCTACTGTTTCCCCCACAGTGATGATTTATTTAGCCACTCGTTAACAATACTACAAACAATACAAATAAAGTGAAATTAGGTCTATTCATTTTAGGGGGGTATTAAGGACAGCCACTGAAGCACATACAAATAGACCCTAGTTTATCATGCTGAGAGGGTTTCAACAAATCACACTGTTTCCTTTTTCTTCTTTACATCAGCTTGTTGTTAGGCAATTGTGGAACAGAAGTCACTTTTTTTTTTTTAAATGTAGCAATATGGCAATTTAAATACCTTACCGACAGCGAAAAAGAAACCCTTTTCAATTGAAGACCAACAAAGAGTTGAACCTTAAAGTATTACAGACCACCCTGCAAAGTTTATGAGAAATGCATTACGTTATCTTTATTGCATGTCAGTATCACAGTTATATTTTTAAACATATTGTCGAAAAATAAAATGTCTTCTAAGGATCGCAGTGTATCCAGAACACACTCCCTCCTGCAACAATACTGGCGAGTAAAAGTTCCTAAGTCAAAACTGAAAAAAAGTAATTCCCTAGTTTATTTACCAATGATGTGTGAATAAAAAAAATATATATATAAAAACTATGGGGATTATGTCAACAACAATACTGTGATATGGACAACATGGGGTACAGCATTCCTTGTCAACACTGCAGGAGGTTCCGGGACACTTTAACTATATTCAAATATGAAACAAATTTAAATATAGAACTAACTTTTTTTTCAGATTTTGTAGCAAAAGTTTTGCTGATGAGGAAAAAAAGTTACAAGAAATAGATGTCTACAATTATTTATTAGTCTGCAATTTTTTTGCAAAACTCAAAAAATGCTAATTCAAAAGCCTCGAAGAGATAGAAGTTTATTTAGATAGCAAAAAGTTACATGGTCTTGAAGGCACAGGCCAAAGTGAAGGGTGGTGTTAGATGTTACCATTTCCATAATGCTGAAATATTAAGTTACTAGTTAAAAATCTTTCTGAGATATTAACAGTTATAGCAGCAGAGGGGCTTTAATGAAGTGTGGAAAATCATTTTGTAAGCCTTGAATATTACATAATACACCTAGCCTCTAAAAAATCTCTCACTAAACTAGTCATGTTGTTTTTGCTTGGCAACAGTAAGGAAGAAAGTTATTTCAAAATACATTACTCTCATAAAAGCAGAGTTGAGTTATGTCCCATTACATTGGGCACATTTAAAAAACCACATGTAATCCATTGCATAAACAGATAGCTTTTTTTTTCTTTCTGTAACATTACTAGATTTTCCATGTCTGATCCTTGACCCTGGACACTGACTCTGGCCAGACAATGTAAAAAGTATATTCCGCAAATGAGCCATGGAGAACAGGCCACGCTTGAGTAGCAAAGCAGCCCAGAAGTTTAGCGTGACAGGGGAGAGGAGGTAGAATAGCCCTTTTCAGTGCTGCCTGAACTTGCTTCCTGAGAACCACATGCAGACATTGCTCTGGAGTGACTTCATTTAGTGAATGTTCTCTGATCCCATGACCAAGCCAATTGCCTCTTTATAGCTAGGAACTTGAGAGCAGATGCCAGGAAGGACAAAGGCCAGCCCTGCAGGTGTCCACTTGAGATTACTGGACACCTGGACAGTGGGGTCTGCTGTAGTGTGATGAGGAGAAACAGTCCCTGCTGGTTTTGCCTCCCTAGTTCTTGGGCGTACCAGATCCAATGAGTTGCCCCCTCTGGAATTCCAGCAAAGAGCGGCAACTTTGCACAGCCAGGTGTGCCTTTACCTAGCCTCCGGATCCTATAATAGCAAAACTTTGAGGTTGGAAAAGGTAATTCATTTTCTTTTTTGGTGTTCTTGCAAGAACAACATCTGTATGCTAGGCTGTATCTGAAACCAAGTTCTCAGTCAAATTTCTACCGTCTTCAGGTGCTGTGAGTCAGTTAATAAAAGTAAAGATGGCATTATAATGATGTGGTCACTTAGGTCTAATGACCTGGGAAGTGCAAAGCTATGGGAACAAACCACATACAGGGAGCAAGATGAAAACAATGCTTATAAGAGGAATTCTCTTTCTCCTGACGAATGCTCTCAAGTTAAAGTTAAGAATCGTATGCTGCAGGTGATTTATCACCCACGATGTGTGATAAAAGTATATTGCTGTGATATAACCAATACAGGACTCAGCAAAAGTAAAATAATGTGTTTCTTGTAAGCACTGCATTGTGTTCAATTACACTTTTAAAAAATACAAACTCGAACCAGCCTGATTATAATAAAGCTTGTAACTGTTTTTCAAGTCCTAACATACAAACAAGTAAATACATAAAGTTTGATCTTCTCCAGTAAATCCGATCCACTTTTTTGTTCCCTGAGCCTGAATCAGAAAGAGCCAGAGTTATCCATGTGAGAACTGAGTCACAACTCCATCAACTCCTGGGGAGAAAATAGTATTTTGTGGTGCGAAACAAATAGACAGCGAGCATGAATGAGAGAGATATTCTGAGCTTATCCGAGCCGGTGGCAAAAATCAGAGCTGGAATCCAAGTCTGTGCCAAGCTCATCTACCTCCAATTTCAAGGGCCATTAATGAGCTCTACAACTATAGAAACTTAAAAGGAGTTGACAAAGCTAACCCTGACCAATACTTTAAGCGCAGCACAGAAACCAGGACCAGTGGACGCAGTTGGAAATTAAGTGGAGGCCTAGGGTAGAGAGTAAAGAAAATGGTAAGGGTATGGAATGAGTTATCTTGCCATGCTGTTGATACTGAATTGTTGGGATCCTGTAAGACCCAACTTGTCAATCAAGTTTGTAAATGTATGTTTAACTTAACCCTTTTAAATGTACTACCCCTTTAAATAGTCATATTTAGGGAATTTCTCCCTTTATTAAATCCCAGATGCACCCCAGTTTCTCTGAATGTATGGATGCACAGAGCTGGCCTGTTAATAACCTTTCTGCAGCCGCACGGCTGGTCTTGTGATCACACACATCTCTACAGCAGTGCACCTGGTGCGGTAAAGGCTAAACTGGGCTTGGAAAAAAAAAGCGTTCAAGTGAAGGAAATAACAGTTGAAAATTGCTTGGTGACACTTAACCCTGAACATCCAGCATGTTAAATCATCCTGGTGCACAGGGAAATACACAGAGCGTTCAGAGAAGCTAAACCGCTATCAGCAAAGCAATCACTAAACAGATCCTTTTCTTTCAGCGTCACAGGCTTTCAGGAAGGATTGGGAGTCAGCCAGAGCGATACTGACCCCACACAGCCGGTGGGTGGGTAGGAAATCTACAGTACTGGCAATAGAAACATCAAAGGGTTTGTGAATACTGAAAGGCGGCACTCACACTTTTTTCTTCTATAACAACATGAAGTTAAATGCATTTTCCATATCTTGGATTAGAAGGGAGCAGCTTTGCTTGTCTGGTATCATACATCTCCAAAGGTCTCAGGTGTATCAGTTTCTTAAATGAACTGATTTTAAGTGCAGGGTAGCAGAACATGTTTTATTATCATGAACTTCTGTTATAGGGTAATTGCATATCTATGAAATACTTATCTGTGTCTTGTTACCATAACCTTAAATTGACTATATGTTCTTAAACCACCATTACTGGATTTTGGACCAACATGACCAGTATCAAACCAGCCCAGCCTGTTTAAAGAACAGCCCTGAGCAGTATAAACAAGTGCTGGTCAGTGCTGTGTAAAGCAATACACAGAAGAAAATGACAGACTAAGACTGGTCTGATTCTACTACTTTTTAGTACGACTATAAAGATGATTACTGCACATGTTAAGAACAGCATAGACTGCCTGGACACTTTATTAAGACCGGTCTGAGAATGAGATTCATCAACCTCCTGAATTAGAAATGTAAATTAGATCGATGTCCACCCAACATGCTGCAATTGTGCCTTGATGGCGATGGCTACCTTCAAGACCATAATGCACCTTTCTGGAGAGATGGAATTGTGTGTGAATGGTTTGAAGAGCATGGCAGGGACTTCCATGGCCACTGCAATCCCTTTATCTTGATCCAATTGAGCATGTTTGGGATGAACCTGAATGACACTTTCTGTCAAGGCTGTGATCGAGGCAAACAGTGGCCCAACCCAATATTAAGTACTAGTAAAGTGGTCAGGCAGTGTGGGTGCCTTGTATTAACATTTCAGCAAGATATAATGTAACTTGGTATCCTTACATTGTAGAAAGTGCCATTTTTTAAAAATAAAGCAGAGCTTTAACCTCAAGCACTGAGGCAAACCGGTAAGAGAGAGGTTAAACCTTGCTCATTTTATTCCTGTAAAAAAAGGAATGAGGTGGCTGTGTGCCTTCAATGAGGTTCAATCTAAGGATTTATTAAGCAATTTCGAATACCATTGTCTTTCACTTCATTCTGAGATGGAGGTGTGTGTATAAGGTAGAATATAAAGCTCCAATCAGTGAGCAAAACTGCAGCTAGACACTGGTACCTGGAACTCAATAGATATTCATGAACATTCTCGTATTTAGAGTAGGAAATAACTTAATACCGACAGTGTCAATGGAATAATAGCCATTTCCTGGCTGACTTGCAGCCCCTCAGAAAATGAGATTGCGTCTGCCGTCATTTTTCTTGTCTGTTCTGCGTTTCTCACAGAGGAATGCAGCAGTGTAGATGCTTCCTGCATTCCAAATGAGGTGCAGGATGGGCTCTTTCTTTTTTAACTGTGAAAGGCTTTCTACTCAATAGTATTGTACCAACGAGGGCGGCAGTTTCACCTTTATATATCTTTTCAAGGTGTAAACGCCTTAACAATCTATTTTCACATCCCTTGTTAGCTTAACAAAATTACTGTAAGCCCTTGATTATTTTTCTCTTGATATATATAATTGCACTTTATTTCCAACTTTGTCCTCTGGTTCTGGTTTCTGTGCTGAGCTTAAAGTATTGGTTAAAGTCTTTTTAAAATTGTAAAGACTTTAATCATGCCCTCTGTAATTATTCTTGCTCTTTGTTGGACTCTCTCCATGCCCTTTTGGTTCTATGAAGACTGGACCCGGACACAGTAATGTAACATATAGGAGTCAGATGCTGGATGTTACCTGTTCCAATGTTTGAAGGTGTATGAGAAGAATGATACATTCGCGGCAGGTGGACACAATGCATTCAAGGACAGACAAAGAAGGGACCCACACAGCCAGATAGAGGTAGTGTGTTTTTTAAAGAGACAAACTAGTAATGCAACGTTTCCATCTGCACCATGAAACCAGTCTGCAAAACTCATCCCATTTTAATATGACTGCATTATACAATTCAATCTGTGACGGGACGTTTCACAGAGGTCAAAGATGACCTATATGGGGCTCTCAAGTGGCGCATCTGGCAAAGGCACTCCACATGGTGTGTAGGATGCACCCTATAGTCTGGAGGTCGCTGGTTTGAGTCAAGGCTATTCCACTAACCTCCGTGCACCAGTGACCCATGTAGACTGGCCTGGCGCCTGCGGGCCTGCCTGTAAGCTGCCCAGAGCTGTGTGGTCCTCCTATGCTGTAGCTCTGTGGTGGCTGCATGGCGGGTCTGTAGAATGTAAAGAAGCGGGCAGCTGACGGCAAACATTTCAGAGGATGCGTGTGTCCGTCTTCGTCTCTCCTGAGTCAGTGCAGGGATGGCAGCGGTGAGCGGGTTGAAATAAAAAAAATAATAATTGGGCTTTCCAAATTGGGGAGAAAACTAAAAATAATTATATATATATCTAATAGATATTATATATATATATAGATATATAATATTATATATATATATATATTATTTTATATATATATAAATATTATATTGTATATATATAAATAGTTTTGCCATTTATAAATGAATTAACCTCCCTCCATTTTCCCCATGATATCAGTAGCATGATTAATTTTCAGCTCTTCAATCTGCCTTTAGGTTTTTATTTTATTTGAAACCTGCGATTTAAAACCCACCTCCTGCATCCTTCACATTGGACACTCATTTGGTTCTATCAGAGCTAAATGTCCAGCAACCAGTTCTCTGAGTACGCAGGTCAAACCGTGTTGATATCATATTACCTGGAGCATACTCCCATAGGATTGTGTAGAGTAAAAGCATAAACCTATAGTAACCCCAACATCATTAGTGTACGCTTAATACAGTGTTTCATAAGTGATAGCTTATGTACAGTATGTTACAGATGAGGTGATTAACTAAATCATTCTTCTGTCACTGTTAGATACTCCATTCACGTGAATTAAGAGGTTGATTAAGGGGAACATTTTGAGGCTTCATGTCTCTGGTGGTTCTGCATTGATAGTGAATGTGAAATACCAGGCGACCCACTGCACTTGTGTGTCATATACTCTTAGACATTTACTCTGTTTTATTGCATTTTAAACCACTGGATCAGCCTTAAATGGGTTCGCTGACTCAGGTTTCTAAAGTTTGGTAGGTAGGACATTTCTTCCATGAACATAAAGTTTTCTGTTTTCTGTATAATATTTCCTGACCTTTCCTAAGTTGGGGTCATGAACTTATACACAGAAAACAGAACCTTTGAGATGTTTATTTTTTTTTT
Organism: Polyodon spathula; assembly: GCF_017654505.1. Classification (NCBI taxonomy): domain Eukaryota; kingdom Metazoa; phylum Chordata; class Actinopteri; order Acipenseriformes; family Polyodontidae; genus Polyodon; species Polyodon spathula. The sequence goes on along the minus strand of NC_054558.1, from coordinate 16,140,657 downwards.
TTTAGAACAGGTCATGTATACAAATAAGATGTTTCGGGTCACTGTGACCTGTGGCATTTATCTATGTAGATTTGTGTGCAGGAATAAAACAAACTTCTTCAATTTGTTATTTTATTATTATTATATTTGTATTATTATCTTTGGAAATGGCTGTACCTGTCTGGAGATATTTATAAACAAAAAAAAAATATATATACCAATATATATCTACGAGGCGGAGCCTCATTTTCACTGTCAATATTGCAACAGCATTTCACTGGTAAAGACACTCCAAAATGAGAACCTCCCAGGTTGGCAGTCAAATAAGTTTTATCACAGCTCTTGAACTAAAGGAGCATAAAAGAGTAAAAACTTTGCAAATCAAAACAGTTAATCAATTTAAGGCTGTTTAAATTAGTTTGAAATTGCATCGGGTCAATATGAACCAAAACATAACAGATGTACCTAAAATCTGAACATAATAGGAGGGTTAAAATCTGTACAGATCATTTCTTCGATTGTAATACAAAAATGAGACAGCAGATATACAGCAAACCACAATAGTAAATCACACTAGTGGTAAACACAGTCGTTCCAATTCTACAGTGGCTACAGAAAATACTTTTAAATTAATAAGTACATACCCCACCCCACTTTTATTTCACTAGCCACCTGTAATCTGATATTCCATAGCAGTTTCACAAAGCACTCTCTAGACGCTGTGTGGAAAGGCAGCAGCCCAGGTCTTCAATGTACACACTGTGCTCCTGTATGGAACACATTTACCCTGTGGACCTGAACTGATGGTGTAAGTCTGCTTACTGACATTGCCATGGTAAATATTTTATTATGGGTTTGAAAGATACGATTAAGATTGAGCTCTGCTGTGGTTAGGAAGGTGGAGGAACCTCATGGAAGAAAAAGTCATGTATACTGTAAGATAGTTATTATTGATTAACCTTTTTAAATGCTGTAGTCAGTTACACATTTTCAGATTTCTAAAATGTATAGAATATAGTTTAACCCTTGAGTTATAAGCAGTTGGTTAATGCACCATCACATGACTAATTATATATAATACACAGAAACTAGATCAATAGTTAATAGTTTGTCACATCTAACTTTTCAAATTGTGCAGATCAGATTTGTATACTCTTTTTAGAAACCTGAACTGTACAACCTGAACAGAAAATGACAATATCATGATAAAAGGTTATCTGTAACTAGAACTGAAATGTACATATATATTATATATATATATATATATATATATATATATATATATATATATATATATATATATATATATATATATATATATATATATATCTAGACACAGGAACAGTTTGTTCTAATGTCTGCATAACAGGACTGAATAGAATCTCAAACAAAATGACCTATTTCATATATATCATTGAAATTAAATGTTGTTGTTAATTTTTAAAAGTGGCATTTTAAGGCACTGATGTTAAATTGAAAAGCAAAAGTAAATGAAAATGTCTTGCAAGTAAAGTCACAAAATAGATATAATGAATGCTTTACTGGAAAGAGAAACTCTTATTGTTGTAAATTAAATGGCCACACTTTGGTTATTTTTTTAAAGAAATTAACATTGTGTTAAAAAAGATTGTATTGAAATATGAACTCACTGAACTAGTACACAGTTACTACTAACATCAATGCACCAAAGGCATACAACTTCATGCTACACTGGCTTACACATACATCACCATACACATTGTAACTGGAGAGGGAGGCCACTACTAATTGAGACTGTTTCAGTAGTGTGGTACCAGACATCATTAGCTTTATGAATCACTTGCTTTCTGCAGTAAGGGAATGTTCATAATTTCTCAGGGCTTGGGGTGGGGTGGCATTATGCATTACAACAACAGAGCAGCGCAGTATATTTAACTATGTGATAGGCAGAAAGGGTGAAACATGTTGTTTCTGAAACTCAACTTTTCAGCACACTCTGACCAGTCACTTCAGTCTTAATGGTAAATAACATACTGAAGTTGGTGCTCACGTTAGCACGTGGATACAATGTATAGAAAGGATCTCAGTGACATCATCTTCAGGAGAGGAAATGACTAACCTACACGAGCAGGCCTCAGTCCAAGCTGTCTGACATAAAAATACATTCAGTATGTCTGTATTCATGTATATATATATATATATATATATATATATATATATATATATATATATATATATATATATAGATATATATATATATATAGACAGAGTGATATGCATTAATATTAATAAAAACAAGACTGGCATAATGCTCCTCTGGCTCTTCATCACTGTGGTGCGAGCGATCCGGTGCAATTTAACAACAGCCTGTCTACCAGTTACCAGTCAGCCCCTCTTGATCACTTTAAGCTTATTTTCTGTCTGCTTGACCTTCAAATGGAAAGCACTGGAAATGTAACAACAACTTGAGATACTGGAGTTGCCATGATCACCTGCATGAAACCAATGATTTGGGGAATTTTTGACACAGTCAGAACCAGCTAACAGAAATACCATTAATCAGTTTGAAAAGTCATCTACGTTTGTGTGTTGAAGCAATTTTCTGAAGGGCATTTGCCTTTTATCTACCCTTCAACCAATGGCAATTCAAATGACAGGCATTATACTTTTTTATACAGTTTTACTTTCACTTTGACTAAGGCGAAGCCCATGCATCCTGCAGCAACGTTATAAGTTTGATGTGTACTTCCCTGTTCAGTTTCTACAGATAATAAAGCATGCCCGCCATGCATTCCACTGGTCTTAACAGAGAGATTGCTCTCTTCAATAGCCTGGTTCTCTTAACTCTTCTCCTACACTCTTACACTAAGTCAATCAGACACTGACTTCCACTCATACACTGCTGGCAGTGCTGCATACCCTTCAGTAAAACTGAATAGACTGTCACAGGAACAACCAGGGGAACGCGATCACATTTGCACCAGCCTTCCCCAAACTGAATACAACATGATGACTAACAAAGGTAATACTTCACAAAGTTCTACATCTTTCCAGAACTTTCTAGAACCTAGACAAAATACTGGGCCTAGGGCGTAATTCTGGAATCACATGAAAAGTGGAATCTCTTTTTCGTTCACCATCACAGGGATCCCATATCCTGTTATCCTGCACTAAAATGACACAGTACAGTTTGGATAAACCAACTTCATAAAGAGTCCATTGACAGCACAGCAACAGCAGCCTGTTGCCAAGCCGAATGACCGATTCGGTTTGATGTCAAACTCAACTGATATTTTTTTAAAACAAGGAAAGACCAAAGCTCTTGTTACATAACTTGAGGACGCATTGAGTGTGCTTGTGGACACCTGTCTCTCATTCTCTCTTGTTTAACACTATTAACTCTGTCTTGGATTGTATTCACTCTGTAAACTGTTGTGTACATTTAAAACAGCCAGTTGTTATCGCTTTAGCAAAATTGGTTATTACCGGAAAGTCCAAACAATATAAAAATATCTCAGTTTCCTTTGAGGTTTACACCCTACCATTTACATTGCATGGTGTATGTTAGCAGCTGGATACTTAGTTACACAGTGAAACTCTTTTTATATGACTTTAAAGGGACCAAGCAAAAATGGTGACAATAATTTGACTTTATGAAGAGCTGAATGACTGACTTGGTTGAAGACTCATAGAGGAAGCACCACATAACTGACTCCAGGAATTCAAATTAAAAAGAGAGATATATACAAAACCTATAATAGCCTTAGCTACAGGTGCAAATAGTGTACTTATAAAGTAGAATGCTGTGGTCTGCTAATGCTTTTGAAAAGAACTAAGCAATATTTTTTCAAAATTCTATTTTAAATCTTTCCCTACTTCCAATTAAAACTCCAGAAATTGGTTGGCTGCTGGTTTAATTTATTATTGACGAAAAGATATTTCTCAGTTTCCTACCTCGCTGGCAACTTGAGAATTAGCCTTTATTGGGATTTCATCTGATCACTTCATTTTATATCAGCTCCTTAAAAAACACAGCGCTGGGCTATAGGTAGATAATGAGTTCTTAGACTCTGTAAGTCAAATTAAACACCCAGCCGTACCGAGATGATGAGATAAACCAGACAAATTTCCATTTTCATTCCGACAGTGATAAGGCAGTATTAATATTAAATGATGAAAAAGAAAATGGAGAGAGTGTGTTATTTACATTTTACAAAATGTTTTCACGACACTAGACGTAAGATTCATGTTTACCCTTTGTGTGGGTGGTCATGAGATTTTGAAGTCGATTATTTTGTGGAATGTTACTTCTTTGTGTAATACTGACATATCTACAGTAATAACTTTTGTACTGAAGAAATACTTATTGTGGGTTTGTACACCTCTAGAGTGCCTTTGCTAGTTTTCTATTTGAGCTTTAGCTTTCATATTTCACAATATACAGACATTTGGTTCAATTTACACATTTTTTTTCAAAAGGACGCCGAACATATGGAGCCCAAAATAGGGTAGAAGGTAACCCGTCCAGAGTGACAGACTGAAAAGAAAAACAGAAGATTTGGATAATAAGATAACAAAGGAGTCCATCACCCTAGCAACTAACTGACCAACCCCCCCCCCCCAAATAAACCCCCAAAAACCCTGAAAACCAAAACAAACTATAGAGATTTATTAATATATTGTTATACAGGAACACATCTGGCTTACAGTCTAGGCCTTAACGCACATACTCTAAAAGCAGCCATTGCCATCAGGGGACAAGTGCCACACTGTTGGTCCTAAAAACTCCTAATTCCTGTGCACATACAAAGGAATCACTAAACAATAAAATTGTGGATTTCTATATGAAAGAAGGTTGCTTCTGATCTTTAGTCCCTCTGATCAGTGATTGGGCTGCATTGGTATCTTTGTGAAATACAAACACAATTTCAATAAATGATTCAATTGCCAAACCACAAACTGTGACAGAATCACTTACTGCAATAATTACAGCTTTGTCAGCTAAAGTAGGAAATCAATTTCTGCTAGATTTCCACAGTACAAATTTGATTGAGATCACTTCACTTCAAGACTTGATTCAGTCTCACAACATTATAACAAGACAGACAAAATCAGCAGATAACCAATAAGGTGTGGCCATCTGATTTAACAGATAACATCATAATTTGTATAATGTATGATATTGGCTATGACGCCTGACTTATACACATGCTCTTCAAGTGTGCTGTAAAATAAACAGCATACAGAAGAATGCGCCACTCTATATTTCTGCATGGAAAAACATTGTTATATTCCAGTGATAGCATAACACTTGTTTAGGTTTTCAGGAATTATCACTCTGGGCAGAAAGTATTACTGCAAAGTTAATTCACTGTTTCCTCCAGACCCCCCCCCCCCCCCCCCCCCCCCAAAAAAAAAAAAAGTACGGTTTGGACAGATGGTTAATTATGTTTTTCTATTTTTTTATTTTCTTTCTGGTGTTATTGAAATGAAAATAAGTGCAGCCTGGCTGTAAAAAAAAAAAAAAAAAAACTAAAAAACTCGGCACATGTTCAAGAGCTAACAAGAATTCTGTTAGCGTTTCTCGTGTAATGAAAAGGGCTTCCAAAATTTATAAAGCAAAACAGCACATATTTCTAATTTAAAAGTCACTTGTCAGAGTTGTTGGGGGAGCCTATTTATTTTACTCAGGAACTGTTTTCTTTCACTGTCCTTAGAGAAGCATTTGAAATAGCAAATACCTGGTACACTTCTGCTGTAACCTTGGGGCTCTGCTCATAACATGTATTTTCTGAGATCTGTACAAGGCAATGTTCAAGTCTATAATCATATTTTTCTTTTTCTGAACCCTCGCCAAAGTGAAAGTGAACATGAACATTTCATTTTGTTTTCAGTATAAGGGCCAGTCAGTACTTGTGTTCGGTCAATATATGATGGAGAAACAGGACCTGGGACTACAATGGGAAAAACGCAAAAGGAAAAGGGTCAGTAAAATAGAAATACGGCTTACAAGCAATGCACAACAATGGAATATTTACTCTGTATCTAATCACCTGCAAAAGAGCAACACATACTTTTGTCTTGTATGTTTTTTGCAAGTTATAGTGCATTATTTTTCCATTTGCATTATAGTTCAGTGTGGTATATTGTAAATGCAAAGGTTGTGAAGTTTGTTGTGCAACTGGCAACTTCATTTATACTTTCTATAGAGGATTCTTTTTCAACTTCCAGACTCATTCTTTGTAAATTTGATGTTCCCAGACAACTTAAAGGGGTTAAAGCTAATTATGTAGTTACATGAGCATGACCTATTCATCTCTATTAGTATGTGTATAGGAGCAGTGAATAACTAAAGTTGGAACCCCAGTCATAAGAAGAAAAATTGCAAATCAAAGGAGACCATTGGGCCCATCAGTACTTGTCCAGTTCCTAGTAGCTGCTTGATCTCATAACTTTGTCAAGTCGAGTCTTAAATGATCCCATTCCATACCCACACTACTCTGTGAAAAGAAGTGTCTGCTACCCTCTGTCCTAAGTCTGTCTGCACTTAGTTGTTATTCCTTGGTTCTAGTTTCTGTTCTGCACTTAAAGTATTAGCAAGGTTTAAATTAGCTTACTCCTTTTAGATTTTAAAGATAGTCCCCACTAATTCTTCTTTGTTATAGGCAAAACTCAATTTCCTCAGAGACTGCTGTCTGCCATGTCAAAAAAGCTAGGCTCCATTGCAAAGCAGACAAGCAACTCAACTCAGTCAGCTACCAGAGAGATTTTATTGCAACTCCAGGGCTGTTAATGTGTGTTTACCCAGGGGCATAGTTGTGCCTGGAAACCTTGTATCCCTGGTGAACATATGAGGGATCAACATCCATTGGCCTGCCTGGTTTCTTGGCAGAGATCCATAGTCGGTGCTGTGAAAGTGGGTAGGGTCATCTGCTTCTTTGCAGATGTTTGTGAAATTTACATGAAGTCCCTCTATGAAAACACATTATCACTCTCAGCCTGCCTATGAATAAAACACCTCACAATTAGCAGGATTTTTATACCGAGAAGGGGTTGAGCTATTGCCTGGACTGGGAGCATGGCAGTTTGCACGCCTGTTTCTCTATTCCATATTAATTGGCCTCTGAAGAGCTACTCCTGATTAAGAACTGAAGGATTCTTTTTTTTTTTTCACCCCGCACAAAATCTCTTCTCCACACCTTTAAAATGGTACAAAGTGTGCTGATGCACACCGAAAGAGCTTTGGATGAGGGCTGACTGTCAAGTGCAAAAGAAAGTTTTGGGAAAAAAAACAAAAACAAAAAAAATCAAAAGAAGTTTGAAGGCCTGGAATAAATTACATTTTGCTAGAGGGTTAATCATCCTTTCCTGATGTATGCTAGCGTGGGCTGCTAGGTGTAATATTATGTATTGTCTCACTTGGTTGTCAAAAGGAGAGTGTGAAGGTGTTTATATCCATAATATGCATCATTTTAATGTTTTTGAATCTAAGGCCATCTTGGTATGGGTCACAGTTATCTTAAACAATATATTATTCTCGATTAGATTCATTTTTTATATATTTTTTTTCAGTCAGCATATCCTGGTAACCCATGTGGCCTTGCTAGAGCTCTCAGACATATCTCATTTCTGAAAGTGTTACTGAGCAGACTGTAGGGTTAAAAGCATAACAAGTTACTTTCCCTAGTTTCCTGCTTTGTTGCATATATTCCTGCAATATCCTTCTCAACATAATTGCGATTGTTTTTACTTAAAAACTGTGTGTTTGTAGTTTAGACTACTAACATGATCCAGAGCTGTAGCCAAAGGCCAGCATCAAAACCGGACACCAGCATTTCCCTTGTTTCATGAAGAACCTTATTTACACCGCTGTATTACCTTATGTCCTTATTGTTTATTGTTTGTTTTGCAGTCAGGCTTTGGAAATCCAACTCATTAAAACACCATTGCACCTGGATATCGTTATATCGTCTGTTTTTTCTGCACTACGTTTCCCATCATCCTCCTGCTCACATATGTAACTTAGATGGATTTACCAGTGAGCAGGAGGGTGATGGGAAATGTAGTTCTGAGAGGTCCATGCGGGTACATGGGAAACCATCTTGAGGCAGGGAATGCAATTTAAAAGTTTTAAAAAGTGGTCAAAATGTAAAAAAAATAAATAAATTAAAACAATACTCACACCTTACATAAACAGTAGCAACACATGGGAACATGTAACACAATAAAATAAAAGGTCTTTATGTAACCTTTAAATGTGCTTTCTCATTGTGAAAGAAAATAGTAACTTGGCATGCATATGAAGTAAGTAGCTTTGAATGCCATTTTCACAGTAACTGTCCCCATACATTTTTTAAATGCAATTACAAACGTTTGCAAGTACTCATGAATTCTTATAACGGGCCCTGTATATATATATATATATATATATATATATATATATATATATATATATATATATATATATATATAGTAATACGGCAGGGAAGGGGTTAAGTTTTCCCTGCCCAAAAATACTGCCAAATGCACATTTGTTTGTTTAATTGTTTTAATTGTTTAATCATTAGTTATCCCCTGCACCTGGTGTTATTGTAAATTAGAGCCAGGTGCAGGGTATTTAAAGAGAACAGCCAGTCTGTTCAGGGCTGATAGTGTGAAGAGCCCGGTTGTGAGTGTGTGTAAGCCTTTCTTGTGTTTTGTGTTGGTGCTACAGGTAAACAGCCTAGCTGTCCTGTATTATAGTTAGGTTCCTGTCTGTTCAGGTAGTGCTTGAAAAAGAGCTAGGTGTTGGTTTTGTTTGTTTGTTTGTGTTTATTAAAAATGCGCACAAGCGCTATAAAATTCAATTTCTGTTCCTGGGTTCCTGTCTTAAGGGGGCAACGAACGTGTGTCAGTCCAGTCTCAGCATTATTATATATGTGTGTGTATATATATATATATATATATATATATATATATATATATATATATATATATATATATATATATACACATTTCAGTTCTAGTTACAGACAGCCTTTTATTATGATATTTTCATTTTCTGTTCAGGTTATACAGTTCAGGTTTCAAAAAGGAGTTAGAAACCAAAAGTTAGATGTGACAAACTATTAAGTATTGATCTAGTTCTGTGTATTATCTATAATTAGTCATGTGATGATGCATTAACCAACTGTTTGTAACTATATTCTATTTAGAAATCAAGTCTGTGTTTAAGGTTCTTTGGAGTTCAGCAGCTGTTCAATTCTCGTGTTGTTGCTGAATGTGCCTGTAAATGATATTGCACATCATCAGAACCAAATGTAATAAACAGTGAAGCTAATGAAAACGATCTGCTCACACACCCAGGTGATGCTGACTGTGTGAACAAAGCCACCTTTGATGCTGTCTTGCACTGAGCAACTACTGTAAGTGGGAGGGAAACAGACACAAAGAATACTGTAAAACTTGCCTAATTCAGCCCCTCTATATATCAACAGCCTGTATAATTTTTCTTTTCTAAGTAATTGAGGTTTTTTTTTTTAAGTGTTCAAATTGATTTATACCTATATTTTAGGTACAACATTAGATTAGATCCGGCAGAATTTTCCCAGACTATGCCGGATTAGATCCTAGACAATGTCAGATTTACCGTACAAGACACCCCCAATCTAATTAAGGTGCCAGTATCTTCAAATTCCATGTTCTTGTGTTCCCCTACCCTTTTATGACATTTCCAGTCATTCTGAGTGCTTCTGACAACAGCTGCTCAAATGCTCTTTTTTTTTTTTTTGTTAATGTACTTTTGAGTTTGGGAGCCACTCTCCAGTCCTTGCTGCCTGTCATGTATTAATCTAAACAGTCAGATCAGTCCAAGTGTCATTATAGAAGGAAGAGCCAGTGGCATCAAGTACACAGCGATGTATTGCTAGATCATCCAAAATGTCTTCATAGAAGAGCAGCACCTTTTCACTAAATAAAAACACTTTGATGGATCTGGCCTGTGTTACACATGTCTTTGGCAGGCACCCAGAACAGGTGTCAGACACCTCTTAAAGTGGTGAGTCTAAATTGTCAATGCAACCTGCTTCTATTGTGCAGAAATGGACCAGTAACTACTACATCTCCTGTATATGGATACACTGACACAGCTGCGGATGGTTCAGCTTGGGGCTCAGCTATGTGTAGCTATTGCTGGAAAAAGACAAAGGCACGCTGCTAGACACAATGTACCGACAGGCTGAGCAGGAACAATTTAATTTGCAATATGTTCATGCAGTTGAGAGCTCAGCAACTGTTTATGGGTGAGCCAAGGTACTGTAATCTTTTCCTTGTCCTCAAAATATTTTATTTTCAAATGTCTTCATATGTCAGTAATAGAAAATAAATTAAATGAGAATGTGTTTAAATGTCTTCATTGGCAACTATAACTAAACACTGGGAGATGTTCTGGTTATTGTACTTTTTTGCTAATACAGTGCATTAGTATATAGTGGAGGTATGGAAGTAAGGCACGCTTCATGCATTTCTCCATATATCTAGAAAACCGATTATCTAATTGGCATGAAAATTGGTATTAAAAGTGATTGGCATAACTGTCTGAGAGAATCATATTCTGGAGATGTAGGGGGTGTCTGTCTGTCTGTGGTATGCATTCTGACATACTTGCTGTGTTTGCCTAGTTACATTACTTTAGATCCCTGGATTTTCTAATATAAACAGAGACCCAGAAGGTGGTGCTTGAGTGCAGATCCCCCGAGACAGTCTGAGTCACACTGCAGCAGCCAGTCAGCCTGTCTGAAATAAGTGTGTTATCAGTAGCAGTGAATTACGCACTATATAAGTAAAATCTTTTTTAAAATAATTGAATCGCTCAGACCTGTGTAGAAGTTTTCACTGTAATGAAACTAAAATGTATTATGCACCCTACCTGTGTACATGCTTGACAAACAGGTACACCACTCCTGGCACTAATATCTAAAACCATCACAATTTATAACACTTAAACCAGATGAATATTGTCACTTTATTGAGAATTGAGCATGCAAGTGACTGAGCAATACAATGGCTCATATACAAACACCTTCTATCTCACTGTCGGCATTGCTGTTGTGGAAAACCCACAGTATGTCTTACAGAGAAACGAGACTTAGCCATTCATCCATGCGGTATAACCATCAGACTCTAAATCATGCTTTCAGCTAATGCCTTCGTCAGCATATGTTGCAGTGGTTAATAGTAGCAAGCGATAAATGGCAGAATCTTTTTTCTTTTAGATCTTGGCATGTTTAAAGTATTGCATTCAAAACCAAACCTTATAATTAAGAATAGACGACCACATTCAGCTAATTATTTCCACACATACAGTTTGTAGAATGCACTGTGTTTGGCTCAGTACCAAGTTTCATTGTTTTAAATACATTTGCACAAAGGTGTCTGGTTAATCACGGAAATGCCCAAGCATGAACAAGTAAAGAATGGTGAAAGCATGGTAAACCATAGTAGAGTATGGTAAAAACAATGATAGTAAATGCATGGTAAATCACAGTAGAGTATGGTAAAAACAATGATAGTAAATGCATGGCAAACCACAGTAGAGTATGGTAAAAACAATGATAGTAAATGCATGGTAAATCACAGTAGAGTATGGTAAAAACAATGATAGTAAATGCATGGTAAACCACAGTAGAGTATGGTAAAAACAATGATAGTAAATGCATGGTAAATCACAGTAGAGTATGGTAAAAACAATGATAGTAAATGCATGGTAAATCACAGTAGAGTATGGTAAAAACAATGATAGTAAATGCATGGTAAACCACAGTAGAGTATGGTAAAAACAATGACAGTAAATGCATGGTAAACCACAGTAGAGTATGGTAAAAACAATGATAGTAAATGCATGGTAAACCACAGTAGAGTATGGTAAAAACAATGATAGTAAATGCATGGTAAATCACAGTAGAGTATGGTAAAAACAATGATAGTAAATGCATGGTAAACCACAGTAGAGTATGGTAAAAACAATGACAGTAAATGCATGGTAAATCACAGTAGAGTATGGTAAAAACAATGATAGTAAATGCATGGTAAACCACAGTAGAGTATGGTAAAAACAATGACAGTAAATGCATGGTAAATCACAGTAGAGTATGGTAAAAACAATGATAGTAAATGCATGGTAAACCACAGTAGAGTATGGTAAAAACAATGATAGTAAATGCATGGTAAATCACAGTAGAGTATGGTAAAAACAATGATAGTAAATGCATGGTAAATCACAGTAGAGTATGGTAAAAACAATGATAGTAAATGCATGGTAAATCACAGTAGAGTATGGTAAAAACAGTTCATAACCACGTCTATTCTCCTGCTCAGGGCTTCAGAAAAAAAAAAAAAAAAAGTTCCATATTATTGAGACTTAGTACAGAAAATAATATTATAGTTGTTTCTTTCAGTTGGAGGTACAATGCAGCAAGATTCCTTGTGGTCATGTACTCCAAAAACAATGGCCACACTTAGTCTAGCTTTCCATATGCTGTCTATGGTGGGTCACATCTAAAAGATTTGCTGACCCCATATGCACCTAATCACTCTCTTAAATCACAGGATGAAGCTGCAGTTGGTATTCCCCGGATACAGAGAAAGAAGTCAGGAGGCAGGGTGTTCCGCTTTAGAGCACCAAAGCTGAGGAATGTGCCACGATTTGTAAGGGATGTATCACATGTTGCTGCTTTTAAATTAAGATTAAAGACACATTTCTATAATTTAGCATATGTATTTTAAAGGGGACATTCATTTTATCAGCCTTTTTTACTACTTTGTATTGTTTTTTTATTCTTATACTACACATTTTTGTCACTGCTTTTTAAAGAGAAATATAGCATTATATATGTGTTGCTACAACTGTTTAAATAATGTTTTCTGAACGCCGCCATCAACATTTTTCACATGGATAACCATGACCTCAGTGCCATATTAATAACAATGGCTTGAGGTTTATTACAATGCCGGCAGTACAGAGCTGCATTATAGAGCTATACATACATTGATTACCTAGGCTGCTGCTCTGCAGTGCAGGATTTGCATAGCTCACTGTAAATGTAATTTGTATAGCAGTTCCCTCTAATCCAGGTTATTTATTCCCTGTAATTGCATATTGTGCTTTTTAAATTACAGAAGGGGAGACAAGGGCAGTGAGCTTTGATCAGACCACGTGGCAGGCTGATGGATTTGTGCTATTAGTGTAAAGAATGGGATTCCAGCGCCTTGGTTTAGACAAACATTACCCTGTATGGAATAGGCATGACATTACCTTGTATGGAACAGGCATATGTGCATCGACTCATCCTTTGAAAAAGGATTTGGGAACATCCACGGCTCCAGGAGTAGAAGGACATAACATAAAAAACACCAGGCTCTGTCCTAAAACTGTCCCCTCTCAATTTAGTAATTATTTGATTCCATTTAGCCAGGACATGAGATGTCTGCACATACAGCACTTTCCTAATGTTGCCCTCTAATTCTGGAACATTCCTGTTTATTTTCCTTGTACACTAGGGTTGTGCATACCTCATAAATGTATACTTTGAGAACTTGTTTTTCACAATGCTTTTCATTATTTATTTTCACAGCTGTGTGCATGTATTGTTATATCACAGCAGGCTGGCTACAAAAAAGTAACTGTTTTTACAAGGGTGTGTCGTATTAGAGGGTTCTGCAGTACAATTACATTTTGTTTTATTTAGGTTTATTCATATTGATTGTAGAGGTTGTGCCTGTGTTTCACATATATATACAGTCAGCTCTCGGATATATGACACGTGGATACATGTCAGTCGCGTTTTACTGCCCTTATATTAAGAATAAAATCAATCCCCATTATATATATATATATATATATATATATATATATATATATATATATATATATATATATATATATATATGTAACAAATAAATCCACTTACCCATCACATGTGATTTCCAACTCCATCACCAGTTTTCTGATACAAAGCCCATCTCTTCAATGTTACAATTTATTTGATTATCCATCACAGCGTTTTCTTTTTTTCTCACAAATGCGCAAATCAGTCTGTCAAAAGGCAGCAATAAAAAAGCGAATGAGACCAGGTAATAAAAAATACAGTAAACTAAATAAGTAAACCATTTAACAGTTTTAGATACTACTGTGATGCATTTTTTAAAAAAAAAATCAGTGATCTTCAATTGCTTTTGTGCATTTGTTTCATTGCAAGTGAACTGTGACATTAGGGCTTGATTAAGCACTATATTCTGCAATCTTGAATACTGACTTTGGATATTGTTTTAATTCTGGAAGCTGTGTTGTTGTTGTTTTTTTTATCTTTTGCTGAATTAAACGTTTTACACAGTTCTGTGCACGGGTAACATTTTGATTTCATATTGCTGCTGGGTCGATAATAGAGAATTTTTCATACCAGTGCAATACATACCAGATTTAAAAGTATGTACTATATACAGTCCACGTGTCCACAGTCGTCTTTTTTGGCAAATTATATTTTCTGAATCAATCGTTCTGACCCTGTTGAAAATATAGTACTGTATCAGCAAAACCAACAAAAAATGAAGGCCTGCTTTTTTTAAAACACAGTTCTTTCAGCTATTTATTTGTGACATTGTATTTTTTTTTGTGTTCCCTGAAAAATGGACAAGGGTTGGAACAGGCCAAAATGAAATAATCAGATATGCGTCACACCGTCAATCGTTAACCAATTAACCGTCACTGAAGTCAAAATTTTATAGGGTCGAATATATGAGTGCTGACAGACACACACACACACACACACACACACACACACACACACACATAAATTTGAATGAAACCTGCTGAATAATGTTATGTTAAGATATTGAATTACATACCGCTTCGTAGTTTTCCATATATTTAACAAAAAAATTGACAAAAATGGAAAAATGCGACATTTTGAAATCTAACATAAAATACTGTACTACTGTTATGGCTTCAGTTACATTTCAGAGTTTCATTTTGTAGTTTTGCTGACTACATGATGTTCAGTAAAACATGTAAATTTTGTTCAAATTGTTTTGTTTTTTTTCTTCTTAATCCTAAAATTCTAGGTCATGCAAAACTTCAGGCCGTAGCTACACTTCATTCCTTATATATTTAATAAAATATGATTGGCAGTAGTTTCTAAGTACAGATAATTGCAAAATAATTATCTTATGATTACAATAATGACTCCACAATTACACAGTGTTTCTCACTCTGTACTATGTAACAGGATACACTGTAGATGACAGTGTTACCCAAACCTTAATAACAGGAGTATGTAGTCTTACTAGTCAGTGCTTCACATGTCATAATCCCAGCTACATGACAGTAGTTAGTTTGCCTCATGTTGAGCATTGTAAATGTCACAACTCTTTTTTAACTCTTGTCTTAACAAGAGGCAGAAAACAACCCATCTAGCTGAAGTAGATTAACTCTATCCAGTCTACCACTGGAAGTGAAATGATTTGCATGGAAAGATCCACAATGCACTTCTGAGCATACCTCATGACCCATTGCATTAGTGACAGTGAATCAAAGGTTCAGTTATCGGTTTTTATAACAAAATGTTATTTCGTATTTTTTGTCCAGCTTTGTATTGTTCTGTTGAAAGGTAAGCTTCTGATTTTGTTTTTTTTTTACTGTACTTTTCATGATGTTTCAGAAGTTGCTTCCAGAAGTTGCTATTCAGTTCCTCAGTTACAACAGTCTTACAATAAAAAAATAGTTAATCTACAACCCAAATTAAACACTTACTGATGTTATATTAGTTACTTAGTCAGGAAATAAAATCAGTATAGTAAAGTAATACAATTACTATTACAACATTTTTTTTATTTCATACAACCTTTTACTGTTTGCAGAGACGAAGAAAGAATCAGTCTCTCCCAGTACAGTTCTACATAAATCAAAAACAAATAACAAATCAGCCTGCCAACTGTCACCCGGGTTTATTGGAAGAAAAGCAATTTAGTTTCTTTCTGCTTTTATTTACGATTTGCTTTTAAATTGTGATTTCGGCAGTGTTAGGCTGTGTTATTAATCTGGCTTTCAGTTCTATCAGTGACTTACAAAAACACAGTTCACTTACAACTGAGAGCTAAAGAAGGGTCACTAGCTCTTGTTCTGCATGTGATTTTGGGGTACGCAGACCATGTGTTCGGGGTCAAAGGCTCAAGTATCAGCTTGGAAGTTTTCTGTTTGTAAAGAAAAATGAGAGGGTTGCCAAAAAGTTTTCCTCTCCAAAGCAAACCTACAGGGCAGCGATTGCATGAGTTTGAATCTCTGTCGAACAGTTTGCTATAGCTTTAATATAGGTAACATAGGCTAGATCAGAAAAAAATGTCTTTAAAAGTCTATATGTCTATAAAAGCCAGCGCCATTTGTTCTCTGACGTTTTGCTGTTAAAGAAAGGGCTGTGCGCAAGAGGGTGCTGTTGCTTACTATTGTAAAGACAGTTGGACTTGGCTGCATAATATATGTCTATGGGAGACAACTATAACTGAAGAGCAGCTCCTGAACACATAGTCAAAACATCTTACATAGACTTATCAATAAAGAAGAAGAAAAACCAACGCAATTGTGATAAAAACCTCTTGGAAAGATCACAATACAAAGATAAAGGGCCAGAAATAGAATTTAAAAAAAGAATATTTTCAAAACATAGTCCCACTGAAGACACTGCTGAGCAGAAAAGACCAGGAAAGTGAAACAATAACAGTCTACTTGAAAGTAAGAGCATAAAAGAGTAAAACCTTTGCAAATAAAATAGTGAAATTGCATCGGGTCAATATGACCCAAAACATAAAAGATGTACCTAAATTCTGAACATAATAGGAAGGTTAAAACCTCTATAAGCACAAATGCAGAAGAGCCGGGCGAAAAACAAAACTGTGTTTATCCTATAAGCACGGAAAGAACGTCAGAGACTACTTACTTATTTTGTGCTCACTTAGCAGTTTTCTGTATTTTGCTGAACTGTGATTCCCATCTGTGCTGTGATTTGATTTGTGCCGTTCTCAGGATGCCTCAACACATCAAAACATTCAGGCAAGACCAGAAACAATCAATTCACTTTTAATATGGTATAAAAAAATAAAAGCCCAGATAAACAATACATTTTTGACAACTACAAAAAAAACCAGAAACATTTCTAAAAATGAACACAGAAAAATAGAATAAACACTGAAAAAACAGAAGCCCCATCTACAACCTGAGATCTTCACTGATGACCTTGTGCTCTTCACTTATAAAGGTCACTTCGTTCCTGTTTCTGCTCTCGGCTGTTACTTAGAAGTCTGTTCCTGTGGCTTATATGGCCAATGTGGCTCAGTTTTGTCCTTCTTTCCACGCCATTAAGTTTAATCACACTCTGCCATTGATGCGTATAGTATGAAACAGTGACTGGATCTCTATAAATCTTCCTGTGGTCTCTGATAGCTATGTGTGTGTATATCTGAGTGGAGGTCTTTACCACTCCTATTGAGACACTGAAGATCAACAAAACAAATTTTCAGAATTATTATTATTATTATTATTATTATTATTTAGGGAGTAGTCAGAAACTAGGGGAAGGGGTAATGTACATTTTGATGTCCTTACGGTGCCCCTGAAGCTGTGTTCAAACAACTTTTGCAAGGAACATAATGAGAAAAACATGGGACATGAATATATGTAGTATTAGAGTTTTTATTTTACTTGTTTATTTATTCTGCATTCAGCAAACATTTCTGTTATAGATTGTCATGGCTAATTTATCTCCCTAGAATAAACGGTTTTAGGTGGGGAAAAGTCTGCAATGTTTTTTTTTTTATTTAATTATTTAATATGTCAAATTATATTCCCTCACCACAGTGGCTGTTCACCGATGTCATGACCAAGCCAATTTTTCAACCAGCGGATGTTGGCAAGCCCCAGGCTTTACTGGTGGGTAAAGGCCAGCCGCACCAGGCGCCAGTAAAAGGCCCCAGTCGTTTGCCATCCCTAAAAAATCGATAACATTTTGGTGTCCCTCTGCCATATGGCTTGCTCATTAAAATCCTCTGCATATTTTTGAAGACAATTATCTAATCTAGTTAGTAAACATGCAAGGGGTAAAAGGAGAAATGCATTTCACACAACCAGCACAAGAACAAGGATTGTCATTATCTAAACTCAATTATCAAATGCATAATGGTAGAGAGCCATGTTCACCAGCACCAAAAAAAAAAAACAACCTTCACATTCTTTCAATTTGAATTATTTTGCCCTCTTAAGAGGAATCCAAACCATTGTTGATAGTATAAGAAACATTCCTTTTTTAAAAAAAAAAAAAGAATCTTAATAAGTACAAAGAAAAAAACAAGAGCAGAAGGAACAACAATTAGTTATGTAAATAATGTGGCTTTGCTGCTTATAATTAGCAGGAAAATTAAGAAAAAAAAAATCATGCACATGTCACCAGACTCATTTTCGTATGCAAATTAACAATCAAAATTATAAATGGTAATAATACGGTTCGGGCAAGAATGGCTTTTTTGATTCATTAGCAGAAAACAGAGGCTGAAAATGATTTCATTTGACATTCAGAGGAGGGCTGAAGGTAAGAAACAAGAAATTTTCACTACGGAGCGGGGGAGGGGGGGGAGGGGGAAGACGGAGGGGGGGGGGGGGGGGGGGGGAACTGGGGAGAAAGGCAACTGTCACCTGTCGGAACTGTATTTCAGATTTAATAACGAAAAAACAAGTTGCTGCCCCCCCCCCCCCCCCCCCACCCTCCCCCCCAGGGACTGAATTAAACAAGAAACACTGAGCACAGAAGCTGTGCCGGCCTTCACAACTCCTGGTAACGAGTGTCAATTACCCAGGTAATGATTGCTTGATATCATTTAGAGCCAAACGAATCCCTGTCACTGTGAACAGGAGACAAACAACTACAAAAGGCTTGCCAGGCAGACTTGTGTTGCTGCTGACATGAAATTGAATTTTTAAGTGAAAGAAAAAGGCTTTGTGTGTTTGGGGAAAAGCGGAGGCGGCGGCAGCAATGGAGCTTGTTTTGAGAAGAGCTGATTTAGGCCTCAGTCAAACCTGTACTAAGACCCCCCTTAAAGAGGGACACCTGTGTACATAGTGACCACAGTGAGGAATCCTAATGTACTGGAGAATGTCAAGTGTGAATGTCAGGAATGAACACCACCCTTGCAGTTGATACTCTCAGTGTTTATAACTATAGCGCAGATGGGTCTGACAGAGCTGAAAGGTCACATGGTCACATGACATGACTGATGTGTCCCGACACTTAGGATTCTCCAGACATGCTCAAAGCAACTCAAAGCCAGATGAAGGCAGATATAGAGGGAAATAACAGCTGAATAATAGAGCATTTGAACGACTTGCTCTTTAAAACCAAACAGTTAAAGTGGGTTACGTCACAAGTGAAAGCAGGTTGGTGGTCTCCATTTATCCCCTAGTGGACATTAGTGTCATCCAAAACAAATGGCAGTCACTTGACCAAGAGGGAGGGGGGTGTTCAGCTCAGGTGGAGGTGAGCTCTCTTGCAGAAGTATGAGGGGGAACTCTGTTTGGGCCTGCCTGTCTGCCTGTCTCCCTGCCTGCCTGCCAGTGTAATTGTCCCTCATCTTTTGTAAGAACCAAATTGAAAAAAAAAAAAAAAAAAAAAAACCCTAAATTCACATTATTTTCTTCGTGGGAGGAATTTGTAAAGGAAATGTATTAAGCAAGAGCCTGGGTATTGACCACCCAAACTAATGCCCCTTCTTACTTGTGCAGCCATCAAAGGGATTGCTTTTAGGCACTTTTGATTTGACATAATGATGCGAAATGTTGAACACAGTAAATGTTTAAGAAGTTTTAATGAATGGTGACAACAAAAGGTTCTTCAGCATCCCGTGAATCTGAGTCTTGGTTGAGACTTTAGCTGTGCTGTGTAATTTAATATCTGAAGTTTGTTTTCTTCAGTGGTTTCCGACACATTTTGTTCCACCTGAGAGCGATTAGCCGTCAGTTTACATTTTTACTTGACTGTCTTCAGAAACTTAAAGGCAAACAAAAACAGCTGTCACCCAGATCTTTGACAACTTGGTTAGAATAAACTCTAAACTTTTACGCACTGTTAATTTTCCCACCCTGTTCTGTTTAATGTTTGGATGTATGAGGAAAACAGAAAAACATCATTTTTGAATCAGCAGGTCATGACTTCTCTTTTGATACTTATGTACAGTATTAACCAATTCTTTAGCACAAGTTACTGTGAGTATCTCAATGTGAAGATACAGTATACTCTCACTATAACAGCCTTCATTATAACGAACCTTCAGCTATAACGAACCTGGCCCCTGGAAAAAAAAAAATATTGTAACGTATGTGAGGTCTGTCAAGTGCTTGAACGATTGGAGTAGGATGGTCTGCATTTCGTATCTGTCGAACGGCCTATGGGCGACAGGCACGGACCACAGGAGCTGCTGCTGATTGGCCGTGGAGTGGTACGAGGCGGGACTAACTGGGGCTAAAGGCCAGTGACAGTGGGAGTGATTATTTTGTTGTTGTGAAGCAGAGAGAAGACAATAAACAAGAGACAGAGTAGTTCCACCCTGAGATTCCTTTTAAAAATGAATTACTTTTTGCAGCGTAGGTCGTGGCCAAAAGTGACCTGTTAATTGTTAGTTAACAATGTGCAGATTGTCTTTGATCATTTATTAGTGTAATAAATAGAGCTGGAGGTTCTGATTAACTTTTCATGTCAGATTGATTTTGAATAAAAACTTAGCTTCAATTGGGGATTCTTGCTTTTTGTACTGCATTTTCATTATTTAACAAAAACAAAGGCAGAATACTGCATATATGAAACAAACAGGTACATGTAATTCTACTTTTATTCACAATAATATAATCTCATCACCAAAGGGTTGGTAGTCTAAACTGTGGTAATGAGGTCAGGCCAACGAGGACCGGCTGTACAATTTTTAAACCAAGCAACAAACGTGAACTCCAGACTAGGTTTGCATACATTTATTTCTTTTCTTTTATTAATTACTGCTGTCGCTCCTCCTGTACATGTCGCCTCCCTCCCGGCACGACCCTCTCCCATAGCCATTTCTACTTAATTTCCTCTACTGCTCCCTACCATGAATAACTTTACTGTCCCTGTAACAAGAAACACTGAGCACAGAAGCTGTCCCTGTAATCCTACCTCTAGTTCCCGTCCTCTGGCTTCTCCCTACCACTGCAAATCTAATTACTCTAACCTGATCTCCCTGCCTCTCCCCCTTTCACCTGATCTCCCTGCTCACCCCCCGCACTCTCTCTGGTTACTGGAATTGCTGCTCGGCTTTCAACAAAGCTGACTTTATCCATGCCTTGGCCTCTTACTTCTCTCTTGACTTCCTAGCTTCGTAACCAGGAGGTCCCCGGTTCAAATCATGGCTCAGCCACTGACTCATTTTGTGACCCTGAGCAAATCCCTTAACCTCCTTATGCTCTGTCTTTCAGGTGAGACGTTGTTGTAAGTGACTCTGCAGCTGATGCATTGTTCACACATCCTAGTCTCTGTAAGTCACCTTGGATAAAGGCGACTGCTAAATAAACAAATAATAGTAAACTGCTTACTCAGTCATTATTAAACTTGCTAAGGATAGCCTACTCACAAAAATAGTATCAGAATCTAGTCCATATGCATGAGTATACAGTTGGTGTCACAGTGAGGTACTTTTTCATGATATTCATATGATTTTGTAATTGCAGTTGTGCCAAGAGATTCATTGACATACTTAAAAATCTTTTATGACAATATAATTAATGTACACATGAACTAACACATTATACCTTATAATATTCTCCACAAACTACTGAGGTTTCATATGGAACACACACACAACAGAATCAACTCAATACTGTACTATAGGACCTAAACACAACACAGTATTTGGATGCAGGGGAGTGTACTTTTGGCATGCAGTAGAAATAAACTACGTTTTACTGAGTACTTCTGCTGCTCTTTATTTTTATGGACTTTTGGTTCCTGTTCCTCACTGACAATAATGATGAGTCACTCTCTGTGCTAAGTGTCTTTTTGCTAGAAAATAAAGCCTGCTTTAACAATAGTTCATGTTTTATTTTTTTATGCTTTCATCTTACTGTTACGACAATGATGTTTGTTTGGGGGATGTCATGTATGCACACATAAACTTTACATAAAAAGTGTTCTGATATGGCACTCATATTAGGTCAGAGGTCAATGTCATGGTTACCAACTCACTTAGCACGCAGTGTTTATATAACGCTGCAACAATGAAGTCACTACTTTAAGGTGTTTCTGAGACACTGTGGCAGCAGCTTTGTAAAACTACTGACACAAAGGGGTTAGTTTCTCATGTACTTGCAAGCATACTTGACCTAGACAATTGTACTTTTGTGTATAGAGAATGAAGCCAATATCTCAAAAAGTCATGTCTTTATAATGAGGACACAAAAATGAAGATGATACTGACACATTTTGTCTGAAGAGTTTTGATAAAACTGAAAATATGAATCTCAAAAGGTTTGAGTCACTAACAACTGGAGTAGTTGATTTTCAAATCCATGTAGGCTCCCCTCTCCTCTTCCACACTAAGTAAGGCTGTATTGTTTTTTATGGTTATCACGGATTTCATGATTTCTGTGAAATGTACACATTGCTGTGTAATTCGTAGTTCCTTGTGGGATTCTCATTTCTGAAAGAATAGTATAAATACAACATATTTTTTGTCACTTAAAATATATACAGCAAATGTTTTCCTTATTGACGCACTACCTGTAACACTGCATTTGGTAGCCGGTTTAGTTTGCTTCCTGTAAATGATTGAACACACTGCCTTTCTTTAAAATGTTTTCAGTGAAAAAGACACCAGCTGCATTAAAGATCGGAAATATTTCTGCCTAGATCTGTCCTGTACAAGAAGAGGACATTCCACATGTCTGTTGTAATTTTTACATGCATTTATGTTTTTTATTTTGTTTGATAATTCACTGTTGGTGAAAATACTGTAAAATGTCTTTGAAATGTGGCTATAAGCTAAATATTTGGCTTTTTTTGTGCTTTAATAAATACTATGCTTAAATCGTAAAATATCCTGAAATACCTATTTTTGTAATGTGAAAGAAGCCATTTTTGACTGTGAAAAAAAAATACAGATTACAAAATCAGATAATTTTTTTAATAAAATGCACTCAACAATAAATGTTCACCAACAGAAATGTGTATGTGGCCAAAACTTAAATGGGATTGGGTTTAATAGGGCTCACAATCACTGATCGCAAGTTACTTACATATGTTAGTAGAACTAGCATCAAACCAGGATTGCCGTCTCCCTGAAGCTTATACAATATTAAGGCTATTAAAATGTTTAGGAAACTCAATCCTAATGACGAGAGTCTGTTGTTTCAGCTCCAGGGGGTGTCACAAAGAAAGCGTTCCCATCACTGTTGAATGCCTCTAATACATTATTAATGCGTGACACTGAAAGTCACGAATTAAGCTTTGAAACTTTTCTTTGTGACAAGTTCCAGAAGATGCAAATCGGTTAGTGATTGTGTAAACTAGCAACTCATATATTTTCTCTACTTTCTTTTTTTATTTTGTGATTTTTTATGCATCTTAAAAAATGATGGGTCTCAATTTTGACCTGAGCACCGAATGTCCTTCAGTCTTCTCAAGCAGAGAATGACAATTGCATCCAATTACGTGGTGCATTTGTGATGTGGACTAAAGTCAAGCTTCATGTCACCAAATAAGTTGCACCAATATATATAGTTTATAAATGTGATATGGATAAACTTGTAATTGAAGATTTCTCAGATTTTTTTAAATTTAACATGCCATAGTTAGGCATTTGTGTTTCTGGTGTTTATTTTTGAGGAACGCTCACTCACCTTTCAGAGTTTTTTTTTTTAATTTATTTTTAGCTGACTCAGGTTCTTTATTGGAATATTAGAACATAAGAAGAACATAAGAAAGTTTACAAACGAGAGGAGGCCATTCGGCCCATCTTGCTCGTTTGGTTGTTAGTAGCTTATTGATCCCAAAATCTCATCAAGCAGCTTCTTGAAGGATCAAATTGTGAAACCTGTTAATTGTCAGGTTTTCACTTCTTGCTATAATGGCAGACACTGTATAGTCATGAAAGCAATAGGAAAGAGAATGAGGTGGATGGAAAAATATCAACTTTCAAATCTAAACCTTGCGTATTCTTTTAATGTAACTATCAGATTTTGTATTCATCTATCACGTGGAATCTAAAAAAAAAAAAAAACATCTCATAAACATAGTATTTCAAAGAGAGAATTCATTTTCATTAGTGTTCAGACTCAATGCAAGTCAAGGTGGTGTTAGACATGATCCACACCCAGCTTGTCTGCTTACTATCTAGATAGACGTCAGGCTGTGTTTCATCTGGTCAGAAAGAACAAATACTGTAAATTGAATTTTATTTCATGACGCAACAAAGCCTCCGCCTTTACCACCAACCCACTGGACAAGTAGCAGGTTTTAATGATGTTTCAGTAAAGAACTTGAGTTGTCTTGTTATGACCATTAGAAAGCAAAAATAAATAAAGACAGTTTAAATAAAATATATATATATATATATATATATATATATATATATATATATATATATATATATATATATATATATATATATATATATATTGTAAACGATCCTCGCACTCACGGAGTTCGTTGCCCCTTTTAAAGTAGACCCAGGACACAGAAACGGAATTGCTTTAGCGCTGACGCACACTTTTAATAAACATAAAACAAAACAGAAATAAACACCTAACTCCGTTTTGGAGCTCTCACTATACACCAGCCGATCCCTGACTCACACACAGGACGGCTAAGCCGTTTACCTGACAAACACCAAAACACAAACGGGCTTCTCTCAACACTCTCTTCAATACGACTGGACACACACGCAGTCGGGCTCTTCACTCAGCAGCCCCGATCAGTCTGGCTGCCTCTTCCAAATACCCTGCACCTGTCTCTAATTTATAATTACGATCAGGTGCCGAGGATTAACTAAATATATATATATATATATATATATATCAGAAGATCACTTAACATAATATAAAGTACACTCTGCGCTGTGTTCTATTTTGTGTAAAGCTGGCAGTTACTGTATTTGGCCATTTCCCAGCTTTGTCCCAAGCCTTGTCTCTGGAGCAATTAGATAAGGTAGGTTTCACAGCAGCATGTCTGCCGGTAACAGGGGCACCAATAGTAAACTGTACATCTAAACATCCCACCAGTTATATCAAGGCTATAAATGTTTCTTTTTTCAGAACACTGTGTCATGTTCAACCTCTACTGATAAGACACAGCAACAGAAAGAATAAAAAACTAGTTTGTCAACTGTGGAAAACTTTTTTGCAGAAAGTGATATAGCTGAGCATTATAAACTTCTCTCCACCAATCAGGACACTACATTGCAGGGCACTGCTGCACAGTTTTTGACCGCAGAACTTTCAGATAGAACATCTAGCTTTTAAAAAAGAGGTTTAAAATGTTAAGAGTAACAATAAAAACACTGTTGACCAGTTTCTAATCTTAATGAAACCCTGATATCTGGAGGTCCCTGGTAATTGACCATGTTGGTACAGTACCTTCAGACATAGTCAACTACCAGGTGATAATCTACAAATCAGGGTTCTATTGTTTACTAATACCTGCGACATTCTAGAGGCAAGAGTGAGGGTATCTAACAAAAGGTTAAATATGTTGGATTCAGCTAACGACCAATGCAGAGGATAAGAAGGCTTTTATAAAACATGGTAGACATGCAACTAGAATTGTAATATATGTCTCTGTAATATAAAGTCCTGTTTGCTTTAGAGGGCATCTCCCGTAAGATAATGACACTCTACTATAAAACTCTAAATCCTAATCTGACATACAGATGGACGTATGTACAGACAGAGGCCCCCATATCTTACCAGATTCGGATGCTCTCAATGACATATGCAAAATAATGTTCTTACCAATTGGCTAAGCAGTTCTCTGGATATTTGTGAATATGTACGTATGAACACCTCCCTATATCCTTCAGTGGAGGTTAATATATTCAATACATTTTGCACTGTTGTGATTGTAATGGATGTTTTATTTTTTTTAATGTTGGCATTCTTTCCAATCCATTTCTTTAACACTTTGGATTGGACAACAGCTTATGTTCCAATCAAATACACCCCACATTTACATTCTTTCACTTTCAATACACCTTAGTGTTTCTTCACTCATCTGCTAGTCTGTATACAGATAAGATTGTCACAAGCATTTCTTTTGAGGGATCTTGCTGTGAGTTTCTCTTACAGCAACTGGCAGGTCAAAGCTGCTGGAAAAACAGTTTGTTTGAAGAAAAAAAACAAATCCTGCTTACTTGTTAATGGCAGGCTTGTTGTCAAAAACACCCTTTTCATCAAACAGGCCTCATAAGCTCCAAGCATGCCAGACACTACCATCTCAACACCCTCACAACAGCTTCCTTGTCTCACAAAACTTTTTTTTTTTTTCGTTTGAGCTGGTTTTGTTTGATTTCTCCCCACTCCCTCCCTCCATCTAGGGCATATTAAAAGGAGTGAATTTTTTTCAGTGTGCATTGAGGGAGGGGGTTCGCATTGGGAATTAGAATTAGGTGATAGGACTTTCATAGCTCGCCCACTCGGTGTAAAACAGGTTGTTGGAATAATAATATAAAAATGTAACTGCCGCTTCTTCTACAGTTTGAAACTCAAACAAGACGCGATGAATAATGCAGTGACTAAACCTGCTTCTCACTCACTCTCTCTCTCTCTCTCTCTCTCTCCCCCCCTGCCCTTCAACTCCTCAGGGGGGAGTGAGGCTAGCTTCTCTGCCTCATTAACGACTGTTGAGCCATTTGATTTCTGAAGCAGTGAGCGCGCTCGCTAAGCTTTTTCACACCTACTTAGTTTTTTCTTCTTCTTTGAGACCTACTGAATTAGGAAAGAGACCTTTTGGATTTGAAGAATTGTGTGCAGTTTATGTTAATATTAAGCCTGCTGCAGTTTGTTTTATTCAAACCATTAACTTACAGCAGCCACTTCCACATAGACAAAATGCAATTATTATTATTAATATTATTTTTAAATTGGTTATGTTTAAAGAGTTGGTTGCATCAAATGATTATTATTATTATTATTATTATTATTATTATTATTATTATTATTATTTTTTTTTTTTTTTTTTTTTTTTTTTACTGTTTTATAATGTTTGCAATCATTCTGAGTGGTTATTAAAGCAATTGTTTTTTTTGTTTTTTTTAAACTTGATAGTGTCCAGTTATTTTACCCAATGAAATAACTCCCCATACAGCACAGGAGAAGCCAATTGCCCTTTACACTCAGGAGCTCTGCAGCCAATGTCAGCAGGTTACTGGCTCCAGGAGGGAAAAGGCCAGCCCTGCAGGTGGTCTTGTGAACTCATCAGGTGCCTGGACAGTCAGATACGCTGTAGCGAGATGAGGACAAACAGCCCCTGCTGGTTTTGCCTCCCTAACCCACACGAGCCACAGACCTGGTGCAATGCTCCGGTGACATGTAACATCAGGTACAGTTTTTTTAAAGCTTATAATCGTGAGCAAAATGATCCGGGTTTTGTAATCCTAGTTATTTGAATTTGGATCATGTGTTTTTTCAGAAAAGGTCATTGCTGGATTAAATGTACTCTGCTATCAGATGATCACTGTTAGGAGATCCAGTCTACAGTTACAGTTCCCTTTTTCCTTTTTTCTCTCTAATACGACAGGTTTAAACAAAGCCCTGTGTTATAATCTTGTTTGTATTGTCTCAATTTAAAGAAAACACAAACATGCATTTTAAATAATTGAAAGCACTGAATAATGAATATTTAAAACTGATCGATGGATTGATGCCATTGTGCGTGCTGAATAATACATACAGGAGTACAGGCTTATATATGAAAGGACTATATCTTAGAGTAAAGCTAGCAGGGTAGAAGTGTTCAGTCACGGCACTTAGGCTACTCAAGACAAGCTCAAAGCAGCTTGAAGACAGGTAAAGCAACATTTAGTGAAAAATTATAATAACTCAACATGGAAGTAATAGAACCCAGAACCAGACTGCAAACAGAAAGAAATAAGCTACTAATGTGACATTTTATGCTACTTAAGCCCTCCAGATGCATTGCGTGTTAATTTCCTTGCTCACGTAATGCCAAACATGAAAATAATGTACCTTATCCTTTGTCTTTTCCACATGTGGCACACTCTCCCATTCCTGACTGGTCACTAAGCAAACAAACAGCATTCCTATTGAAATTAATATATTCTAGAATTTGTTGCCTGCTTGCTTATACAGTCTCTCTTGCCACAGGTCTGGTGTGAAGTGGGCTTTAAATAGAACGACTGGGAAATGATCTGAGCTATAGCACAGCTAGTGCATTAAAATAGTGGTCAATATCTACTTTGTTTTAATCAAACATGTAATAATACGATTTAGAACACGTTCTAAAAAGATGTCAATATCACTGACTCATTGTGTTACCCTGAATAAGTCACTTAACCTCCTTGTGCTCTGTCTTTCGGGTGAGACGTTGTTGTAAGCGACTCTGCAGCTGATACATAGTTCACACACCCTAGTCTTGGATAAAGGCGTCTGCTAAATAAACAAAGGTCTTAAGGGATTTTAAAATGTTTTGTAATAAACTTAAGATTTGGTTGAAATGTAATCAATTATGCAATCGTTAATTTATTCAGGATATAGTTTAATTTAAATTGTGTATATTGGATATTTGTGTTATATAAATTGTACTATAACTTGATTATGTAAGCTGTTGATTGTTATGTTCTTTTAATAAGTAATTTATAATTTTAATGTTGTATGTATTTTTAATCAAATATTCAATTGGAGGTTATTGCTATAGTTAGAGTAGAAGTAATATGGAGATATACTACAGTTGTAATGTCTGCTCAGGGACTGTCAATGGA
Organism: Polyodon spathula; assembly: GCF_017654505.1. NCBI lineage: Eukaryota > Metazoa > Chordata > Actinopteri > Acipenseriformes > Polyodontidae > Polyodon > Polyodon spathula. The sequence continues at coordinate 16,111,674 of NC_054558.1, read as the reverse complement.
AATTAACCTGCTGGCTAAATTGAAAATGCAATGTATCTTGTGCAAGTGACATTCATGTTATAATTGTATGTGTCAAATGTACTAACTAGTTTTGACCCCTAAAGACAACCATTGATGTCCCTCCATAGTGGCATGCTCTTCAGCGTGAGACACCTGCTGGTGAACAGATGTATTTCAGTTTCTAGCCAGATTTGTGCCCCGTAATTGTTGGTTATACAAATGGCACATTGCCTCAATTGTGCTGCGAATTATGGTGGCTGATTCTGGGACAGGGGGGTTGGAACACGTGGTGCCCATGTATGTTTGTGTGTGTGTAATTAGTGGTGGAAAATATTTTAGTTTGGTGTGGGGAATTTAGAAAATAAATTATATTTTCAAGCACTACAAATCATGAGAACGGAAATGCGAGTAGAGCTCTGAATTTGTCTAAAAGCTGGTTCTAGACAGAACATTTATTCTTGAACATCCAAAATAGCACAACCATTGTATAACTAATAATAACGGATTATTTATTCGCACCAACTTAAACTGTGCCATTACAGAGACATCATATTAATGTGGTACTGCAGTCCCACACATAATATTGTGTCTTCAGGGTTAAGTTAAGAGACTGCCTGTGCGAGCACAAGAAAAGGAGAGATCCATTAACAAAGCAAACAACTGTAGTGACAGTAACTCAGTGGGCTTGGCCTGACACATCTTTAATTGCCTGCTAAAATTGCTCCTGTCTCTTAAAGCTTGCATTAACATCCTAAATGACAAGAATAATGAATGAGTAACACTGGTGTACTGCAACAATTAGACCTCAAAGCCATCGTCTTGTATGGTAATTCCGAACACCCACATCCTAGCAAGGCATCCACTGTTAAGTGGCTAATAATTATTCAATTATATATCTGCCAGAATAATTTACTTCATTTATTCAACCACAGATGATGGGTGAGGGGTGCATAGCTCATAGGTCACAGGGGGCGACCCTTTTCTCGGGGCATCTTGGCAAACCCAAGACAATCTCGATTCAATCAATGTAGTTTGCCTAATTAACACTTTGAGAAACAATGATGTGAAATCAAACACTTCATTAGTGTCATGAACATTTAAAAATATATAATCATACACACTGGGGAACATTTTCCTAACTTTTAGACAATGTAGTTCCATTGGAAGTTTGGAAATGTTGGAAAAAGCTGGCAGTTCTAATTGTTCTTTTTTTTTTTGAAGATTTGAACTCTAACCAGGATAATGAAAACTTTTTTGAAAATTTGACATGCATTTCCATTAGCTATATAAGTGTCAAATGTGTGGTTTTGAAAGGCAAACATGATTTTCATTTTAAAACATGGTATCTTCTACTACACTGTTGCCAGAAACAGCTATAGCTGTTGTTTTGGAGCATTTTACAGCACTGGTGAATCACCCTGGATTACATTAACCACTTGTAGTTATTTTTGGTTTATACCGAAAACAGATGGTTTCAGGGTGATTTCTGCAGAACAGTAAAAAACTTCAATAAATCCAGCTGTGGCTTATTCTAGCAGGGTATAGTTTAATCAAATTGACACCTAAGTTACTTTCAGTTAATGTTTCACTTCCTAGGTCAGAGCATGTCAGTTAATAGAAAAGAAGATGCTGAACGGGTGGGGACACTCTCCAAGTGCAGGACAACTTCAATACAGGGGTATGGTTTGGGTTCCAGCATTGTGCACACCCACACTCTGCACAGGGAGGAAAGTTAAAGATATAATCAAATAAGTGGACATGTTTTCTTTCTATAATATATGATCAATGTAAACAGACACAGATCAATGTAATCTTTCATACAGTGAAATCTGATTGCACCTTCAACCTGCTTTATTAAGGCAATCTAGGTATCACGGTCATTGGTGTACAGCATGTTGCTAAATTCCTAAGAAGCCTGCTGCTGAAATGAGTTGGAATATTATGCTTTTGCTATTGAACTAAACAAACTGAGCAGTTATTTTTTCCTTAACTATTTTTGGCAGCAAGGGATAATCTTTAATAGGCACAGTGTTACCATTCTACTACTGAGATTTTGTTTTTCCAATACACCATGAGTTTGTTACACTAGCAGCTCTAGTCCTAATTTAAAGTTGAGAAAGATAAGAGACAATTCATCTAACCAGAACAGAATCATTTAAAACCAAAACCTCCCTGATAACGAAGGTACAGAGGAGAGGCACAATAACTCTGGATAAAGAAGCCTTTTTATAGGAAAACTAATTTGAATACCTCCACAGTCTACAGTATTATTTCTGAGGTAATGCATGCAGTAACTATGGAAATGCATACATTTTACAAATGGTAGCCATCCGAAACACTCCCTAAGTATATCTGACATCATAGGTAAGATAATGCTGTAACTATGGAAACAGAAGTTTTAAAGTAAATACAGAATGCTGTATTTCTGAAGAAAGGCTTCTGGGAAATGTGGGGATGGGTTTTGCTTTGACCTGTGGCAGGTGTAGTTCAAAACTTGAGTGTTTATATATTCCACTTCAGTGTCCAGCCTTCTTGTTGATTAACAGCAAGACCACATGTGGGGATTGTACTGCCTACTTATCCTCCCTCAAACCCCTTACTTATTAGCTACTGTAGGTATCTCTGAATAGATAATAGTCTCCTACTTAAAATATGCAAAATATTTTAATGAGAATTGTATCTCAGACATATAATGGCACCCTAAAACATTGCTAGGAAGGCAGTGCAACAGGAATGGGCAATTTGGTGCTGGATAACTCACTAAATACAGTGGTTTCGCTGAATAGATAACCCTCTCCTTTATACAAATGCAAAAAATTTTAATGGGAAGTCTGTTCCACAACTATAGTGGTACCCCAAATATTTCCTGGGAATGACTGGGTATGACATTTTCTCTGTGTTTTATCCTCAAATAGAGGCTTCTGGCTAAAGACTTTAGAAAGGTAAGACAAGGTGAGGTGAAATGGCCTGCTGTGGACATACGTGCTGGAGGCTAGATCAGCCGAACTGCCTTTTATTAGTGTATTGCTAAAAAAAACTAAAATAAACTATTTTGGAAAATCACTAGATGGCGCTGGCTCTCCCTTATCGAAAAAGCACCTAGGCTGATTTTGCCTGTTACACTATGTGCATCAATGGCAACCAAAACTGAAGAGCAGCTAAAAAAAACACAGCATTAAGTAATTGTAGTTAGCAGCCCTCAGAATGATTAAAAACTTGATAAAAATATAAGGAGACAGAAAAAAAAAAAAGAAAATTAAATATGAAACTACTTACTCTTTAAGTTTTTTAGTTTTCCAGACTTTATTTTAACCAGCCACCACATTGCAGAGCACTAACTCTTTTGAGCGGAATGTAAAACCAAACGAAAGTTACTGGCTTAAATAAAAACTCAGTCAATGTAACCACAACCGGTTTCAAGTCCCACAGAGGATGTTTTTAGAAGGCCTAATTTGAAGGACTACTCTAAAGAAATGTGATCACTTAAGTAGAAGACTCAGTTCCTGACACCCTCACTTGGAGATCTGAAATGTAACCCAGAGTCTAGTAATTCCTCCAGGGACCTGGAATAAAAGATTAGCAGCCAAAAGGTTTACCCATGGGGAACCCACCCACTGCCTTGCTTGTTTATGTAAGATACCACAGTAGTATTGTCTGATTTCCTAAAATGATTTCCATTTTGGTAGAGAGTGAATCCGGCTTAACGGAACACTTTGAGCTTCAGATGGTACAGTAAATCTTTATTCCAACAACTGCCTTCTAGCTGCCATGGTTGAGCAGGAAACAGTAGACAAAACTAGTAAAAAACTTTTTTTTTTTTTTTTTAAATCCTGCTTTTGGTTAAACCAGGAATGTCTGGGTTAATCAAAATGTCTGGACCAGAGAAGGAAGTTGATGCTGCAGAGCCACTCAAAGACAAGGATTAATCCACAAAGACCATTTATTTTCTAAATATAGTGTTCTGAACTCTTTATTAAGGAACTGAGGCTGGAATGCCAGTCACATTCGAATCAGGAAAAGAGAGTCAAAAATATTTTTCAAAAGATTATGAGAATTGTATCGGAAATATTCTTTGGTACAAGAGGGGTGGTTATAGTATCTGGAATACATTTTAATTACAGCAACAAATGTACCCTTCACTAAAGGGATCCGAGGACTTAGCAGTAAAACCAATCCTATCACATTTATCAGTTGAAGTTCTGAAGTAAAGATTATCAACTAAAAACAGAATGGTTTTTTGGCCGATAAACTGGTCAGAAAGTTGAACATACCAATCTGTCTAGGCACTCTTTACCGACATCTCCCCCTCCCAAGTGGCATTAAATTCAAGCAGCCTTTTAGCTTTAGAAGACGTATTTGTCTCTCCTCACTTACAGAGGCTACCTTGTCTGTAGTCCCAATTCTCATAAACCTGAGAAGTCTGTGTGAAGAAAACCAGGACATGTTTTACCCTGACTATGCTAATTCCTCTTACTAAGTGTGGTAAGCAGGAGTTTTAAACTCACAAATGTCGGGTTGGCCTCAGTTTATTTATTTTTTGTTCAGACAGTTTTTCCAGTGAAAAACAATACTGGCTATATCTGATATATTTTGATTGCCAGTGCAGAGGAACCAATGTGCTGCACAGTATTGCTTTGCATATTTACACAAGAAGCGATGGAGTCTGTTGACACATGGGCAGGCTATTCTCACATTGTTCAGTCCAAACTTTCAGGGACCCATTTTTATAAACAATTTTGAATAGGAATTCTCTATTATTTATTGTAGGCCTACCTCACCAAAACAGCAAAAATACATTTTTTCAGCACATTAAATAAAATGTTTCACAAGTTTCCAGAATTCCCTAGGGCCCCACATTAAGAACCACATCTCTACATAATGAAAGAAGAAAATACATACCAGGAAGAAGTCCATTAACCAAAAGCTAGGCTTATTGCATTAGAGAGGGAGATATATGCAGTGCTTGAAACAGCATTAAAGGTTTTAACAAAACGCACCACAATCAATGAACCTTGAGAATACGCACCAGTGTAAGCATTTTCAGGCAATACAAGGGCCATTGAAAAAGTGCTAGTATTGAGTACTGCTATATTTGAGGAAGTCTTTACGAAATTCCCTTGACAGTGTCTCAAAAGTGACGACTCCATTCTGGAGACTTTTCTGCAGATTTCCAACCCCAGTACATCTTCCCTGCAGGGCTGACTGTAGAGGTAGTAATCACTGTGTAGTGGTCATGTATCTCTTGAGTACAATGTAAGCATATTACAGACTTGTCATGTTGAATCACTGACCACATTGATAATACTGTGCGTTTCTTTACCACCCAGTGCCTATATAGCCTGTATATATGTTCATATGTTCAGGTCCATGCCAATTGGTCTCCTTGGCTTCTATGGAATTGTGTGGTGATTTGTGAGGGCCAAGTCGAGACCTCCAAACTAATTTCACCAAGCCATCAGATGAGGAAAGTCATGAAAGGGTGGTGAATAAACCATCTGTGTCATCTATTTACCTGAACCTCTGGAATTGCATTATATTTAAAATAGAACATACACCCTGTCTGTACCATGCGTCACTATATGATTTGTTTAATAACAACATTTGTTGTTGTATAATATATTAATTTGAAAGCATTGTTTAATATAATATTACTGTGTACTGTGAGGTCCATCTTCACAAGAGGCTATGGCAAACACACTTCCTACTTCTCAAACCTTTTGTCAGTTATCCTTAATAGAAACTCTTCTTAAGAAAGGGACTTATAATTGCAGGTTTTTGTTTACAGCAATAATTGCATGAACTTGATATTACCTTGAAGTCAAACAGATATTATAAAGTGACCAGTGTTGGTATTTCCTCAGTAATACCTAATTGCAATCTTCAAGGTTAATAATACATCTTAGTAGTATGAAAAGGATCGTTTAGTGTAAGTGGCCGCTTAACATACATTATGCTGTGTAAAAACTAGAAGCATTACAGAGGGTATTAGTTCATCCTGTGCAGTATTACTCATTGAGAAGACGGACATTTGCTTTGAACACTTTAGTCTCCCTGGTGAGATGCTGATTATCTAAACTTACCCGAGGAAAGGAATGATATATTTTTTCCAAAAAACCAAACAAAAAGACTACCGATGCAAATAACAAAGGGGTTCTTCATTATTCATGACTAACTCTTGTTTGGGGAGACAATGCATGTGATTACTTGAGAGGTAACATTTGATATGGCATTATCAGGTCACAGGCTGAAGTCTCAGGTGCTGATCAACGTAACAGCTTTCAATTTGTAACGACAGTGACTTACAGATCAACAAAAGGCTATGTAATTTCTTTGCAGATCAATTTAGATAACATTCTTAGTGGAATTTACTTGCAATGCCAACAGGAATTTACTCGACTTTAGTCTTCAGCCTATGAAGAAGAAAGCCAAGAGAGTATTTAATTGAAGTTTTTACAATACTAAACACTATAGTTTAAGTTAACCTATGTCACTTCTTACAAACAAAAGTGCACAGCTAATTAGATCATCCAAGAAACAATTAGATTCAGTACCGTAAGTCAACTGGGTTACAGCACTAACAGGCTTCTATCAGACAGTAGAAGCCTGCTGTGGTGTCAGATCATCAGCAGTGATTCATATAAATCTGCGTAAGTTTTGGGATTTTCATGTCAGTATTAGCACCTGGTTCACTGCTGCTGGTTTAAAAGCTGTGCTACTTTAGACTCCATAGACTGCTTGTTGTACAAACCACTTGACTCGTTTCAATTCACTGACCATGTCTAACTGAACAATTTGCAATTGAAAACGGCTCTGTTCTCTATTTATAATTGATCTAACAAAGCCCCAATGCAACATTTAAATAAGAAAAACTACAAAATGTGAACAACTGGGAAGCAATGCCACATATTACACATTTAAATAAATACAAATTCCACTGGAATACAAAGCTCTGTATTTTTATTTTAAAAAGGAAGTTAAACACCTTATAAATATTACAACTCTCAGGATCTTGTGAATTGAAGACACTGGTAACTTTGCTGCTCATCATCTGTCTTGATTTTCTTAATTGCTAAATAAGGTTGTAATTAAAATGCTTGATTTTGTCTCCAGATTTCCAGACGCAATAATTTAATGCACAAAAGAAGAGCAACCGATTATGTAACGTATGTAATTGCAGTTAAAATAAGCTTGAATAAGCTTGTACAAGGTTAAACAAGAAATTGCTTAATGGGAATTCGGTTTGAATGCAATTTGCAATTGATTCAGTTCTTTCATAGAAGACTGACAGAACAACTTTCTTAAAAAAATGCAAGTTCCACCTTTCACACATTGAGTTTTTGGTCCATTTGTGGTCCAACATCTACAACATAATAATAATAATACTGTTTGTCAGTCCATACTACTGTATATTTATTGGTTATTCTGTTTCACTATTTAGCTCATGCATGCCAAAACATATTTGATGGTTCTCACATAAAAACTGCCAAATAATCTGTATGTGAACAACTGTATATATCAATGTACATAACATATCTGTTAACAACTTCTCATGAGGAGACAAACACATAAAAGTGAAGCTCAGTGGGCTTGTCAAACTTACTAGAACCCAGAAATGTTTGGGCTGTTTTATTTGTTTAAATACTATGAAGCTGAAGGCCAAGTATGAAGCCCTTCACTTGAGTTATGAGCTAGTCTGCGCCGATGGGTTCCGTGAACCAGGGACGGCGGGCAGTATTGGATTAGCTAAGCAAATGAAACTGAACACATCTTCACGATTCAATGAAGCATTGTATTTACTTTGTTTTACTCAGAGACAAGAGGAAACCCGGTGACCTCGTTTACAACAGATTACTTCAAGCGGAGACACCAGAAAATAACAACATGACCAACCAAATGCACCATAGAACAAATACGGTGCTCTTTCCTCTGACACCAGACCAAAGGTAAAACACAATTACCTATTATACTCTGGAAGCATGATACAGTAGTGCTATCTGTCTATTTCCTTTGCTTGGTACTGATATATTGGAATCTGCTTGTACTTCCACTTAACAAGGGTTCTGGTGCATTTTGTGACTGAAACACAAAGCAATAACAGTGTATTGAATGTGTTAATTGCACAACCCCACTGTCTATACCAGACCTATTGAACACTGTAACCACTGCACACAAACAATACAGACATACTGCAGTAACTTCCCAGGGCCTTAGTAGGACACTGTATGGATTATTTCAGTATGTCTCCTCTCCAAAACAGTATTCTGCAAAATTACAGTTAGAAGTAGGTTCCGTCCTAAACTCTTGGTTGCATCATATCTAATTAGACACGGATCTATGGTTTTAAACAAAAATGCCCTTATGTTTTGTGCAGTCTTCAAATTCTGTCAGAGCTCCTCAAAAATCTTTAAAACCACAACATGACCAGTAATTCTTGTATTGTATCAGGAAGGTTATATATATATATATATATATATATATATATATATATATATATATATATATATATACACACACACACACTGTATATGGTGCTGTAAGATACAATCTGACTTTCACCTCAAATTGTGGTCAGAAAGCCACTCGTGGGCAGCCTCTGACTATATGACCTAGTATTGTACAGCACCCTATATGACATTACACTATATGTTATTATATGCAAATATCATATGCTTACTGAAACACTGACAATTTAATTTCCTCAATCAATGATTTTTAAACAATACATGACACCCTCTGTTAATTTCCAAAGTGTACATTAATATGCTATTAACAACACCTTTGTTATTTTGTCAACAGAGCCCCTGTTTGATACTTGAAGTTACGTTGCCCTTGTTAAAATGCTGGGAAGTAAAGGAAGCTTTAGAAGCCGAGTGCAAGTTAACTGTAGTGAATACATGCTTTCAATTAGGATACGCTATATGGTGTACTATTAACAAGCCTTAAACAGCTTTCGGTATAATAGCCTGCGACAGCCGGCTCACCAAACAGGCTTGTTTGGGTTCTTCTCCCTTCTAAAATCAAGAACGACACACACAAGATTGAAGAAAAATAGCGCTGATTGGCACTTTTTAATAAACACACATTAAAACAAACGAAACAGAAACAAAAACCTAACTCAGTTTTTGAAGCTCTCACTAAACACCAACAGGAACCTAACTGACATACAGGACGGCTAAGCCGTTTACCTGCTACACAAACACAATACCTTGATATGACTGCTCACTCACACAGTCAGGCTCTTCACTCAGCAGCAGCCCTGAGCAGACTGGCTGCCTCTCTTAAATACCCTGCACCTGGCTCCAATTTACAGTTACCACCAGGTGCAGGGGATAACTAAACAATAAAAACAATTAAACAATTAAACAATTAAACCCTTAGCCCATTCATCCAAACCTGCATTCTCACATATTTTTTTAGCAGGGAGGATTTTAACCCCTTCCCTGCTATCTCACAGAGCTCTTTGCATATAAAAAGCATTTCTGCCAATAGGGTTATTAATTTAAAGTTTGAGACTAACATTTCTCCCTCACTTGTGCATGTCTCTAAGTAAAGCGTTCCACATGCAGAATGGTTAACAAGGCCTGTGAGAAAAGCTTGAGCTTTCTCCTTTTAATATTTCATACCCGGCCTCTGAGGTATACTGTAACAGAAAACTTAAAGTATGGATGACTCTGTGTTTACCTATTTACCTGACCCGTCAAAGCTTTTTTTTTTCCCTTTTGTTTTATTATATGAGGCAGTTGGCCCCTGGAGAGACCTTGTTAAGAGATCCAGTAGATACAAACTAGTTGTTATGTGAGAAAGTGTTAGTTTATCGCTCTTAATAACATACACTACAGCAGACAGAAGGGTGTTGTGCAAGTATGAGACAGTGTCGCAGGCTAATGTACAGAAAATTGCCTGGCCACTTTACCCAATGCAGTAAAACCTCTCAGATCTAGCATCATGTGACTAATATATTGTGCTGGATAAGACAGTGTGCAGTTTTACAGAGATACAGTAAAATCTGAAAACATATTTGGATGTTTCAAAATACTTAAATAGGGCATGTAATTCATGGACTGTATTGGATTTAGTTTTACTTTTCATATCCCTTAGGCCAGTTTACTATGGTATTTTTGCATTTTTATCTTGTTTTCCCAAGGCTATACTATGCATTTACCATAGTTTACACTGGATTGCAATGTTTGCTTAATATGCTTTACAATACCTCTCTGTGTTTCACAGAGACCAGAATTTTCACTATGCTTAATTACACTTTTCTAGGCTTTTACTGTGGGAAACTTTTATGACAGATTCCCACTGTAAATATAAATTTCTTTACTCTAGACCAGGGGTGTATCCTAAATTAATTAATTGGGCCAATTATGCTCCTAATAAGCACTCAGTTGGTCCAATTAAGTAATTTAGGGTACAGTTGGAACAAAAACCAGGAGGGAAACTGACCCTGCAGGATCAGGATTGAACACCCCTGGTCTAGACAATACTGGACATTACTAAATAACTCACATTTTAAATTAACATGAAACAATAACACTACTTCATGAGATAAGAGATTTCACTGGTCTTCACTGTAAAATCAATTGCTAATCTCTTATTAATACTATCAGTATTATCACTGATTAGTACCTGCACCCCCTGACTGTATAATTCACCCAGTGTAGACCATACAGACTTCAACAAAGTGAGGCACTCTTGAAATGTGACGGTAGCATGATATTACATAAAAACACTACATACCTGCAGTGCATACTTCCACAGCAAAAAAAAGCCTTTTGTGTTTTAATGCTGTAAGAATTAAAGTCTGCTTATTGTGACCATTTTTGATTGTTTTACTATTAAGTCTACAGGGTTTTTATGGAAAAGGGTACAGTTGCAACAAAGAGTTTCAGCTCTTGGGGCCCTTTAAGAAAAAACAGCATCTGCAATCCAGTCTCTCCAATCTGGCTCCAATTTGTTTAGACTTTAAAAGAGACATTGTCAGCCAAAAGAAATAAGAATACCTCAAAAAATAATTACATCTTATTTATAGAAGAGCTTTTCTTAAAAAAAAATCCTTTCAAGTCTTTTATTTTTGGTGTATAAAGTGAATAAACTGCCTGTAATTACTGTCTAAGAATCCACATTAATAGATTTAAAGAGGTGCCCACCTGTTGCTACGGTTCCCGCTAAATACTTGCAGGTTGTTTTTATTAAGCAGAAAGAAAGCAGCAAAAAGGCTACATAAGCAAAACTGCTTCAGAAAGAATGTCCAGCAGCTGTAGGATCTCTATTTGTGCGATTGTGCGCGCATGGTCAGTATAACCAGAATTGTGTAGACCAACTGCATTGATCAGCGACTTCCTGAAGAAAGCAAATGAGCAAAGCTTGGTATAGAAACGGGTTAACTGTATTCTACTACTCAGAGTCACCCGTTTTCTGTTTCAGTCGTTACATCCTAGTGACAACTCTGAAGTTTAAAGCACCCGTGTCCTGAACTGAGCTGTGCCTTCTCTCTTATTACAGCTGGTACCGCCGTGTACACATTCACCTTTCCCCCTGCAACCTTCTGCTCCTAGGACATCTGTTTTATGTGGGTTCTCACTAGAAGTGTTGCAGGAGGAAGGGTACATGGTTACCCAGTGTACCAGATATACTTAGCTGGACATGTTTCCGAAAGGTCAATTGATGCCAAGGGAGTGAGTTTTAAAATGATAATCCAAACCAGAAGAGGCATTGAGATAATACTGATATATCATATCCCTACCAAGTTGTTCTTTTAGATATATTTATCTTTTACAACACAGTCTCTAACCAAAATTAAAAATGCTAAACCACTCCGTGGTCTTGGATAAGCGCATAGGTGTCTGGTTTTATTGCTTACGTCATATTTTTTTCTAAGTGAATACAAAAAGAATCCACTTTGAGTGAAAATGTGTTTCATTAAATGACACCAGTAATGACAAATCTGACAAATACAGATTTAAAGCACTTTTTCTACAATAAGCCAAGTCACTGTCACTAAACTAATCATGCCTTGCAAAAATGGTCTGTTATTTAAATATAAAAATATATATATATATATATATATATATATATATATATATATATATAATATTCGAAGATATTAGATGTCTGACAAGCTTCTGTTAAATTACTTTTATAATTTCTAATCTATATAATTTAACTGTTTTTTTTTTTTTTTTTAAATAATTAAAGTAGAATGGTATTAGTAAGATCCCCATTATTGCTGCATTATGTTTGTCCCTTGACTGATCTTCACTGTATATAGCAGAATTCATTTAGCACCCTTCAAACAAGTTGGTATCTCTTTTGGTAATGGTCAGCATAATCAACAGATTAAAATATATCGTTCTTTTTAATAATTTTTTTCTAAAATACAAAAGAACTGAGTACGATGGTTTGTTTTCTACAGAATCCTAATTTATCAGTATTTGAATCACAAATAGTCTGCCCCCTGAACATGTCTGCGTTATACTAAGTATCAGGTTTCTGTCTTTCAAATGATTTCTTTTATGCATTTTCTTTTGATGAAGAAAAACATCTTTAAGATATTTAACAGCTGTTAAAATGAATATCCGAAATGTCACTTTTTCTTTTTTTTTCTTTTTTTTTTTTAAAAGCATTTAAAAAACATCATCTTTTGATTAAAATATCTATCCATGCTCAGTTAGCAATCTGGAGATGATTACAAGAAAGAAAGAAAGATGGGAGCCATTTAGCTTGAACAAGAATGTCAGACAATCCGTTTATGGTAAGTATTTCCACTGCTATTGATGTGTAATGATTATTGCTTTAAATGTATAAGCTGATATTTAAGAACCTTCTAAATGCTGACTGTATTGCCACATTAATGCATTGGCAGGGGTTACTAGTCACATGGGCATATTCACCAATTATAAAGGATGTTTTAACCTTTTCAATGCTTTTGACAAGAGATTTCTTTGCCGTTTTAAGGTCTTTATGAATGTCGTTATGCAGCATACAAATATGTAAGCTGTGTCTCTTTAAAACATACTAAAACAAAGAGCAGTTTTGATCTCGCTGGAGGCTCGTGTAAAATACATCTGCACAGGATAACTGCAACGGCTCATTGAAGGGTTATTTTAAAACAGCCTCCTTAAGAAAATACCTCAAACACTAAATATAACATTTATACATGTTCCCTTTCTTACAATGTCATGTGCTATATTCATAGGTGTATGTGATTAACTTTCTAAACTTCACAACTGCTACAGATGTCTCAATCTGTTACTATTACAACAGAGCATTTTCTTTTAGATTTTATTAACAATGTGTTCGCTTCAACAAAGATGACAACAACAATATTCACTATACATAGACAGGTATGAAATATCAATGTTTCTTGTATATTAACAACTGTATTTTTGTGTAAATAAACTACCTCAAAATTAAAAAGATTCATATTTTTTCCTGGTCACTTTTGCATAAATAGAAATCAAATGTTGTAAAAAAAACTCACAGCATTACTTCTTTACAACCCTTCAGGTGTGCAGCTATGGCCAAAAGTTTTGCATCGCCCTTTGAATTAATTTTGCTACAGAAAGTCAAATGAAACCTGTTGAATAATGTTACATTAACATATTGAATTGCATACCGCTTTGTAGTTTTTCATATACTTTACAAAAAAACTGAAAAAAATTGAGAAATGTGACATATCGAAATCTAACATGAATAGTGTACTACTATTATGGCTTCCGGTAGACTTTTGTGATACCAGTTTTTAGTGTAATTGATTACATGATGTTAAATAAAAGATCTAAATTATGTCCATATAGTTTTTTTTTTTTTTTTTAAAGTGTGTCTCACTGTCTTCTAGGTGATGCAAAACGTTTGGCCATATCTGTAGGCTGAATCTGTTTTTGGCTTGGTTATTTTTTTAAGTACCCATGTATTACTGGTCCAGCTAATTCATAATAAAGACACTTTAGACTGAGGAGACATTTATGGAGATGTAATCAAAGTGAAATAAGAGATTTTGGTTTCCTAGCACAAACATTCCTCACAGCTGAGCTTGAAACTTGAAAGTGTGGAGGAGGAAGTGTTTTTTATTGTCACATTTATCAAAACTGTTAGCGTGTGTTGGACCAGTGTGGCTGCTGAGTGACAATATCGCTGCTATGTCAAGAAGAACAGGAGGTCTGTGCCACTTTCACAAGGTGACGCTTGATGGATTATTGCAATTAGATCCGGTAGATTACTTTTTATTATTTGCAATCCCTCAACATTGCAATAGCAAGAGCAAGCTTGTATGGCAATACAGTGGTAGAATAGTACCACATTGGAAGCATTTTCATATTTCGATCCATCAGTTCTATACACACTGCTAATCATTGCAGTAATATATTTCCAGTACTAGATAGTGTGCTATTTGTTTTTTTTTTATTTTTTTTATTTAGTCGTTGCCAATTATTTTTTATTTTCTCCCAATTTGAAATGGCCAATTATTATTTAGGCTCAGCTCACCGCTAGCACCCCTGCGCTGACTCGGGAGCGGCGAAGACGAACACATACTGCTGTCCTCTGAAGCGTGTGCCGTAAGCCGACCGCTTCTTTACACACTGAGGATTCACCATGCAGCGACCCAGGAGCTACAGCGCAGGAGGACAACACAGCTCCCGGGCAGCTAACAAGCAAGCCCGCAGCCGCCCGGCCAGACTACAGGGGCCGCTGGTGCGTGGTGAGCCAAGGACACCCTGGCCGACCTAGCCCCCCCAACCCCCCCCCCCCCCCCCCCCCCAACCCCCCCCCCCCCCCCCCCCCCCGGGATGCTCAGCCAATTGAGCGCTGCCTCCTAACAAGAACCTATAAAAATATAATTAAAAAAAGACACTGAGGGCACTGAACGAGGGCAATTACGGGTTACAGGTATTTTGTTTTTGTTTGCAAACTGATTTGTTGTACAGTTTACCCTAAAATGTCCCAAATACACTAAACAAAAATAAATGTTAAGATTTAGTGTATAAATAAATGTGCATTTTTGGGAAAAAAGAGGATTCGTTGTGGTTGTGCAAGTCAATTACAGTAATGGATCTCCTCCTAGTGGATGATGAGTTAATTCTGTAATGCTGATAACAGCATAAGCCCAGTACTTACTTCTCAACTACAAAGCTTGCTCTTTAGTTGAACGGTAAGATGTCTGTCTTTGAACCGTAAGGTTTGTGGTTAGCATCCAGCCCTTGGCTTTCCATTATGTGCCAAGCACATACAGTAAGAGACTAATACAGTGCCAGATGAAAAACATCTCAAGTTAACTGCTGTGAATGAGTCCTGGAAATATTGAAATAAGACACCCTGCTAAATCCAGTACACTAAAATAGGCCTAATTCAATACTTAAATTGGTCCAATTAAATAAGTAAGTACATTTGGAACAGAGGCCTGGACTGGTACTGGAATACCCACCAGTAATTTGTATCAAGCACAGTGGCTACACAATTCAAAGTTTTTGTACAAATAATATGCATGTCAGTTTAGTGAATTATTTTTTAAAAACGCTTATTGTTTTTTATTATAATAATGCAGTTTGTTATTTTTGTTTCACATAACTACTGAATATATGATGCATTCCTAAGTAATATATGCTGTTTCAGGCGATTTATTGGCACTGAATATGTAGGACTTACATACTTGCAAGGACACTACTTAATGGTTCAATATTTCAGCGTAGACTTACCAGAATGAAAAAAGCCCCTATTGATTTACAATAAAAGTACATGGATCCAGATCAGGGAGATCAATATCTATAAACATATACAGACACTGAGTCACTCAGTCACAGTGATTAACCTTTGTCAAGGGAGAAGAACCTCGGTGATCTGGTAGTGTGCAATATATCTAGAGGGTCACAGTATAGATTGACATCAATATAAATAGGTTTGAATTCAGGTTTGAGTTGGCTGAGTTCTTTATTAAATACAAATTCTCAATATTTTGGAATATTGAAATGAATTTTGGTTCACGTGCGTGTATGTCTGGGTCTCCCATCCCCAAGAGTGAAAGTGTGAAAGATCTCTTATTGTATCACTAAGAGGAATGTGGATTTTGCCCAAGTTACAGTAGGTCATGTAGGAAATTAAAAAAAAAAGTCAAGCATGGACATTTTTATAGGGAAGAAAAAGTAAAAGGTACAGAAAAAAAAAAGGAGAGAATTGTAGGTTTGGTAATCAGTGGGGAATATTTCCTGCTATTTTGCCCAATATAAGGTATAATAAAGATGTCAGTAACATACACCCCCCTCCATGTCTGTAAATTCACACTTATAGCTATCAGTGTGATGTTGCTTTTTTCTGCTTTCTTTGCTGTAGGTCACATGGTCTGATTACAACTAGACCATTGTACACAAGAATCAATCAACTAGCAGTGGCAACTTACAAATCGTGTCAAATACAAGCAAAGCACCAACAAATTGACACAGTAACCCAGGGGTTCATTCTACTAAAGCCATTAAGAAGTAAACAAATAGATTTTTAACAATTGTACTCCTTTGACATTATAAAAATAATTCACACTTTTGGTGAAATTAGGCCAGGTCAAAGTTCAATTCTTTCTTCCTCTGCCTCCTTTGGAAAAATACTGGTCTAGTGTTTGCTTTTGTGGCCTAGTGAGTGCCCCTGAAAATAAACAGAGAGCCCACCCAGTCTGACAGTACCCTAGAAATCAAGGGTGTGTTATAGTTTTGCACCACAATGACGATTTAAAATTGTTTAAAATCTTGCAGTTTGAAGCCTTAGAAAAGGTGCTCAACTGGAGTTCACTGTATTCAGTGTGCCTGTTACATTTGCTTTTTGTTTACAATTTAGTTTATAAGTAACAATCTGTATCAGTGCTAGAAGTACTATTGTGTTAGCTAGAGGAAGCCCAGCTTGAGTCAAGATGTGAAAATTATTAATCTAAGCCGATTGTCAGGGAAAGAAAGAAATTGCAGCCTGTCCAAAGGGAAATTCAAGTTTGTTGTTCAAGGAATACATGGAATACTTTATCTACAGATGTCTTTTGTACATATTGTTAAGCATAATCACTCACAGATTCATTCTGTGACCCTGAGCAAGTCACTTAACCTCCTTGTGCCTTTCGGGTAAGATGTTGTTGTAAGTGACTCTGCAGCTGATGCATAGTTCATACACTCTAGTCTGAGTCGCCTTGTATAAAGGTGTCTGCTAAATAAACAAATAATACTAATAATGATCTCCACTGTTTGCACACAGATATAAGACAGAAAGGCAGTTGGATGACAGATAAGCAGGCCAGAGTTATGAACTAAAAAATTCTCAAATATGTGAACATGTTACCAGTCTCAAGTATTGAGAAGCTGATAAGTTTAACAATACATGTTATACAAGTTGAACGTGCCAATACAGTTAACAGGGAGGTCACTTTGGCTAAGCCAATATTTGCAGAATTAGCTAAAAGGAATAAAATGAAGTCTAACCATGTAAAAAAAAAAAAATCCACCTTACCAGGATGAAAGACACGATAATTGGAACATCAGTCTTGTACTCTACTCAGTGATACAAGAACATTAAGGTTTGTGATTACAAAAAACATTAATATTGTAACATAATGAAAATCTGAAACACATTCCTTGGCTCCAGTACAAGGCTGCATGGTTACGCAGGACTATCTATCTGCGAAACTAATTGGAACTGGGGTGCTAGCCTCAGCACATTCTCAGGGATAAAAGAAGTACGGTTTTAAATTAAAATGAGTGAGATCGTTACATGTCGCATTTATAGATATACCTGCTCTATTAGCGTTCTCCTTCATCTGGAATGAATTGTGTCAGAAATTGCTGCTGGTCCACACTAGGTGTTTTTGAACTACGATTAGACACAGTTTTCTATGATAGAATGACCAGGATCGAAGCACAAAAAAGATATTTAAATGTAGATGTATATACAAGTTTGTAATATTTCTATTGGTGGTTCATTTCTATTTCTGCAAGGTAATTCTCTAAAACATGCAAAAGCAGCATGCTTCTTAATGGGACCATTCAGAGACCCTTCACACTTGGGAATGGAGTCCACATCACCCAGTGATATAGTAAGTGTAGGAATTCAAACTCATTTTAACATTTCAATTTATTAAAGCAGTCACAGCTAATAAAAGAGTTTCATAAATCTTACCTCTCATTCTCTATATTTTCTTTTCAGTTTTGAAAGAAACACATGTTATAGCAAACATGTATTTTCACTTGAAAACAAGACATCTGGTACTACACTGAATTAAAGAAAGTTATCAGTTTGCTTCCCTTGCCTTCCAGGATGTCTGTTACTGCTTTCCTGCCTAGGTCACTTCACCCCAGAGATCTCTTTGAGGTCAAAGCGTGTCAGTCAAGGGGATGAAAGATGGTTGGTTTTGGAAAGGAATACCTTAGCCTACTATAGTGCTAGACATGATGTTTTAAAATGAAAATACATGTTTGTTTCTTTTTAAAGTGCACATGATATCTTTATTGTAATAGATGTGCATGGTGAGGAATTGTTTTGTAAGATGCAATCAGTTTAAGGTTCTTTTAGTATTTCTAAATTTAGCAGTGTTGAGTGCTTTACGGTTATGGATCGATTTGATGCAGTTAAAAGCACACCAGTATTGATCATATTACCAATTAGAAATTATATATATATAGGGAGTTAATATTCTCCCTGCCTAAAAACCCAAGTTAATTGGTTTTGTTTAATTATTTCATTATTGTTTTTCCGCTGCACCTGGCTATCATTATAAATTAGAGCCAGGTGCAGGGTATGCAAAGGAAGCAGTCACTCTGCTCAGAGCTGTTGTTGCTGTGTGGAGGGCCTGGTTGACGGTGTTTTCAATTGTATTATTAAAGGTAACTGTGTGTTCCTTTTGTTTGTTTGTTAAACTGTGTGTTTTTGTTTTTAGCCGGTAAACAACTTAGCTGTTCGGCTCATTAGAAAAGGCTCCTGACGTGGGTAGTCAGCACTCCAAAACGGAGCTAGGTGTTTTATTTTGTTTATTCAGTTTATTTAAAATAGTGCGTCAGTGCGGTAAAACATTTTTAAAGGGGTGACTGTGAGTGGTGGCCGTGTTTTATATATATATATATATATATATATATATATATATATATATATATATATATATATATATATATATATATATATTATGTCATAAACACAAAAATACAATTCCAAAAAAGCAGGGAAATTGACAGGTAAGGCTGCCACAGCACCCATACCTGACTCATGTTCACACAAGGCTTTCCAGCACACAATGCTTAACTGGTACAGTAAGTTAGTTCACTTCAGACAACATGTGTAGTCACCACTAGGCAGGTGAAGTCTAAAACCAGAACAACCATGGATGTTTTCAGGTTGTCTAAGAAATATATGTAAATTGGAAAAGCTAATTAGAATTAGTCGGAATATTAAGATATATGGAGAGAAGTTATTTATGGTTTACTTTTAAAAGTATACAAATATTTACAACTGTCATAACCATTTCAGTGTTTTTTTTAATTTTGGTTTTGTTTATGGAGGACTGTCACAAAGATGGCCGGAGTGGGGGCCATCCGACCAGAAACAGGAAAATAAACAAAGAGAGGTGGAGTTTGGTTGAGCTGAGCGAATGGCTTCGCTCAGCATTTAATGAGCGAACAGAACAAACAGAAAATAAACGTTTGTATTAAACAAAAAACATAGGATACGGCACTGGTAGCCAAAATAAACAGACAAACAAAATGGACCAAACAGAAAAAACACGGTGAGCTTTTAACGATTATTATTATTATTATTATTCTCTTTACCTCCGTCTCCAATCCTGTTCTCCACTCATTGAACACACAACCCCGGGTGAGTGAAAACATGTTGCTTTTATGCAGCTGTACCGAGACTCAACCACTAATCAATCATTCAACTGGAGTTGCGGTACAATGGCACATGAATTAATAAAGTGCAATTCCCCGTGCTCACATATTACATTTTACTTGCATGTGAAGTGCTGTGCAATCCTTGTGCCTAAATATAAATATACATTTTAAACACTTGTGTTACACAGACCCGTTTATATCCCGTGTACCAATGACTATACACCAACATTTAACACACCCAATGCAACATATAACAGAAAATGCACACAGGGGTGGGCACTTCGTCACAAGGACATACACATGTGTTTGATATGCTGGAAAAGAATTTTGATGTGTGTGTGGCACAGTAATGTAGGGAACCCCTAAAGGTACATGGTGTAACAATTACATCATGTAAGTTTGTACATGTACTTGGGGAGACATAGGTCTACAGATGTGTGAAATCCATGGATAAATGAAGTGCATGATAAAATACATAAACTAACTAACATTTACTGGAGATGTATGAAATACAATATATTAGAAAGACAGAAGAATAAAATGAGTTTACTTTGACAGTGTTACTCCTAGTAAAATCAAAATGCATTACGCCTCCAGACCCATTTCCCTAGCTTTTTCTGTTACCAAAAAATAATCCAAAATAAAAATACTTCAACGCTACAATTTTCTAAGACATTTTATGACAGGAATAAGCTATTCAACCCATCAGAGCTCACAATTTTCCTGTAAACTAAGTTGTGCGTCTAGCAGCTACAAAATATCACAAAGTATTTGCTAGTTTTCTGTGATTTCACACAAAATACAATTCTATAAAACACTATGAGAAGCCCCTGCTTGCAGGAACTGAGGTTCACCACACTTACCACACATACTTTTTGCTACAGACAGCCTCTTCTCATGCATACTGCCCTGAACACACATGTCTCTTCCTGTTAAATACCTGCCTGCTAATTACAGGCATGTGGCATTCATTAATTATTAGAGCCAGGTGTAGCTCATCCTGGCTCCTTCCATTGGCATTCTGGGAGATGTCGTCTTTTAGCCCCTCCTGGACTACATTTTTCTCTCCTCCTCAGCATAGTCTGCAAGGTGCCTGTGGATTGTCATGTGTACCCGAGTAAGTTACGGCTTAGGGCCCTGTGAATGGACTGGGATTTTTACCATCAGAATGTTGTTTCCGGTGCGCATCAGCATGAACTTTTTAAATTGTCTTGTAATTTGCTTTCCATGGTTGGCGATCCTGGATACTAACTACTCTCCTCCTAAGGACACTTTCAGACATCTCATTCATTCTGTATAAGCAGTCTATCTCTATATAATGCTATGCAGTTGAACATCATTCTAGCATTTTTAATAGCATGATCATACAATATGTAGTATTTTTTTTTTTTAAATAAAGATTGGAATAAGTCTGTTTATAAGTGGCATAGAATTCAGAATACATAATTTTTTTTACTGGAATACACACACACACACACACACACACACACACACACACACAGACACATATATATATATATATATATATATACACACATACATACATACACACACACACACACACACACACACACACACACATAGAAACTTTTAGTTTTTTAAAGATCTCTGTGATCCAAACAGCCCCATAGTAACATGTCATCTCTTGCATGTTGTCAAGGAAACCTAGCAAAACAGTTTCTAGTATGTAGGTTACAGTACAGTTTAAATGTAAAGGTAAAAGAATTGTAATGCATTTTGGAGGTTTAACTGGAAAAGTCATGGTTCCATTGTTTTTGAGTAATAGAGGTTTCACAGTATACTACTGAATAATAATGAGAGAAAAAAAAAAAAAACTAGATGCAATGTTTCCTCAAACGAAACTATTGTATTAGAATGCATAAATGAATGAATTGACAGATAAACATGCCCGTAAATGATTACGTTATTATTTGAATTTGGCCCATGGCCTTGCCCATTGGAGCTTGTTAGCTGCCCTTATGCTGAGAAAGCTATGATGAATGAAGTATATGAAGTAGATGGATGTCTAATGTCAGACAAGTCATGCTGCAAGGTGGAGGCAGGGGAGGAGGGCGACCAAACAAACAGACGATAAAAGGCCTGGATGAAAATGGGTATATATATGGTTTAGTAATTACTCCTTTGCTTAAGGGCTGGATTCTCCTTTCAAGACCAAGGAAAGGTCTTGAAAAAATAATTTGATTGTGTTTCAGAAGTTCTGAATTCCAAACTGGCTCCAGCTGTGAGCTGATCTTGAAGACCTCTAGAAACAACAAGGCAGCTTCATTACCTGTCTCATTACAGATCCCCTACTGGCCAGCCCCCTCTCACTTTAAAATTCAATTACAATTCATCTAACTATGCTTCACGCAGTCACAATAATTCCATGTTATGAAGATACTCTTTCTAATTACTTCAGCTAATGAGCATTTTAAAAGGCACTGCATAAAAAAGACCCAGAAGAGACCCACTAGGACACATAGGACATTATCAGCCCTGCCCTGTGCCCCATGGGTACTTTCCAACAGAGTTGCAAGTACTCTGTTGATATGCGGCCCCCTCTGGGTTCCCCGTCTCTCCTTCCCTCCCTTCCTTGCAGCCCAGAAATTCCCCACTGAGGGCGTCAGGCAATTTAGACCAGAGCACAGCAACTAATTAAATCAATACGAGATAATGAACAGCAATTAAAGGTCCGGCTAGGCACATCTTCTCTTGTAAATACTGTTTCATTCCCGGCGGGAAGCTCTTTTTTATAATCTGTTTGTGTTTCATTTCCAGAAGCCGTGAATCCCCAAAGAAACAATTTGGAGAAATAATTTGTGCATCTGTATAATTGCCAAAGCATTTAGTTTGACTCGTTTGTTTCTTTGCTTGTTTTTTCCCCCTGTCTCTCTCTCTTTTATTGAGAAGAGCTATTAACAAACCTAAAAAATAGAATCAACTCTATGTTCTTATTTTTATGGAAGAAATGTATCTTCTGAAGGAGCCACATTTGTCTTTCAGTGAGTGACAGCAGTTCACGATGAAAGTAAAGGCATATTACAAGTCCATTATGTAATCCCAGGAGACCATAAACACCAACCAAGGTGTCACCATTGTTATACAATAAATAAAAACAACCAAAAGGCTTGTGGACTGGTTGGAGTCAACAAGATTTCAGTAAACAGAAGCTGTGCATTATCTAGCTTGGAACACTACAGACATTTTGCTAAATATAGCCCTAATTATCTTTGTAGTAAGAAGGCAGAAGTGAGCATTGGTGGCTGGTGGTCAAATAAAATGGGGAGGCAGAAAAAAAAGGCAGAGGGCTTGGAGTCCCCTTAAGCCCTCAACAGCAGAAGAATAATATTATTGTATTCTGACTGACAAGACTTCATATCCTCTTAACACACTTGCACTTTCTCCACTAGCCAGCAGAGAGAAGAAAACAGTAGCATTCTCATTTATTCTAATAAACTGAACTGCTACACACTGCCAGAGTATGTGTAAAAATGCGCTGTATACAACATTAATGCAGCATTTAGATTTCTACATTTACATACTTTGCAAAAAATATTTTTGAAACAAAGTTGTTAAGGCAGGAGAAAGGCAATCAATAAATCAAGCGCTCAACTTCATTTGTTAATAATAAATGACCAACAAAATAATGATATACCATTCTGTATTTATGAAACATATCTATTTAATACAAAGGAAGCAATCCAGCCAAACTTTAGTTTCAGAGGTGGATAATTAGCAAGCTTGTAAAATCTGCATACAACACATTGCTGGAGGGAGTCGCCAACACGCATCTAGAAGCCTAGGAAATCAGACAGAATTGGGCAGAAACGTGGAAAAATAAATGTAGTGTTAACAAATGAAAAGTGTTGTCTGCCGGTCACAGAGTAGGATTCAAATAGTAAAAGAGTGGTATTATACTAGAAAAGAGCATCAATGACTAAGTAACCAGACAGTTTGGCTGTATAAAGACAGCATGCTCGGTGTATAGCATGGAAATGAAGGGATGTTATAACATTGATTATGATAAGGCTGTATAATGCATTGGTGAAACTGCACTTAGAATAATACCGCATTCAGTTCTGGTCCTCACACATAAGACTAATCCCAGGGAACTCAATATATTTCAATGTATGTACAGTAACTACTACAAGTGATTGAATTATGTTTAATTATTAAAACTTCAACTGTTCATACATTATCTCAAAAAGTTGTGTTCTAAATAAAATATTCAGAGATTGCGAGGGTCAATTGAATGTGATTGATTTGACAAGTGGAACAATTCAATTCCTTGCTCACCGATTGTGTATCTGCTGTACGATAGCAAGCTCCTAAAGAAAGGTATTATACAACACATGCCATGTTCTTTCAGTCTATAAAGTTCTTTAACAAAATCTTTAGATTACTTTCGCTGTCAGTTACACTAAAACAACATTCTGATAAGCATTGGCAAACTTGTTCAAAAACCTCTAATGGTTTCTTAAAAGCTCTGCATGGGGAATGGTTGTGTCCCATCAGCATGCTTTCCTGATCACAGAGATGACACAATAGTATTTATAAAAGCTTCTCTCCAAGCAGATAGAGCTGTAATCTCAAAAGGGAAGTGTGCTCCAGGAATATGTTATTGATACCATTTCCACATATTATTCCAGCTTTGGCAACACAGTTACAATACTGTACCATATTTTATTGCTCAAAATGAGTGCTATCCCTGCTTTGCAGCTAATGCATTTTGACAAATGCACTGCAGTGTTTTTTTAAGACTGAATAAAACAAAAAGTGCTGTATTTCCCAAGAGAAGGTTTGTTTAAAATATCTTTGTCACAGAGCACATTTCTTTTCTTATGCAGTACTGTACTTTGGGGAATGTTTCAAAATATTGTTAACCCCGGTCTCTTTTTTTGTGATTAACAAACCTAGACGCATTTTAATGATCAGGGACTAAAACAGTATGCATGGTTGTATTTCTTAGTAGACAGCACCATTTGTAATCATATAGCATAGTTATAATTATTTAGATGAAATGAACAAAACAACTGCCTCCCACCACTGCTGTAAATCAGCAGGATGGAAAAGTTGACCAAGACATACAAAATGTATAGAGTAGCACCTAATATGAAATTGCAATGTAGTTTCCTGAAAAGTGATTCCCAAAATAGTGTAACACATATATGAGCAGATGTGTATGCACAATGCCCTCAGATAGCTACTCTAAATGGTTAAAGCATGTTTACACCTCCATCTATCCCCACAATCTGATACTCCAGATAGCTTATGCATAATAATACGAATACCAAGTGTCATCAAAATTAGACAAGCGCTTCTCAAGATGCATGTACAAATGTAAATGTAATATACGTGGATGTACAGACAGACACCTTCATTTATCCCCATAATCTAATTCTTTCAATAACCTAGTAATAGCATTAATACAAAGTTTCTTCACAATTGTAGGTGGGTTTGCAGCTATCTGGAAAAATGTGAAGTGTGACAGACATAAATACGACTGACTCAACGGTATCCACATTGTCACTGATTTCATCCCCTGTGGAGGATAACTGGTTAAAAGGCTGTGTACATTATATAGGGATGTGTACAGTATTTTGGAGGGTAGGGCGAAATATATAATATGACCCCTCCTCACATAAATCCTCCCAGAGCTTTGATGCAAGTGCCCCTCAATCCTGACCTGAACACCCCTGTACTCAGGTGTGTATGCATGGCTAGAAATGTGCCACTCTGGCTCCATGTGGTCCAAAATCAAAATTCACAATTTTACACATTTTGTATTGGGGTTTGAATTGGCATGGCGGTCATCGGAGTGTATCACGTTTCAAGAAACCGAAGAAAAACAAAAGTTAGGAAAGCACTCCAAAGGCTACACTGTATATTGCAAAAATACAATACGTACATATAAAAAAAAAAGCTTATACAAAGATTTGAATAGAATAATATAACTTTGCAATATTAATTCTGGCACACCATGGGTGTACATAAACTGTTAAGCAGTATCCAGTAACTGCTAAAATATCTGGAGTTCAATGAACACCCTTTTACACATTTTAGGATTATTTTTACATGTACAGGTTGCTTAACATATTCATGGTGAGCAAAAATGACGTTTGAGTTTTAAGCTGGAAAAAGTGTAATAAAGTGACCCTTGCATACAATTTTCCTTTCACAGTTATTTGTGCTCACCAAGGCTTTCAAATCTGCACTGTTTCTGTAGTAGTGTCCAAGTTGCATCCAGGAATTAGGCATTAAATATCTTACTTTCTAGCAACGTAATAGTAGGGGTTCCCTACTCGTCAACTCTCTCCCTGAACACATACAGTAACTCAGTTTGTAATTTCTAACAACGACCGATTGGTTTGATAGGGAGATATTATAATAATACCAACATACTACTGGGTAAGTGAGAAATATAACTAAAACTATGGCAATTTACAATGTGACCTACAACACAGAAAGAAAAAAAAATGCATTAATTGAACTTGCAAAAAAACTAAGGGGTTGCTTGTGCAGAGAAGATATAAGAAACTGATTTTAAGGCCTTAGTTATTACTTCAACTCAACCACCCTAATTCCTATGCAAGGATCCTCTGCATTATTAACGCATCACGCTTTCGATTGCACAGAACTAATGCCTTGCTGTAGGTAGGTGGTTAATGAAAGATTTCTGCCTCTCAGCATCATTAATAGGTTTCTAATAGACCTTCACTTTTCAGCACACAGTGCACACGGTGCAGGGAGTTTAATACATAACGTGATTAGCTCACCGTTCTGCTTTATTAATTTTGTATGCTCCTGATGAGAAAAAATAAACACAAATGTCTTTCCCTTGTTAATACATCTCCAGAAGCAACTTGGACTGTGAAAGAAACAAAAAGAGATACATATCATACATATCATTGCTCATTACAGCGTCCTTCATGATGCTATCAGTTACTTTGTAAGTGAGTGCATGGTAATCGTACAAGACCAGGCTTGCTTGGCATGTCATAAGCATTCTTTTTATGCTTGAGAAAGTTAAATGGGTATTTCTTGATAGAGATAACGACATACAGATTTAAATGAGATTAGCACAGATATTCATAAAGGCAGAGAGGAAAGCAGTGTGAGTTAGGAAACGTTTGATTAAAAAAGTTCCAGACAGGGGTACATTCTTTTCATTTTCTTGATATGAACATGAGTGAAAACTCTGCCAAACTAATTGATTAAAAGGAGTGGATATGTTTAAGGGATAATGGCATGCTGTGGTGTGTTTAAGGCAATAATGGAACTCCCGAATCAATAAAGCCAGAGACTGGAGGTCAAGGGCATTATTTTAACGAGGGAGTTCCATTGAGAAAACTTGCCACACCAATGCCATTATCCTTATTATACTATTTTTAAAGTTATTTAGATAATCATTGTAGTCCACTAATATAATGTTTTGAGAGCAGGGCTGAAGCATCTTTGTGAAGTGTTTCATCAGTAAGCAGCAGTTTTACAACAGGTGCCATTAAGTAGTGTTGCCAAAGCCATGCTTTATTTGCCAAACCCATTATTGAGCAATAACAGAATGGCTGACCATAGAAAACTGGAAAGAAGTGTCCTGTTGTTATATAAATTTTCAATATATTTCAATAGACTAATGAGCAAAAGTGCTGGTGGAATGGCATTATAGGGCAAATGTGAGCCCTGACATGCCACTCTATCACTTGTTCCCCTGCATAACAGGCCTCCTAACTGTATGTACGATAATAAGTATGATAAGAACTAAAAGATAAGATCTAAAAGGACTTATACAACTTTACAAAGGTCAGCTCTCAGTTTATCTTGCTTCCCCCCCCATGCTTTTTACTATGCATGTCACATTCATTTGACCATGCTTCACTCCTTATCCCTATTCTTTTACCATGGTACTGTATGCCACACTGCAGACAGACGATAAAAAAAAAAAAAACAGAGGTGGTTCAAAGCTAAGTTATCAAGGGGCTCCAAAGTAATGCTATAGCTTTTCCATTACAGAGGAGATCTAAAATGTT
Source organism: Polyodon spathula (assembly GCF_017654505.1). Classification (NCBI taxonomy): domain Eukaryota; kingdom Metazoa; phylum Chordata; class Actinopteri; order Acipenseriformes; family Polyodontidae; genus Polyodon; species Polyodon spathula. The sequence goes on along the minus strand of NC_054558.1, from coordinate 16,083,800 downwards.
CAATATACAAAAACAAATCATCCAGACATATTTCTCAATACCGCACCTAATACCATTAAAGCTTCTATATGGACTCCCTGCTGAGTGCACGCTGGCTGGGTAGAAACCAGCCTCCCCTGCCCCCTATTTTCATCATTGTCACCGAGTAGATTCTCTTTATAATACCCCCATTCTGCTCTGCATGTGCCGTCAAGCCATTGTGCGTTCAGTAATGCCAAAGTGACACAATCTGCATTAAGTAAATCAACAAGGCCATTCGAATGAGGCCAAGTAGGAAACGACCGGGCCCGACACCTAATGGGACTTATCAATTATTATCTGTGACCATATTTCTCCCAGGCCTGATTGTTTCACAGAGTCTGACATCTCATATTGCTTTAAATTACTCACACCCGGGACGGCTCACCAGATAGCAGTGAAATCAGAAGAGGATCAGGCAATGTAATTATAGTATGGAAATGACGCTGATCGCTCAAGCAGCGCTTAGACCTTGAGCAGAAGCACCCCATCACCCCCCTCCCTCAGTCCTTCCCACATGCTTCTCATTAAGGCTGCCCCGTCTATGATAAGCTGAGTGTTTGCAAGGAGGGCCCGGTCGCCGCGAACATAGTTAAACAACTTTATCATCATGCCCAACTGAAATTTAAATAGAGTGTGCATCAGCAGCCTTGTAGCACAGCTGTGTTACAGTGCAGGAGAGCAGCGGACTGGAAAAGATACTGCTGGCTGATGGAACAAGGGGAAGTAAGGCTGCAGAGACCTGCCTACAGTTCAAGCCAATGAAATCCTGGTGAAAACAAGGCTGTTATAACACACGTACCGAACAACAGTGCATTTATTATATATGATAAAGAATACAGTATACATATAACCTATACAGACTGTACATTTCAAGCTTGTAATGCTATGTCTAGAACATGTGGTAAACCCAAAGGAGGACAAGTATCCTGAAATATAATAGGATTGTATTGTTCTACCCTTTCCTTGTTTTGTATAAACTTTGGTTCTGTTGCTTCAATATTGAGTTATCATGTCTTCACCTGGCTTTCAGCTCTAGAAGACCCAGAAATATACTCACCTAGAAGCCCCGCAGCAGTCTAACGGCTGTATTCAAAACACTGTCAATAGTATAATGAAAGGAGAAACAGTCGAATGTAATTAGTTTTTTTTTTACAGAGTACGTCACAAACATCTGAACAACCGAAGCATATGAAATATATATTAAATATATTTACATGAACATTTATTTTACAAATTAAAACAAGAAAATGTAAATAAACATCTGAACAGACATTGGTTTACAACATACATATTTATCAAACTGAAACGATAGCAATACATTTTTAACTTTTCAACAGAAATTGGTTTATTATCAGATTCGCAAAAGCAACGGAACAATGTAGATAAATGAACGTAGAAGAAAACTTTTTTTTACAGAAGCGCAGCAGCATGACAAGTTGTAAGTCTAATTTATTTTTCTTTTTTTCTGATTTTTTTTCCGACAAAAGGGTATTCCTTTACCTTGAGTCTAAAGCTGTTCACAACACAGGTAATGCACATCTCTACGTGCCACCTTTCTGCACAGGGCACAGCTGTCCGAAGTTTGATTTTTATTGCACTTGCCAACCTGGCATTGGTGTCTCTTGTGGCTCTCAGCAGGGTTGCCAGCTTCAGCTGTGGGTACACGATTGGCCCTCTGTCCCACTGTTCCAAATGCTTATTGCGAAGTTCCTGTGCTAACTGTAAAATTCTCTCCTCGGTAAATTCTTCTCCGTGCATTCTTTGTAAAGTACCCAGGAGTTGATGCCGGCTAGGTCCAATACATTGTAAAACACCTGAACAGGCCACTAGCGGAAGCCCACTTTCACAAAACACTTCCAGGCCATTTTGTTGCGTTGTAAAACTTCACAGTCTCTGGTATTCTTTTTTTTTTCACTAGTCCAGATGCTAATTGACCAAAAAAAGTGCACCTGGCAAGCAGGAAAAACAGGACTGTCACTCATTCACTCAGGCAGATAATCTAATTGCAGCTAAACACATTGCAGAGTGGTAAATAAAAATAATAAAGTAGAATACTTTCTGTATAATCAAAATACAATTGTTTTCTGTGTGGCCGTCAATGTGACTGCTCCCGGGGCTTTTAGGTATAATGTAATATATCACCTTTATTTCTGTGCTCCTGCATTTCATGCTTTGTGAGAATATTTAATACATACGGACAAAGAGGTACATGAACGTGCAGCCCCATATGTGTTACACGACTGGAGAAAATTACATTTTAAAACCAAAAACCGCCAAAATGACCGCCGTGAGGCTTCTAGTGTTAAATTCCTGTCAGCTTGTTCAGAAAGTCCTAAATGCCAGGATTGAACAATCTTCCTCATTCCATTCAAAACATGTGACAATGTGACCTTTCAACTCTTCAAGCCCCACTTCCTCCACATTTCTAGATTTGAATGAAATGTGGAAGGATGTTCAGTCCTAGCAGTGTCCAGACAAGCTCAAAGCCAGGCATATTTCAAGAAAACTGGTAAAGATCAAATAGAACCCAGATTCTCAGAACGATTTGAAACTCTATCACCTATTAGGGAGATGTAAAAAAAAAAGACATATGAAGCTATAGCGTGTTAAATTTTAAGTTAGCACTCCTTTCAGAAGACACCAGTGACCATTCAGTAATATCTAAGTAGCTGAACTTGGATACAGTCTATTAGTACAACTGGGTACTACAGTATATACCGTGTTGTTTTACTAAGACCACTCTATATCAGTCCTATCAAAATACAATACAATGCAATACATTGCAAGCTTACATTTTATCGAAGGTTACATATAATGTACTTTTATTAAATGCATGAAAAATGGGTGTCTACCAGGAACTCCAGGGATTCTTTTAGATCTTAACCTTGCCTCGAGCCAATGTCTTCCCAGGAGTACTCAATATAATCAATTGAAACACCCAGCTTCTCGGTCAGTACAGCCTAAATAAATATTTCTCCTGCTCAACGTTTCAACATATTGGGGGAAAAAAACAGCCTCTAATTGTTTTCCAACCAAGAGGTGTGCAGGAACAGCTGGCAAAAAAACAATGCTAGGGCGTTTGTGAACCACCCACAGATAACACTAATAAACTGCTACAGTACCACTGCAGTTTCGTAGAAGGGTTACATCGACCAAGATTAGCACACTGCCTGTGTAGCTGTGATGGTAAAACACTGATTCATTTGTTGAAAGGTCCCATTTTTAATAACTTTCATATTCAACATAACAGCTTCACCACTGGATTTGATCTTTTTTCAACCCAGGTACTCCTGGAGCAGCCATGCACTATCCTCTATGTAATGCTCATGGGTGATTGCAAATAATAATAGTGTGTTGCTACTGTATATCGTCCAACAGTCAACACATGTCAGCTTTGACAGATAGACATTAAATTACATTTCCAAACGGAAATAGTTACAGTAGCTTCAAATGGTCAGCATTTCTTTTTTATATTCCCCCTCATTGTCAATGATGTGTTTGGAATTGAGTTATTATTATGTTCCTTTACCCGACTAGAATCCTCTGTGACGATGTGACATTGTAACATTGTCAAATAATGTGAATAGAATGAGGAAGACTGTTCAGTTCAATAACTCAATATTGGATCAACATAACCACTCAGAATTATTGAAAACACCATTAATTATTTGGAGAAATAAAACAAGCAATTAAAATGACTACTTGCTCTTAAAGCGGTTCAAACCATTTCAAGTTTAGCCAATCTGTGGCCTTTAAGCCATGTCAAATTAAGCCAGGTCTAATTAAAAGCACAGTCGCAATGTGCCTGGTTGACACTAAATGATCATAGTTGTAATGCATTAGTAGTCTTATCATCTATACTTAGGGTTACCATATGACTCAATGTACATGAGGACAGATCAGGACAGTTCAGGCTTTTAAACTCAAACCCCAGTGCATTCTGGTATGTTTTACCTGTCTCAGGTACCTTTCACAGCATGACTGTACTTATCATAATGCATTGGGCTTTGTTGAAAAGCTTAAAATGTCATAAACTGTTGTCGTGTACATGGAAGCATATGGTGGGCCTACCTATGCTGATTTATTATTTCAGCAGCTCAACTACATTTCTAAACTGAAACGGACAGCGTGGTAGCTGCAGGACTTGTGGCGGCTGGAAGGAAATCATTAACAAAAACATCTTAGATCTATGAGCAAGTATAACATGTGTTTAATCTCCCCCAGTTTCCCTCACTAGTATGAGACAGCGTGTAAAGCAGCAGCAGCAGGATATTTAAGGGAGCCCCTGTTGAGTGTGGGTTTGTACTGCAGGCATGGTCAGTGTCTCAGTTCGGTCAATGTGCAACGGTTTAGTGACAGACACAAGTGGCTGCTGACAGATCTGCTGCAGCGCGAAAGGAGTCTGTTGAAAACCTGTTCAGAAATGTATTATGGGATTGGCTGTTGATAAGTACAAGTGAAGAGAATTCGCTCTTGGTTAAGGAAACAGTCAGTCTGTGATAAAACCGTACAAGTATTGTATGTTACTGGGGACCGGGCCATAGAACTTACTGTTCATGAAAGTGTGCAAGATGGCAATACCCAGTGAAGACTACGTGTTGTGGAACTGCTGCTGTAACCGATAACTTTCTTGATGTGATCACAGGCATGTATCATCACAGTGACACCACTCATTTAATTAATTAATTAATTAATTAATTAATTTTTACAATTTTTAGGTAGGCAATGATATATTTTCCAAATAAAGGGTTTTATGTTTTTTAATACGTTAAAAATAATTGGGAACTTAAATTGATTGCAACTGTGTAACTGTGCAACATGGCATTTTTCAATAGATTTATATTTTAGTTAAAAAAACAAATAATAAAGGTGAATTTCATAAAAATGACATTTTTTATTTAGTTTCTTTTCTTTGTTGCTGTGTAGCTGGAAACACTAAGGGGTAGATGTGCTAAGATGGGCCAGTTGCAGTGCAAACATACCACAGTTTGCATTTTCGTTACAGCAATTCGCAAAGTGCACATTTTGTCGCATGTACTAAGATAAAAAAAAAAAAAAAAGTTAATGAAGACAGCCACAATATACTAATTAAATATTATTTGCGTCATCTTGGCGAGACCTCTAGTGAGAGCTGTGCAACATTTTTTCAAATAAAATAGCGGCAGTTGAATTGTGGTTTGATGTAGCAGATGGTCCCCGAAGGTTAACGTCTAACGTTGATGCAAGAATCAAAATAAAATTGTTTTTGTCATCTGTGCAATGCATTCTGTTCCATCTTCATTTTACCTATTTTACTACTGTTATATTAGTTTATTGTTAATTATCCCCTGCACCTGGGGGTCATTGTACATTAAGACCAGGTGCAGGGTATTTAAGAGGTGCAGTCAGTCTGCACAGGACTGCTGAGTAGAAGGGAGCAGAAGGTGTGCTCTGTTTTCAAGCAGTTATAAAACGTAAGTGCTGTATTTAACCTGTGTGGTTATTTTGTTTATTTGGCAGGTAAATGGCTTAGCCGTCCTGCGAGCTAGTCAGGGACCTGCTTCAAATGTATAGTAAGAGCTCCGAAGGAGCTAGTTGTTCTTTTAAATTGTTTTAAAATTTATTTTTGTAATTAAAAAGTTACTATACTTACTATACATTTGAAGCAGACACAATGCTTTAGTACAAGTGGTTTGCAACGATTGTGACAGATGCAATACTTTAGTACATCTACCCCTAAGTGTTGCTTGAAAAAGATCCCTAAATGGCTTTCCATTTCCATACATTTTGTATGCTGGGCTCTAAATGAATAGCTGGTGTCTATTGCAGTTATTGTCTGATAAACACAAAGTTTAAGTGTATATTGGGAAAACATCACTCTCTTAAAGGGAAAGCTCTGGCCTAATAAAAGTGTGTCAATCTGGTGAACGGTAAGCGCAAACCTGTAATGGAAAACAATCTGTCTGTTTAAACAGTTAAGAAATGGTGCCAGTCTGTCACAGCGTGATGCTAGCGTAAAGCAGCAGTGGAGTGCCGTCTTTCAAAAGAGGTCAAGCAGATTACCAGAACAGTGCCAAACTGCCAGTCAGGAATGGAAATGTGTCATGCTGTCCCACAATAGAGCCATAGTGGAATTCTGCCAGCGGATTATGCTGGGGCCAGTATGCCACTGACAATGATGGGGGGATGCCAACCTATTAAGGGGAAGTACCAGTCTGTAGCTTCATAATGTTGCCAGTCTTTTAAACACAACCCACACACAACCCTCCAGGATTGGTGCACATTCAACATATCTTGAGTTCAGATGATAATTCCCAGATATAAAAAAAATAACACTGGGCATTTTAACACATAATAAATAAATACAAAAAATACAACATTACATTTAGAAAAACTCAGCCATAACAAGACCTCAGAGCCCCACTTTCCAACCCTCTATACGCTCGGTTTAAATTGCTGTTGTCATGATTGTGTTTGGTGATTTTCTCTGTTGTCAGTTTTTGAAAATGTAAATCCAAGTTTAGAAACAAACGTTTGTTTTCCGCTTTTATTCAAGCGATTATCTCAGTGTTAAACTCCATGTTTTAAACAGCTTGAGCAGTATGTTGGATAACTCATAAGCATCACACATACTTTTACCTTAACCCTTCATATCAAAGGTCAAATGCTAGATGTCACATTCACTGAAGCAAATTTGAAATAAATCAATTGAAATGATTTGCACCTCACACATTTCTCCACATAAGTGCAGCTATGTAATGTGCCCTGTCACTTTTAATTGAGTAGTATTGTCCTGTGTCACATTTATTAAAATATCAAACATGCATATTTGATAGCTGGAATGTGATCTTAATATACATAATATATTCCTTCCTTGTCAATAACGTTCTGCTGCTTTTCAATCATAATAAATTCAATTAATTAGTAATACATACTTTATGTGTAAGGTAAATCCTAAACTTGTAACATTTTACGAATGATGATGACACTACTGTGATGACACTGATGATTATGATAATACTATTATAATAATATAATATAATAATAATAATATTAATAATTATTAATATAATAATATAATAATATAAATAATAATAATATATAATATAATATAATAATATTAAATAATTGCCCTGGCTTTTAAAATGAAATACTTGGAAACCTCAATGAAGCATTAATTAAATCGAGGAATCTATGGCAAGCCGAATTATCATTTTACAGATATCTCTAAATATTTAAAGATATCTTTAAATATTTTAAGATATCTTTATATATTTAAAGATATCTCAATAATTTTGAAATATCTAAAATACATTTAGTGATATCTTAAATTGATTTACAGATCTAAATGGAGCTTTAAATGAGATATCTAAAATGCATTTTGAGATATCTTTAAATCATTTAAAGATATTTCTAAATGTTTTTGAGGTATCTTTAAATGATTGAAATTCAAATAATTTAGAGATATCTCTACTAAAGGAACAGGAAGTTATTTAGCGATATCTTCACATGATTTAGCGACATCTCTAAATGAACAGGAAGCTATTTCGAGATATCTTCAAATGATTTAGATTATCTTTAAATAAACAGGAAGCCATTTAGAAACATCTTCAAATGATTTGGAGATATCTTTAAATATTTCAAGATATCTTAAAATACAATTTGAGATATCTCTAAATGACAGTTTGGTGTGCCATGCTAGCACAATCCATAAATCAGTTTGAGATATCTTTATTTCATTTTTAGATATCTCTAATTGATTTACAGATATCTTAAAATGGATTTTAGATATCTTAAAAACTGCACAATTAAAAGATATCTGTAATTCAATTTGAGATATCTCGAATTGATTTAGGACATATTTAAATATTCTTAAAATGCAATTTGAGATATCTCTAAATGATAATTTGGCTTGCCATATGAATTACTCCTAAGCCTATACAGAGCCTCACATAGCTAGCTATCCATTAACATAAGCTTTCCGTTTGTATATGTTTTGTGATGATAAATGTCAGAATCTAAAGAAAAAAATGTCTTCATGTTTTTCAATAATAAAAGTTTCCTCAATTCATATGCTATAAGACTATATATAATAATATGCAGTTTTTAGTTATAAGAGTCATTTTTTTGCTTCCTATTTTTGAATTATAGTGTTTTCAATGCAATGATTGTTTTTTATTTGACCTGTCTTATATGCCATTAATAAATTGGCTGCTGATTGCACCTCTAATTATAAAACATTCTATGTCATTGCCAAAATTATATACTTGTGCCAAAACTGATTAATGAGGTAAACAGACTACATTCTATGAAACACATATTACAGCTGACTTGAGATCTGCTATGTTTATAACATTAAAACATACCTCCAAGGCTCATAAAATGAATCGTATGTATTTTGTTCTGTTAAGTTTAATATTCCTGTTTCTTATGACCACTGTTAATATAGTGTAAAAATAGTATACAAGACCCAGGGCGTTTCATTATTATGAGCAGTATAACCCTTGGCTAGTATAAATAAGAAGTTAATTATCACCTATTTTAGCAAATCTACTCTCTGCCCTAATACATAGTTATAAGCCCAAATGTACCTTTTTAAATGAGGGATTTCAGGCAAATATTGTTAAAATTATATTTTTCTAGTATTTAGGGGGAGGAGAATATACTGAACATAACATTCTGATCAAAGGGTTAGCGTCCATCTGCATCCCATATCCTGGTTAATAAAAGATTCATTAAGATTTGAAAGTCATTCCCATTCATTTGAGAGGATTTGGCCCCAGTGAAAAGGAGTGTGTTGGCTTTATAGGTTTCAGATCCTGGGAGCTTTCATTATCTGCTAATTCCTGGTGCCAGTTCCTAACCAGCAGATTAATGGGATCTGGGGATTTTTTTAAGGTAGTATCCCTGGATTTATTTTTATGCAGATGTGGGAAATATTCAGCAGCATCTTTCATTTGGTGATGATGCTAGTGCTCATGAGTGCAGAATGTGCTAGATTTATCTCCAGATCTGCGGAAGATGAACGATATGGTAACAGTATCCTTGGAGACAGTCAGCATGGTTTTAGGAAAGGGAGGTCGTGTCTAACTAACCTACATGATTTTTTTGAGGATGCAACATCGACAATGGATAATTGCAAAGCATATGACATGGTTTATTTAGATTTCCAGAAAGCTTTTGACAAAGCCCCGCATAAAAGATTAATTCGCATACTGAACCCAGTAGGGATTCAAGGAAATGCATGCACATAGATTAGGGAGTGGTTAGCATGTAGAAAACAAAAAGTACAGATTAGAGGAGAAACCTCAGAATGGAGTGAGGTAACCAGTGGAGAACCACAGGGATCAGTATTAGGTCCTCTGCTCTTCCTAATTTACATTAATGACTTAGATTCTGGTATAGTAAGCAAACGTGTCAAATTTGCAGACTACACAAAAATAGGAGGAGTGGCAAACACTGTTGCAGCAGCAAAGGTCATTCAAAATGATCTAGACAGCACTCAGAACTGGGCAGACATATGGCAAATGACATTTAATATAGAAAAGTGTAAGGTACGGCACGCAGTCAATACAAATGTCCATTACAAATTCCGTATGGGAGATACTGAAATTGAAGAAGGAATCTATGAAAAAGATTCAATTTATAATGCATTAGTAAGACCTCATCTAGAATATTGTGTTCATTTCTGGTCACCTCGCTACAAAAAGGATATTGCTGCTCTAGAAAGAGTTATTCCTGGTTTAAAAGGCATGTCATATGAGACTGGCTAAAATAATTTAATCTATTCAATCTTGAACAAAGAAGACTATGCGACGATTTTATTTAAGCATTCAAAATTGTAAAAGGTATTGACAATGTCGACCCAGGAGACTTTTTTCAACCTGAAAAAAGAAAAAAGGACCAGGGGTCACAAATGGAGATTAGATAAAGGGGCATTCAGAACAGAAAATATGAGGCACTTTTATACACAGAGAATCATGGGATTCTGGAACCAGCTCCCCAGTAATGTTGTTGAAGTTGACACCCTGGGATCCTTCAAGAAGCTGCTTGATAAGATTCTGGGATCAATAAGCTACTAACAACCAAAACGAGCAAGATGTTTAAGAACCTTTCTTATGTTCTTAAAGCAAACGCAAGGTAATACTGAGCTTCATTATGGGACCTCACATGTAAATTAATCAGTTACAAATTACTTGAACAAAACTGTAACTAGCTACAATAACTTTATTACTTTGAAAAAAAAAACAATTAGTAACACATAGTTATTTCTGAGGCACAGTTTACATGTTACAGAGAGCTTTTTTCTTCAGAATGGTCAGGTTACAGCTGGAAATATTTTTTGAAGATCCAGCTATCAAACCCACTTGTTCCCTCCTCTGATGCCATTTTCTAGCAAGGTGATATGAAAAGCATGTTCATGTGAGGTGTAAGGTGTGAATTGCACTGTTGAAACGGTTTCTGAATTCAAGGTTATGTATTAGCCATAGCCCTTTTTTAAAATACAAGTAACTACATACTTTTTTTCACTTAAAATGTAATCCTTTATCACATTTTGTTACAAATTATTGAAAAATGTAATCAGATTACAGTAAAACAGAATATAAATGAAGTAAACACTTTTCTTAATGTTTAATGTTGGTAAACAAACCCTGATCATGCATAACTATTAAATGCTCAATAGTGATACATTTAGAAATACAAAAAAATACTAAAGACAAGAAGTCTTTCTCAGTGTATTCAATATTGAAAATGGGTTTGAGTCCGCATAGTTACATCGCTGGGTAGGTGGACTCCACCCTCAATTGATGAAGTGCGTGTGCTAATTATCCATGAATGGGACACTAACCTAGCAAAGGTGTGACTGGCTAGCTAGCACACATTCTGTAAGCAAGAAAGGAAAGGAAATAAATACATAAAAGCACCCTCTTCTGGACAGATTCTGCATATGCATTTGGATTTGGCTTGTCATTACGTTTGACATTGAATGCTGCTTTACAGGATAAACAAATTAACAAAAGCCTTTTGTGCAGCAAACATAACTCTGCATACCTAAAGTGAGGACGGTTTACAGTTTTGGAGAAGCATGAAACCCTGATTTCCAGCTCTTGTAGTTGTTGCCCTGCAGTGCTGAACAGAACCTGTCAACAGTGTAGATGCAGAATGATCTATCTAATATTTTAACAATGTGCTCAGGGATGACAGACATCACAGCAAAAGTAAACTTTGAATGTACTGTACATCTTGTTATACCAAAACCGCTGTATTTAAACAGATATTAACGAAAAAGGATATTGTTGTTCAAAATAAAAGGTAAGCATGTTCCTGTTACAGTTCGAAAAAGTACTGTTAAAAAAAAAATATATATATCAACAAATGTTTTACTTTAAAACTAGGAGTGTGTGTTAAAAAAAGTTTCATAATTACACATTGTGACAAAGCTTCTTTTTTTACAGTATAACGTTGAATCAATTACACAGACGTTGGATGTAAACTCAGTTTTTGCATTTTTGCGCACCTTTGCTGTAGATTAAACTGCTTCATCCTGGTATGCAATCACATAATCACAGGTGAGCTAGAGCACAGGAAGTAATTAGGTGCCAGGCAGCTGCCATTTAAACTTTCTTAATCTATAGAGTGGTACGTGAAAAGTTAACAAATTCCTAAGAAAATCGATGTCTTTATTTTGCAAAGTATAGGTTATTATTATAACTTCACATGCATTTGTGATTTGTTTTTTGTTTTGTTTTTGTTTGTTTATTTCCACCCTCGGCATGTCTCTGATAGAATCTTATTTACAAAAAACTATTAGAGTTGCAGTTTTCCACAGTCAGTTTACATTATACTGTAAAATATAATGCACTGTTCTGTGGTTTAGCACTCTGTTCCCTTTTCTGAACACTGTTCAGTTTTCTCAGTAGAGACACAATCTTCCTCTCCCAACATCTGCAGGCTCACTATACATGAAAAGACATGTTCCTTACAATAGCAGCCTTGTCCCCACCATCTCTTAAAGAGCAAGTATCTTCAAATGTAATTGTATTGATTTGTTCCTTGTTTCTTTTCATGATGTTCGCAATCAATGAAAGTGGTCTGGGTTCAGTAACACTTTACATGAAGTCGCTCTAATTTAATTAGTAAAGACATGCATACTTACATACACAATATCTGTAAGTACACAGTGGATCAGAAAAGCATTAGGAACAGGGTTATATTGTACAGAAATATTTACACATGACGCGCATTGTAACTATGCATAACATTATGTGTAAGTACGCATGTCTGTATTAACTACTATGCAAATACTATACACAATAATTAGAGATACATAATGTAAACTGTTACTCTGGGTTTGAACTTGCTTTGAGCTTGTCTAGCATTAAAAAGCCTTCCTCATTCCATTCAAACCATGTGACAATGTGACTTCTCAACTCTGCAGCCTCAACCTAATGTATATATAGGGAGAGGGTGAGTAGGTGGGGCCAATCAAGCTGAAAGGCCATCACCACAATGGGGTTGGATGAAATGAAGTCTTAGGCAGTAAGAATTTCCAAAACAAGCTCACAGATGGCTAAAGACAGATATATAGAGAAAAATGATAATACATACATATGAGATCAACAGAATCCAGAACCACTCCACGTAATTTAAAACATCATAACAAGTCAGCTCAGAAATAAATGTTACACTAAGAGGTGATTGGTTTATTAGTACTGTATTTTGTGAGCCATTTTGTTGAGAAAGACTTCTAGTCTAAACGCTTGCCCAAGAAGGATCAACATTTTCCAGAACTGATTAAACAGGGTGATTTTGCAATCATGATTTTACAAACAAAAGGAGCATTTAAAAATATATTTATTCTCAGAATACTCAATTCCCTCCATACTTGAAAAATACGTTAGTTAGTAAAGTTAAGTAAAGATTGATCTAAGCAGAAACAGGAATAGAACATTATACAAAACACACACAATATATTATTAAACAGGTAAGAAATAAAATCTTCCAAAATGATGGTAGAAAATGCTTAGGTTAACAGCCTCCTTGAAAAGTGTAAAATATATTTAAATGTGTAGACATCACGGGACCATGAAACATTACAAGTTTCTGAAGAAGATGCATATTAGTCATGATTTAGCAAACTTCAGTGTTTGTTTTAATGTATTTTTTCCCCCCACTTTTGGCTCAGGATAATGATTTCTGTGTAGTAAGGCACTGCATGCAAAAATGGCCGTCTTCCTTGGTATTGATAATGTGAAATGTGTTTTGTCTAATGGATCTGGCAGAGAATACCACTTTCCTTGTAATGGCAGGTTATTAGGTTGATGGTAAGAAATAATGTCAAAAAACCATTGAGGGAAACCAATAGATTGCATTGGATTTGAAAAGCAGATGGACAGAAGGACATTACTAGTACACAATGTAAGTTGTCTATATGGTGTGTCCCACCATCAATCTCAAATCAAGGCCATGCCAGCAGCGGACCCAGGTACTGTCTTGCTGTGATGTTCTGGGTGTTTGATTTTACAACTGTAAAGTCTGCCATTGCTTTTAAATGTTTAAAAGGGGAAAAAACGTTTATGCAGTTACAGGTTCAGTTCCATAATGTCGCATTTTATTTATTTCAGCTTTCTCTTCTCCTACCTGCGCATAGACACCCTTCTCAATAGGCATCGGCAGCTAACCCTGCAACCAGGGGGTTCCTCCAGCAGTGCATCTACTCCCTCAAGCTCACTTTCCCAGCTTAAAGGCCTGGCCGTCCCAGCCTTGTCCTCTGCAAGGAAGGTTCCCCCGGCCAAAACTATCCAAATTCTCTTTCATTTTCTCACTTCAATGAGGGTGGCTCTCTGTGAGCCAAGGGGAGACCCTGTTCTCTTTTTTAAGTCACAAGCATTCCCCTCCCATTTCAACACCCGAGGCTCCTCTTTCACATAGTCCTTAAATTTTTTTTAGTAATTGTTTTCATCATTTTGGAATAGCCAATTATTTTTAGGCTCAGCTCACCGCTACCACCCCCGCGCTGACTTGGGAGCTGCGAAGAAGAACATATGCTCTCCTCTGAAGTGTGTGCCATCAGCTGACTGCTTCTTTTACACACTGTAGGCCCACCATGTAGCCACCATGTTGGAGGACAACACAGCTCTGGGCAGCTTACAGGCAAGCCCGTAGGTGCTCGGCCAGACCACAGGTGTTGCTGGTGTGCGGTGAGCTGAGGACACCCTGGCTGACCTAAGCCCCAACCCCCCTGGGTGATGCTTGGCCAATTGTGCTCTGCCCCCTGGGAGCTCCCGTCCACGGTCAGCAGTGGAATAGCCTGGACTTGAACTGGAGATGTCCAGGCTATGGGGCGCATCCTGCACTCCACGCGGAGCGCCTTTACTGGATGCGCCACTCGGGAGCCCCTGTCCCATGAATTTGGTATTACATGAAAAAATTATCTATACACACTTAAGTAAGCACCAACACTCAAGTGTAGTTTCTGAACACAGCCATGGGCCTCACTTGACTCTTTCTGTTCAACAATACACTCATCTCAATATTGTATATGCTGACCATAGATATCCATTTTTTTTTTTTTTTGCCTTTTGCACAAAACCTGTTCATTATTTGGTTTGCCTGTCATTTTAAAAACTGTATTTCCTCATTGGTTATTTAATCACAGTAGAGTGTGTGAACCATAATAGCAATACCACAATACTGAGACCTACTGAGAGTGAAATTGCTGCTGTTTGTGCTTTAAGCATTGCTATGTGCTTTAAAACGGCGTTCAGCGGGGCCTGCTTGCTTGAAACCAACACAAGTTAATACATCTTCATTTGCCTGTAGACTTTATGGGAGTTTGTAAAAGTAAAGAGCCTGGCTTCAGCCTGACGGCCCTATCACTTCATATAGAGTGTCAGCAACCAAGTTAGTGTTGACAAATTACTGCTTGGAGGAGAGGGTCCCAGAGGGACATTTAAAAATATGGGGGCTTCAGTAGCACTGGCCTGGAGCCAGTGCTGTGAAGAGGCAGCAGGGAAAAAGGTGTACTGCACAGGGAGGAAAAGCAATCATATCGAGTGCTTTAATGTTCTGCTGTCAAAGAAGTTTGGGCTTTGAAATGAAGCCAAAACAAGCAGTGCGTTTGTCTGAAATGATCATTAGTGTACTAATTACAGTGAAAGCCTTTTGTGGTTGTATTCTCAGAAGGGTCATTAATGCTATCCTGGTGGTGCAATAATGTCTTGTTAGTCTAATTTTAGGCCCGTTTTGTTCCTCTCATTAATGGTTTAATGTTCATTACTCTCCTTTTAATTTAATTTGCCCCCACCCAGGTCTATTTAACCTTTTTTGATCCTAAAGATTTTAAATGAATCTTCTTGTAAAAGCCTGCCAAGCGGCTGCTGCTCGCAGATAAAAAACCAGAAAAACGGCAACATGGGGCTGTGAAGAGGAATATGTGTATTCCCTTCAGGGTGGGCTGAGGTGTGTCAGTCCAACCCAGGTTTCTGTCAGTAAAGTATCTTACAGAGGTGTTTTACAGAGACACAAGGTTTTGAACATCATACTAATTTAAAAAAAAAAAAAAAGTGTGTAAAAAGATTTTATTTACTTTCCCCTTTCATGATCATCCTAAGCGATTGCAATTACTCCAATAATGTGCTCATTTTGAGTTTGAGTTCAGCTGCTGCTCTTCTGTTCTATGGTAGTTGCCTGCCATAGACATCTGCTATGTGGGCTAGATTGGCCTTGTGTCTTTATATTAGTAGTGGCAGCACCATCTACTGTACAGCAATAGAATCAACTCTGCATGAATGTAAACATTAAAAAAAGGTATAAAAAAACCCTGAAGAAACCATCATTTGAAGCTAACATTGAAAATATGACGTTACAAGCTGAAATGGTTTATGTGATACTACTAGCTGTGTCTTCTAGGTCAAAGCATGTTACTGATTGAAGGCATGTCAGTCAATAAGGGAAGCAGCTGGATGGTTAATGACAGGAAAGAAGCCATTGAAGGGGTGGGGACAATTTTACCCTCCAGGTGAGCTAACCAAGCAAGTACAACACTAAATTAAAGCATGGCTTGCAGACAGACATTTATTTAACCAAGTGTAGTATCAGATATAATGTTTTAAAATGAGGCCCTGAAGAGAGCCCAAAGAAGAGAAGACTAATCCCAGGACTTAAAGGACTGAGCTACAAAGAAAGGATGAAATAACTAGATATTATTTAGCCTGGAACAAAGAAGAATCAAGGGGCACATGATTTAAAATCTTAAAAGGAGTTGACATAGGCGGCGTTTACATGCACAAGTCATGAGAGTTTTCCTCACGATGTATTTGTTGCAATTTTCAGGAAATGCGTTGCCATGCAGTTCTGATTTAAGAAAATTCATAGTCACTTAGGGGAGGGGATATTTAAATATCTGTTCTGCTTACTAAGTAGGAAAAGAACGACTCTGAATAACGTGAGGAGAGCTTCATGTGTTGCCATGAAGATAAAAACATTTAACAAGAGAAATGAATTCCCGTGTTGTCACGCACATTCTAAATTATGCCATTTGTTAGCTACTTGTTAGTCTGGTTACCTTTCCAACACACATGCACAAAATTATATAAAATACTACTAAGTACAAGTTTTACTACTTTGAATTTATATTTGTGTGGAACATCTAAAAGTTAAATATGTCTTCACAATATTTAATTTTAAAAAAAGTAGTGTATGAAATTATATAAAAATGTTAGATAAAAACATTTAAATTCTAAAATGAGATCAGGTGTGTGTGTGTATATATATATATATATATATATATATATACATACACACACACACACACACACACACACACACACACACACACACACACATCCTGAAATAATATATTTAATCATTTAAACCTTGTGTACATGCAAAAAATAAATAAAAATTGTACACTGCAGTTATAACTCCTTTCAAACATCTATATCTGTACAGCTAAGGCCAGACATTTTGCATCACTTAGAATTGTAGGTTTGAGACATAATTAAAAAGAAAAACTATATGAACATAGTTTAGAGCTTTTATATAACATCATGTTATCAAAGAAACTACAAAATGCTATCGCAAAAGTCTATCGGAAGCCATAACAGTAGTACAGTATTTCATGTTCGCTTATGCAATGTCACACTTTTCAATTTGTGTCAGTTTTCCGTTACGTATAACTACACAGTGCTATGTAATTTAATATGTTAATGTAACATTATTCAGCAGGTTTTATTTGACTTTATGAAGCAAAATGTATTAATGTGAGAAGGTGATGCAAAACGTCTGGCCACAGCTGTATATATGGTAATTAAATCAAATTGGTTGGTTTACGTTTCCAGATTTGTCTGCCCTTGACAGATTTGAGATTCTCTAGCAAGACTGGAACTGATGTAACAACCTTAATATTGAAAATTCTATCAGCTGGCCAGGTGGGAATTGGAACAACTATTTACTGGCCTCTTACTGGGCGACCAGCAGGTATATACAATCCCAGACAAGGTTTACAGCAATTATATTAATTTATGAGAGTAGACAACAAACAGTAAAGGGATTTTTCTTGGTTTCTCAACCAGTTTCTCAACCGGCACCAGGTCTCCTGAACCAGCATGCCAAGCTGAAAACCAGCAAACCACCAGCTCTGACCAGTTTACACCAGTAGAAAAACAATAGAGAGTTTGTCAGAAGGTTGTTATTGTAACGAGAAAGAAGCTGTTTTTAAAATCATTGTTAATTCCCCCATTAACCTTGAGTGTTTAGTACTGTACCTTGATAGTCGAAGGTTGTTGAACACGCTGGGAGTTAGTACAAGCTAATTCCTATTGTGCGAGTGGTTCACCTTTCTTAGAACTGATGTGGTCTTAAAAAGATTAACAGACACGGTTCAACAGCTGATTTCTTGCAAGCACTCCTTTTGTTATAAGAGTGGCACATTACATTCTGCTGTTCCATAAGCACCAAAGAACCTGTTTATATTCATCTGGTGTTCTTACACAACAGCATTTGGTGCATAATATTAGTTCTAAGCTAAAAAAAAAAAAACAACTTCAAAAACAACAAAAAAGACAATGCTGATTTGCTGTCAAATGCTGCAATTAAAACTCCAAAGAAATTGGAATTCTTTAAAGAAACACATTTCAAGCAAGCTGTCAGACCTTTCATTTGCAAATCAGTATACATCTTTTCACCTATTTCACAGTATTTTTTCTTGTAATTATCTGTTGATCTGTTGCATATTAACAATTCTGTTTCAAATTGTATTTTTTTAAAATTTAATTTTAAAGGTATAGGGGTAGATGTACTAAAGTGTTGCTTCCGTCGCAGTTGTTGCAAACCACAAACCAGTCGGACGTGTAGCGTGAAATGTACTAAACAAACGCTACGCTGTTAGAATCACTGTAACGAATTCTTTGTGCCGCAGTTCTTATTTGTCTTTTAGCCTTAAATGAATGTAATTCGGGACATTTCTGCAAAAATTCACAAAAACAGGGTGGAGATGTGGGTGGAGATAATGAAAATAAGGGATCAAAAATATTGTGATGAGACGTACTAAAGCTGCTGGCAATTGCGACACGTACAGTTGCATCAGTTTGTTAAGAACTTTTGAAAGCATGTTTTAAACAGTCGCAATTGTTGCTGGCATTTCCCAGTCCGCTTTTTGTCGTGTGTTGCCAGTTGTGCTCAATGTATTTTTGAGATGAACACCCAAGTTCCTAATTTTCACTAAAGTCAGGGTGTAGTTACAAGCCTTGAAAACAAATTTCTATGGCATTTCTGGTTTTCCAAGCGTGTTGGGAACAATAGACTGCACACATGTGCCACTAACCCCTCCAGCTCATTCTTAGCATCTGTACAGGACCATGATCTACTGTGTGTTAATTGTCTAGGCTACTAGGAAGACCAAGTTAAAAATAATAAAATTTAAAAAAAAAAAAAACCCTAAAATCATTTAGTTTCAGTTTAAAATAATATTTTATTCACATTGTACACCAATCTGGGCAACCAGCAGGTATATACAAGCCCAGACAAGGTTTACAGCAATCATATTAATTTATGAGAGTAGACAACAGACAACAAACAGTAAAGGGATGACTTATTTGATGTTACAAGTAGGCTAAAGTACAAAAGAAAGTGTGCTAGGTATTCAAATTCTGTATAGATTTATATTTTTATATAATGTAATGTGTAGCCTACCCAAAACACATTAGTGTTATTTCAGCACAAGGATTTATATATATCTATAGTAACCAAGCTGGTCGTAGCTTTGGGTTCGTGCCCCTTTAAAAACGTAACCCAGAGATGAAACTTTGATTTTAAGCGCTTCTGTGCATTTTTATTCAAACACCAAACAAACAAACAAAAACCTAGCTCTCATTGAGCACTCACTACACCCTGTCTAACGTGCAGGACAACTAAGCTGTTTACCTGACATGTAACACCAAAACAAACACTAATACAGATTTTTATAAAACCAAACGTAGGTTTTAAACAGACCTTTACAACTTTCCGTCCGGCTCTTCATTCAACATCAGCAGCCAAGAGCAGACTGACTGCTTCCCTTTCATACCCCCCCACCTGGCTTTAATTTTCAATAACTGCCAGGTGCAGGTGATAATTAATAATTTAAAAAAAAAATGACCTTGGCAGGGAGGCTTTAACTCTGTCCCTGCCATAAAACTAAACGTTTTTTTTTTATTTTTTTTTATTGCAGGTCCCCCTGTCCTGCTACATGCATTACTATATATATATTCCAGTAAAATAATTATGTATTCTGAATTCTATGCCACTTATAAACAGACCTTTTCCAATCTTTATTTAAAAAAAAATACTACATACTGTATGATCATGCTATTAAAAATGCTAGAATGATGTTCAACTGCATAGCATTATATAGAGATAGACTGCTTATACAGAATGAATGAGATGTCTGAAAGTGTCCTTAGGAGGAGAGTAGTTAGTATCCAGGACCGCCAACCATGGAAAGCAACTTACAAGGCAATTTAAAAAGTTCATGCTGATGCGCACTGGAAACAACACTCTGATGGTAAAAATCCCAGTCCATTCACAGGGCCCTAAGCCGTAACTTACTCGGATACACATGACAATCCACAGGCACCTTGCAGGGCTGTGTGTGTTATATGTCATGCACTGCTATAATTCCCAATGAGTCGCGTAATGGAATTCGTCCATGTAATGTGAAATTCAATTGAAACTCAGACAGGGGAAATGCAAATGATCTCTCCACAGCTTGCTTCCTCGGGAACTGTGCTGTGATTTGTAGCCTTCTCCGGCTGTGTGAGAGCTGCTGTTACCTTCTGAGGTCCCTTCATGCTACTCTACTTTCATTAGCTGTCATAATAAAAAAAAATCACAAAAAAGTTTTATCGCCAAGACCATCTCCAGTGCAATGAACTAGCACAGGGTAGCTACAATGGTACAGTTTCATATTTTCATATACTAACAGCATCATAACAGTACACAATACACACTGGTAATCCATTATCACATGCAATGCTTGGCCACTTTATTAGGACCTGATTGGGTTTGGTATCGCCCTGAATTAGAGATGCAACTTTAGGTTGATCATGTGATTCCTCTGTCACTATGAAGCTGTAGGAGCGGCGCAATTGCAAACAGTCTACCAGAAATTGGGAAAGATCTAACAGCATTCAAAAGAGCCATGCTAGTAGGTGCACATTGAGCAGGTGTCACAGTAGCAATGAGTGTATAAGCACTGGAAAAGTGGTGTCCAAGATCGATATCTAAACACCAATCTCAGTACAAGTGTACCATGAGACACTGCTCTACATGAACCTGTAGAGTCAAGCTGAGGAGCAACTACTAAATACAAAAATAAACACACTAACATAACACACCTCTAGTGAAGAAAATACACTGAAATGTTCAGCTAAACAATGTTCAGCAGTAAAACTGCTATTAAAACTAATATGTTTCATGTTACATGCCTTAAAACGTCTCACGATTAAATGAAAAGTAGAACTATAACCTTTGTTTGAATCTGATTTTTTTTCCCTATTGAAAAATCTTAATTTAGATACACATGGCCACACTTGTGACTGCCCAGTGGCTTCACGCATTTGAATGCAGGAAAGCAAACCTAAAAAGCTACTCCTTTAGGCTTAATTTGTTCTTGGCATTAGCATTGCAAAAAAGCAATTGTAATAAATGCAAATCCACGTGCGAGGTAATGAAGTACAAGTGGCACATTAACGGTGAAGCTGAATAATTCATTTTTCTCTGGTCACAAATGAAATGAGGTGGTCTCAACGCCCAGTGCACATTCGTTACAATTGCACTTGAGAGAGGCCCAGGACTGAATGGCAGGCTGGGGGTGTTGGGGAGTATTTAGGGGAGCTGTAAAGCTCTCATGATACCTGCCCACACTTTACTGTAGCCGGAGGGATTGTCTCTACCCTTTCATTAAATGCACAAATTAAGAAAGATAATTGAAAAACTACATAAATCAACAAGTGCAAGTAACATATACCCCACACCAAGGCATTAAACTTCAAAATTTGACAACAAGGTGGTGACCATGACTTATCAACAACATGTACAGAATCATATAGAATAAGACATGGCAATGAATGGGTTCATGAAAATTGATGGTATTCAAGACAGATAATACAATGACTGATTAACAGTATGTGGAATAACTTTGTGTTCTCGAGATGTAAAAATACAAGTGTGACACCCCCATATAGCCACACAATCTAATACTCTCAATGGGATAAGAGATTTCATAGATATATTGAATAAATAGTGGCTAAAAAGTATCTGCGTTGTCCCAAAATCATAAGCTAAGGTGATAGTTTGATCAACCGATGCCCTGTGTGGATAAGCCATGGCTGGATTCGAGCATCCTATAACAGCAGGGACTAGATTGGGTTAACCACTTATTTTTGGGAGGAATCCTGGGTTAACCATAGATATGGATTCAGTCCAGGGTGATTTCCCAAATGCTGTAAAATGTTTTTTAAAAATCCAAATATGGCTTATCTTGGAGAGGTATAGATATAGATCAATTGATTCATTTATTATTTGTCACTCTGGCTTTTCTTTTTTTTTTCAAGCCTCAAACATTCAGCAATCAGTTAATTACCCTGGTGCCCTAGTTAGAGCATTCTGCGGCTAGCATCCCGGTAACACAAGTTTTACTGGTGTGCTGCTAGATTAAAGCTTTCATTTGTATATGTTTTATGATGAGAAATGGCAAGATCTAATGAAACAATCAGAGGTCTCCGTGCTTTCATAATAATGTTTTCTCAATGCATATATCACTGGCATGTTTCCAGTTGTATTTTGTAATGTCTACAATTTTTTTTCTTCTTTTTTCTTTTGAATAATAAAGTGTTCACAATGCATCAATACTGTCAGTCCTATATTCGATTAGGACTCGGTTGCTGATTGCACCGCTAGCTGAGCTTGATCAAATCAATTCCCAAATCAATCAATGAATGGTGATTTTAATCAAATGGTCTTTTTTTTTCCTTTCACCATATCGTATTTTTCATATTACTATGAATGGTTATTCCACTAAGCTTGCAAATGAAACATTAGTTTATGCAGCTAAAAAAGTGCAATACTGATCTGCCTTCAAACCTGCAGGCACCTCACACAGGATTAAAGCATTGCATCAAGGAGACAGATGTCCTTGAAAAGGATCACCTTGTAGGATCACTCATTATCTGCGCTCCAATCCTCCATTAACGGAGAGTCATAAAGAAACATGTCTTAAGGGTCACTGGAGGATCTGCGGTTTGAAGGCTCTGGAATACAATATTAAACATGTTATATTCATCCAGCAAAATACTTAAGGAAAACCCATTGGAATTTAATGACTGAAACCTCGGTTGAATTGCCGTGGCACAGTAATATGAATGGTTATAGGGTTTCCATAACCAGACTGGCCACACAGCAGAACTGATATCTTGGTCAAGGTCAATGAAGAAAAAGGTGCAAAATGGGGGCAATTTGAGGCTTAACATTGTATGTTGTTTAAGAGTTGGCTATATTCAAAGGTAGCATCCTGTATAACTATAATCTTGTACTACATTTTAATAATTACATTACATTACATTGCCGATTTTAGTCATTTTAAAAGGGTGTCTTCATACCTCTTACTAGCATTATAAACTGTAGCACTGCCATGCTTTTTCTGAAGATATTACCATTGAATATATTAAAGATATGCTGGTGTATATATCTCCATTACAATGCTATTTATATTTTCAGATATCAGGGTGTTTCATAAGTGATTGGAGCTTTCAGAGCACCATGCATGATCGTTGTGACAATAGAGCACCAGGTGTAAAGCACAGTGGTTGTTACTGATTTTTGGTCCAACCAAAAGCACAGAAAACACTGATGCTTTGCAAGACACTATTCAAGCTACTGTAGCTGCATCTTTCTTTTTAAGTACAAATGCCAGGGAATTTCAACATTGAGGTGCTGAGGTTTAGGAAAGTGAACTCCACTCAAAACTGCAGTCTGATATTGTAGTATAGGAAAGTAATCTCTTAAAAGCCCTAGCAACACCACTAGAACTGAATATCTTTGTTTTTTTTTAATGAAATTAATTTTCAGCACATGCTGTTAACTTTTTTGTTACAGCTCTTGTATTGCTTGCAATTCACAGCTGTTGACTAGGTGGAGCTGGCGCTTACTAATATAAAGGCACTTTGGCTAATCTAGCAAACATTACACATGTCTGTGGCAGGCAACTGGAACTGAAGAGCAGCTCAGTTCAAAGCACTTATAAAAAGTCATAAAACAGGCTATATCAGCAAGTAAAAAAGAAAATAAACATTTGAGTGACTGCAATAAGTAACCCCCAGAATGATTGCAAACGCCATACAAAGGTAAGGGGACAGTACAATAAATGAACATGTATGCTACTAATGATAGTCCAGACTAGCCAGTACAATACAAACTTTCTCTTTTCTCCCTTTCTTTTCATAATTCACAAAAAGTAAGATTTTTTTTTTCAAAGTAGAAATAATGGTGGAGCAGTGGCCTATTATATCCTTGACATTTTCCTCCAGATATTTGAATTTCCATATATTTGAAAAGCTAATATAAACAGGAGCAGGGGTATTTGCATTTTGGGCAGCGCGGAAATGAAAAATGGAGCGAGTGTAATGTATTGCAGCTGGGGAAAGAGGGATGACAGCAGAGAAGGAGAGTGCCCATGACAACATCCAATCAGCTAGAGGTAAAGTCATTTCCAGGCGGAATATAGAGTTTCATCTGCAGGACCATTTAATATGTATCAAAAGAGAGATTGCTTTCTACTCTGTGGGCTGGGGTTGCTGCTCTCAGCATTGGCATTCACCTTGTTTTAAACATCAGCTGAAACAAAAATATAACAACAACTTGACCTTTTCCCAGTGTAGACTAGAATCAATGGACAAAGATGCCTGGTTGATGCTATGTTTTTCCATTTTGTTTGGAAAGCTACATGTCCGGTCAGTTTTCAATACAAACTGGAAAGTTAGTGTGAACTGAAGTGGAAACTTCAATGCTATATCAAGAGGTAAAACTATCAAACCATGCCAACAGTTTCATTTTATGCAAAGTGGTGTCAACAAAATAATTTCATGAATCTTCTGTTGTGTACTTACCTGTCAGTATACAGGTTTCACATTTTAAAATAAATGGGTTATAGCAAAAATGTGTTTTCATTTTAAAGCAGGACATCTGGTACTGATTGCACTTCCTGGGTCATTTTACCTTCGCAGTGCATTCTGGGTCATGTTACTTGCAAAAAGCATGTCAGTCAATAAGAGAAGCAGCTGGCTGCTTAATGACGGCTACAAGCGCTTTAAGAAGCATCACATAACAAAAACTATGATAACTCTGTGCAAAAGGAAGCAAACAATATTACACAAGCAAGAACGAAACAGTGTCATACTGTACACTGAGTTTGACTGCCAAACCATTAACTGTGTTCACAGTACATTGGTGAAACTACCAAATCAGTTGTCAATAGATTTGCACAACAAAAGATATAATTGCAAGCACCCAGATTCTAGCCCCACTCCATTTCCCTGCACTGTAATCAACGCAACCAGAATTTCAAACTGCATGTATATCGGTCTTGAATGCAATCAACAGACTAAAAGGAATGAAAGAGAAGGGAGTAACAATCGACTAATAACAGATAGCCTTCAGAATTAACAGAATAACACCATTATACCGGAATATATTTTCCACTTAGGCAATCAACAAACCTACAATTCCTATTTTTTGTTTTTCTCTCCTAAAATGTCCACATTTTACTTTTTCATTACCATTCACATCAATGCAAGGTAAATGCATAATATACTTAAAATAACACACATTCCTCTTAACGGGACCATTAAGGAATCCTGCACACTTTATCACCTGGAGTGGAGTCATTCAGTCATGTAAGGACATAATTATATGAATCAAAGTTTGTTACAACATTTAAGTCTAAATGTTAGTGTTTGAATATTATTACATTTCTTTACAAATACACCTTGTTTGTCCACTTTTTGATGAATTCTGGCAAAACTACATGAAATGCCTAAAAAAAAAACACCAGTCATCTTAGTTCCCTCTGCACACAAAACTTTATATATTGAATTGGGTGTTTTATGGTTGAAGGCTACAGTCCTCTGTGGGTTAATTTAAATATTAATTTAAATTTCAATAAATCCAGATACATTGTGCCCTCTTATGTCCAATCACCCACTAGAGAAATGTACTATAAAAGGGGTGTCTACTGTAGACCAACACAGACCCTAGCACTCAGGGGTGTCCAATCATGGTCCTGGAAAGCCATTCCACTCCTGCTTCAACTGGTAAGAAGGAAATACTTTATGGTGTGAATGGAGGTTTAATTGGTTCAATTAAACTATTTAGAACAGGTTTGCAACAAAGACCAGGACTGCAAGGACCAAATTTGGTCACCCCTGCCCCAATGCAATTTAACAATTTACAGAAGACAGCACATTCGGGGGACACTTGTAACCATTTGGGTAAAGTAAAAGAAATACTTAAAAGTAATGTGTGAAAAGAGACAATTAGCTTGATTGTAGTATTGGAGGACACCCATTAACCTTATTTTGAGCTGCTGTGAAAATTAAGGTAATAATTTGTTCTTGTTTGATTATTATCGTGTAAAATGCTGCAGCAAATCAGAGGAGCAAGTTTAAAATACAGATGCAGAATGGAACTGCAGTACAGATCTGGTGACAGTGATACTAATATATTAAAGACATTTTAGAAATCATCTTTCTTACAATATAATTTTTCAATACTTGTTAGAGATTGGGTTTTGACAGCGCAGTTTTTCATGGTTAAGGAGAACCTTAAATCCTCTCCGAAATCTATCATTTTATATTTTTTCTCTGAGATGTTTGAATGAAGGTTGTTGTAAAATATTTCAACAAAGATTAATAGAACAATTTTGTCTGCCTGACCCGCTAGAGCGCCACAGCCAATTCAACGCTCCCTGTGGAATCCCCATCGAAGCTGGCAGCTTCGCACATCAGGACTGCGCTTCCCTGACTGTGTGAGTCACCCTACGCACAACACGATCATGCCTTTACCAGGTGTGCCTCTTGGGGTCCCCAAAAGTAGACAATGTAACATTTTACTGTTAGGTTTTCATTGTTACAGTGGAAAATCTGGGGAACAAGCATTCTATTTAGTCTGGTAGTGAAAAGGTTAAAGTGAAAGAAAAATGAAAAGGAAGACAAAAATAACTGAGCAGCGAACAATTGCCAAAGTGAAAAGCACAGCAATCTCAACTGAGGTTTTGGAGTCAGAACGCTGCTTTTGGGCCTGACAGCATGGCCTTTGTGAAAAGTTTCCCGTTTCCTTCAGCTTTCATTAGGGTTCCAGTGCCAGCGTCACAATCTGGTGACAGAATCCTGCAGAGGGATCCTAAGGGCCTTCACTAAATGGTTCACAAAGAGCTCTGCACTTTTATACAGTCTACATGATTTTACACAGCTGTCTCTCACAAATCCCTTTTGCACTTTGACTGCCTACCCCTTAAAATCAAATCAAACTAATCATTTAAAATAGCCTCAGCAATGACACAGCTAGACTGCCAGGTTTGTCACTCAATATATTCACATTTATTAAATAAGCAAAATAATTCAACCCTGTGTGGGGCTGGGGAGTTTGTTTCACACTTGAAATGGTTGTCTGCTTATATTTGGGCAGGATATTTTTCCATGTTACCCCCCCAAAAGAGTTATGAATTTCATACTACCCTTTGCTGTCCACTGCATGGATGTAAAGTGACAAAAAAATGTATCACCTAGTTGTTTGGTAAATGGGTAACATTTGGGGTATCACTGCATATTTCTTAAGGGGGGAACCATCATTTATTCAGAATACTGACATTTAGTGAGCATGGGGCCTGCCTCACCTCCCTACCACAAGCCTACACAGATATTCAGTAGTTTTTTAGTTTGGTATTAATGATTAATGCTAAAAGGATACACATTTTAAGAAATAATTATCTGAAACCTGTCCAGTATAATATAGCATTTGTTTCAGTCAAATGATTTTTAAAGTTATATTTTCATTTTAGATAAAGAGGTTTCTTCTGCACACACTGGCAGAATTGATAAAATTAGTCAGCTGTAGAGCAATAATATTTAACTGCATCCCTCAACAGTTAAAACAGCACGCTCCTCCGGAGACTCCAACATCAGATACAAGAGAATAAAATCAGTGGTTTTGCATTATATAGACAGACACTACTTATTAGAAACAAACAAACAAACAAACAAATCAAATTTTACTGTAAAATGAATAACAGTGTTTTTACTGTGTTTACTTTAAAAACAAGTCAACTTAAACCAAAATGCTTCTTGTAAATACGTTCCTATGGTTCTATTTTTTGACCATCGGACAGTCAGAAAAGACAGACATATTTTCATTGTTAACTTATTGCTGAATTACAACTGATGCACCAAATACCTTGAACACATGTATAACAATTTACAAAAACATGTTCCGAATATTTTATTTCTTAATGTTAATATCATATAATGTGTGTACTGTATGATACTCTGTTGTTATTTCTGCTTTGAGGATTATTCTCTCTTAACTATTCTAGAGTGTGTGTTTTCATTTAACATGTGATATCTGATGCTACGTTTGATTAAAGACAGCTCTTTCATTTTACCACAGCAGTGTCTTTTCGGTCCAAGCATGTTACTAGCATGCCAGTCATTAGGGGAAGCAGCTGATTGGTTAATGACATGAAATCAAAAACTGAAGGGGTGGGGACAATTTCAGCGCCCACGTGAAATGACCCAGGAAGTGCAAAGTTAACCAAAGCCATGTTGTAAACAATGTGATTAATCTTTTTAGTATAAAGTCAAATTGGATTTCTGCAGCACATTCTGGAGAGGTTTACTGTTATTATAGGGTTCCATATCCATCTATATTTGTGATTGGTCGTATATGTGTATATTTATTTGGCAAGTTCTGATTATTAGTATCAGAATTATAATTCCTATATAATTCAACATTGGTCCCTCAGGGAGTTGAGTTTCCAAGTCAATAAACAGCAACTCCTGCGAGCTGATAACTGTAGCTGTTTCTGATGTAGAATCATCTCCCTTGAAATGCTCTGCTGTCATACCAGCACTGTCTTTGTTATAGCACATCTTGTTGTGATCCCTTCTGGGTGGCTATAATACAAGCTGTTACCATTTATTTGCTGTAATTGTCCATGGAGTTACAACAGTCCTTCAGAGTTCAAGAAATCGCAGACTCTCAAATTGCCAGTAAAAGAGCTCTGACATGGCTTTGTTAAACTCATGAATGATGTTCAGACTAATATTGGTTGTTTGGGATGTAATACAGAGTGGACAGTTGATTTTGAATATTTTTGTTCCAATAGTGAGTTATTATAATTGTTCTCAGTTACTCTTTATTTGGCTTTGCCCTTGTCTGTAAAATCCTAATGGCTGGGGCTAAATAGCTTTCTTCATTCAAAATGTGTGGTTTGAACTGTATAAATGTACTGCACACAGTCAATAGTTGTTGCAGCAATAGCAGTATATATTTATACATCTTAGCTGTATTACTTGTCACAAGGGCAGTCCTTTTTCATTGCAATTGAACTGGAACACTAGGAAACAAAATAATACAGTGTAGGTATAACTGTTACATTCTAATTATTCATGACACAGTTTGTAATAATGATTACACCATGGATAAAGCCTTAGCCACACCGGTGGGGTGTGAAAGTGATTTATTCATATGATTTAATAAGGTGTAACGAGGTCTAAGAAAATACAGTATAAATATAAAGCACATTTATAACAATTTCCTGTTGTAACATGGCCTTTGCCCTTGTTGATGGCAAAAGAGTCCTTGGGGTTATAGAATAGAATCTGACCAGTGATTCTGATCTGCGAGAGCATTGTACAATCAAACCATTACAGGCATTGATAGCGGTATAAAATAAAAATAATAAAAACTCGATGGCAACAAGGTTTATATAGTGTGCACATTGGAATCCGAACTGCAGAAGATATGAGGTTTTGACATGGCTGGCCATGATTGAATAACAGAATAACAGAATACAGCTGTGTACCACATATGAAGCCAATATCTAAAAGAATTAGGTCTTATCTGGACAGCAAAAACTCACGGCCTCTGTATTGCAGCCATCTTTGTTAACAGTGTGCTGTTAGATTTTGTACAGGAATTTCAATCAGCTGAAATTGTTTATGAGATAGTAACACTTACAGTAGCGGCGAATCGTCTGGGGATTTGCAAATTCATTCAGTTCATTACCCTGCCAGCACTGTGTGTGACAGAAATCAGACAATTAGATGCTTTGCATGCTAAATCAATGATGCAGACCGTAATGGTTTAATTCAGCCAAGGAAAAAACATTAGCCACAATCGACAGCAGTCTACATGCGAGAGGACCCTGGTAGCATTTCTAATGTGGAGCTGGGGCTCGGGCAGGAGGAGTGTAGAGCTGGCTCCACACTATAGTTAATTGAGGAACACAGCAACGGCCATGCATTGGAAAGTGAAGCATGTTATTACTTTATAGAAATCAACACAGCACACCACAGACCTGTGCAGTTATGTTGTTATCTCGTCACCTGTTCTCTTAAAAACAAGCCTGCTTTTACACACACATTTATTTATTTATTTATTTTTAACATATTAGTAATCTAACCGATGCCTTCATAACATGTTATTTCCGTTTAAAAAATATCACTAAAGTAAGGATCGCTCTTGCAAGGAACATAAAGTATAAGAGTTCTGTGCTTGCACTTGCTAGAACTGTGGCGAGTTTATTATCAACAGCTTCTTGAGGTCAATTTGAAACTTTTCAATTGAAGATGTTTCCACAGAGGCATATGATGAACCATGAGATGAGATTTCTCATTGATTGTCGCCGGTTCTCAGGGGGCCTTACGACAGGTGTTGTCACCCAGCGAACGCTAGTAATTGCCATGTGAACTGCAGCTGGAGCCTTATATTAACCTGGAAAAAGCCGATCAAAACATTTACAGTGTACCTCTACACATACTACAAAGCCTTCAGAATAAGTGAGGGTCAAAAGCAAATTGTATTTCTATTTACAAGCGTTTGCAAAGAAGTTCGATTTTATGATTTATTTGAAAGCATCCAGTACAGATACAACCTGCAAATACAAGATCAGTAAGGCATAGTATGTGCAGTCTGTCTTCTCACGCCATGCTTGTACAGCAAGCCATCAGTGTTTTTAAACGATTTCCCTTCCATGCACATCTATTCACCGTAAAAGCTCTCACATTTTCAGACAAAGCCCCTTTTTAAATGAAAGAAACATATGTTTTAGCAACATGCTTTTCATTTAAAAACATCTGGAGTTGTGGCTTGTCCTATTGAACGATGTGCTTCCTAACTGTAGCAAGTCAAGCTCTGAGCTGCCTGCCTCGCTGGAGGTTCAAAATGCCCGACCGGCATTATCAGTGCGGTGGCTCCAAATTATTTTTTTCAAATATGGATTTGTATGACCAACACATGTGTGATAAGTAATAATTTTGTTGTCATTTTGGCTTTTTAAAACTGATTATGGTATTTTTTAAAAGTGATGATTGTATTAGCAAAGGAAGCATGAGTTATTTATAACTTGACAAATATGACTCGCCTCAAGTTGCTAAAACAAAACAAAAAAGTGCCAGTAACTTTAGATTGCAAAAATTACTCGCTCGGTACCAGACTTGGCCAAATAAATCTGTTCACAGGAGTGAAATTGTCCACACCCAGAATGCATTGCCACAGAGTTGAAAAGCCTGAATTGTCCCAAACTGTCCTAGGCTACATGGGAGTCACATGGTAACACTAACCATCTGTTTCAAAATGAAAATACAGGTTTGCTATGTGTTTCTATCAGAACGACACATTTAACACCTACGTAGAGATTGTATAGTTGTGTTAGTTACATCCAATTTAATTACCTTATTTATTTATGATGCTAAAATTAAATAACACAGGTAAGGGGATACCAATGCTGAATATCTAAAAAGAAGGACATACGTACAATACAATATTTTTCATTGACAATTTTAGAAATGTGTAAAAATTATGTGTATTAGTTATCAGGTGCTCACATTTGTTTTTCTTTTAGCAAAGATGTGCTACACTGTACTATTCAGGCCACCCCAAATATTTGTATTGAACTGAAACTCATTGGAAATGATAAGTTCTTACATGTTGTAACTAACTGACTTCAGTTTAAAAAAAGAAAAACTGATTATGCCACTGCAGATTTCTTGTGATGAATCAACCATCCAATCACAGACTGAATCAACTAAAACAATCCTTTAAGTTCAGGTCAAAGAAAGCCAGACACCATTACACAGTGTCTTTTGTGGAGAGCAGACATTTTGGTTGCAGATGAAAAGGCCCATTTTCTGAGAGCAATTCAAATACTGGTGACGATATAAAAAAACCAAGAAACAACTAAAATAATTCCATACATCCACACCATTATCTGCATTGGTCTCAAATGTGCAGCTTTTAAAGACATATATTTTCTGTTTAAAACATGAAATCTGGTACTAGTTTAGGTTAAAGGAAGTTCTCAGTTTCTACAGTATGCCTTCAGTACACTTGTTACACTTGCACTTCCTGGGTCATTTTAACCTCAGTGTCTTCGGGGTCAAGTTTGTTACTGGCTGAAAGCATGTCAGTCAAAAGGGGAAGCAGTTAGTAGTTAAAGACAGGACAGAAGCTACTGAAGTTGTGGGGACAATTTCACTCTCCAGTTAAAATGATCAAGCAAGTGCAACACTAACTGAAAGCATGGCTTGCAAACAGAGATTTCTTTAACCAAAAAGACATGTTTAATACAAGACCATGTGTTTCTATCAAAACTAGATATATTGTTGGAGTAGAGCATCAAGGGTGCACAGACGGCACCTTTTGTTTCCTGGTGCTTTGATCAGCCAGTACACAGCTTATTCTCCAAATAAACAACCAGGTAACCCGTGTCAAAGTCTCATTCCAGGGTTGTGTGAGTGCCCTCTGTCTCCTCCAGGCACTACACAGGGTGGCGTCTGACTGAGTTGAGGCGTGAAATTATGAAAGAATGGCCCTGCCTCAGATGTGAAATTGACACCTTTTTTTTTTTGCATGCGGGGCGGAAAAGATTGTATTCATCACCTGTCAGGGTTTGGCAGAACTGAGTTACGCGATGCAGGACAGCATAAAATTATCATACACAAGCATGAAATTACAAAATCGCTCGGAACTGAACAACAAAATGATTTCATTTTCGGAGGGAGGCCATTCCATTTTTTAAAGCTCTGACACCTTGCCTGTAAAGCTGAAAACTTTCAAGTGCAGGGGAGGAAGAGACAGCAGAGTGCAACGGGTGTAGACAACCCTAACAAGTGAAGATGTGCAAACTAGCCCTGCAGTGTTTTTATTCATTTGCCCATATTCTAAGAAAATAACGCACTATAAGACAACTATACACATACTACAATACCATAAACATATCACACCCCCCCAAATACATATCACACCCCCAAATACATATCACACACCCCCAAATACATATCACACACCCCCAAATACATATCACACAACCCCAAATACATATCACCCCCCCCAAATACATATCACACACCCCCAAATACATATCACACACTTCCAAATACATATCACATCACCAAATACATATCACACATACATTTTAAATTCTCTGTATCTTAACTGTAATACAGCTTTAAATCCTGATTGTAATCTTGTTTTAAATCTCGCAAGCAGAGTCTCCGATAGAAATGTAGGAATTTTCCACCTCACCATCGTTCTCCTCCACCCCCTGCTTCCCCTTTTTTATTATACAGTTTAATCTCCATGCTATGTAAATTTCCTATCAAGAGGCCAGTCCATTAGCATTGCGACTTCCAGCATTCCAGACATACGTTGGACGTCTGTAATCTTTGAAAAGTTTCAATCTAATAAATGATGTTCCCCTTCTGAAAGAGAATAATTAAAAAGGCATTCTCTTGGCAGAAGTCTTTTTGTAATGGTTGCTATGACAAAGCCCCTACAAGCAAGAGAGATTCCTGGGGATATTGACTGTAGAATTTCCACTGGCAGTCAATTTAATATTGTCACAAACAAAAAAATGCTACAGGACCTCATAATAAACCTACAATGTTAAAATGATCACAGAAAAAAAAAAAAAAACTCATAAAAGTTTACCACAGTAAACTTGCCTGATAAATTCAGTCTTTATACTATGCATTTACCACAGTTCACAATAGTTTGCCATGTTTTTAAATGTGCTTTATCATACTTCTTTGGGCTTTACCATTCGTACCATGCTTTCAGCTGGCTTTATTACATTTTGTTATGCTTTTACTATGGGAAACGTTTATAATGGCTAGTTTTAGTTGTTGTGTTTCACTGATAACAGTGTAAAACCCAATAAAACTCTAGTTGTAATGGAATGGCTCAGTTTGCCTCTGGTTAATAAACACACTTGCCTACAATACACATTGTCTTTACAGAGTGAACTTCCTCTTTTTTGTTAATTAAACAATCAATACTGGTTATACTGTCAAGCCCTGATAGGAACTAATTACTAGCATTTAGATGATGTTCAGTCCTTGTCAAAACAGATTAGAATCCTTAAACGAATATTGTAGTTTCATCGCCCAATCATTTTTTGTTTTGCTCACAATTTGTTCATGATCACATGATGGCCTTCCAGATGTCACGCCAATTACCTCTTTGCAAACGACAAACCAAAGCCAGGCTACAGAACCCTGGTGACGAGAAGTGGTGAGATGAACCAACCCAAGCCTGAACGATCGCAAAGGCCAATGCATCGTTCCCTATGGAACCCCAGCCAACATCGGATTTTAACCTCCATGCATGCATCACCTTGCACTCCATTCAGCAGTGCCTTTACCAGTGGATACTCTGGGGACTGTACATTATGCCACACTGTTTTTGGCAGTGCTTCTGGATTGCACTGTTTCTGTGCAGGACTAGGTGTTACTGTAGCTGGGTGGAAGAAAAGATTGATATGAGTTTGAAAGCTGTACGAAAGTGGTTGTCCAGACTAGCGAGAGCCAGCGGTCTGCAAATTCAAAACCTGACCAAAACCCTTGCAAATTATCCAATCTGACCCGCGGCTAAAAGTGAAACATGTGCTTTACTTTCTGGATACGTGTCTAACAGAAAACACAGACCTCTGAGTAAATATCCCCAGCGTATACAGTAATGGGCGTTTAGATGCAAGTTTGTAATATGTGCTTGTATGCGGGACTATCTGATAAAAAATAGTTGAAGTGAAAATGTATTAAATATCTAATTACCAAGCTTTAATGTGTTTTTTTGTCAATGTTACTGTCACAATTTACCATGATGATGTATAGTAATGTGCTTTTTTAAACATCCCATGCCTTGCATTTGCACACATTTTCAACCATGGGCTTCTATATGAAACCAAAAGTGTAACTGCGTTTTCTCAGCAAAGAGTGCATGAAAGTGAAATTTCATATTGTACCCAGAACATACTGTATATCAAAAACATAAGACTAGACAAGATATTTTCAGTATGGCACATATTTCAATCACTAATCTGAATAGAGTATACTGTACAGCTAAATTGCAACGTCTCAAAATGTGACAATTAAATGCATTCTAAGATTCTTATCACTAGATGTCCATCTCACATAGAATAGGCTCCATCTGTTGTACATTGGGCATGAGTCAATTTGCAATTGCATATTGATAGGAGACTACGGTCACTGCAGTCAACACTTTTGAAACAATTAAGATTTTAACATTTAACTGACATGCAATAGGTAGCAAAGCAGTTATTAACATAAATCAAAACGGCAAGCGATTCTGCAACATAGGGCTCGATAAAGGAAAAATAAAATAAAAATCTCAGGTGCCTGATAATGAGCTACACAGTGTGCAGTTTGTATTAATATGATTATGTTTTGTATTAGGAGGCAGTATGGAATACAGCAGTGGTCTTTCTTTCTTGAACAGAACAGAAAACCTTGTCCATTTAAGCAGTAAAGAAATCGTTTTATGCTATTTTTTTGTGGTACAAATTGAAATGTGTGAAGCGTTTCATTATCAGTCACCCAGCAAGTATACTATGTGTGGGATTTCTGTACCTAGCGACAAACAGATGAGGTAAAAGCCTCTGGTGAATTTTAATTCTAAAGCAATCTGGCAGGCCTGCATGGTTTTGAGGGCCGAGAGGGTGAAAATTGGAAATATTTCCGTATGATTGTGTATGGAATGAGTGGGCTTGGACATTCATCTCCCTGGATTCAAAGCAAATGATGTAGCCCTGTCTGCATTAACCATTTCGCCCATGGAATATAATACTATAAAGTTGTGTGATGGAAATTTAATGTACTGGAGAATGTGGTGTACAGTATACCTCTACTTTCCAGGTTTTGGAGCCTTGGAAAAGGGCATAAGAAAATGTACAAATGGTAGCAAACCATTCGTCCCATCAGTGCTTGCCCAGTTCCAAATAGCTTATTGGTCTCCAAATGTTGTCAAGTTGGATCTTAAAGGATCCCAGCACCAACAACGTGGCTGGGTTACCCATTCCATACTGCCCGTTATGTAATTACCTACAACACTGGGCTAAAAGGTTGAGTCATTGGTTTTTATTATTAAGCAGATGACAGACATCATATTTCAATATATGTGACATGCAGTATTTGTGTGTGTGTGTGTGTGTGTGTTTATTTATGTTGTAAATGGTAGGGAAATAATTCAATGGTTAAAAGATTACAACAGTGATTTTTTGTTTGATATTAGTTAAGAAACCTATTTTAATGTACACAAGCATTTCAATTGTGTACACAAAATAATTACACAATGTTACTGTCTGAAGACATTTTTCTTATTTGTATTAAAATTACGATCCTTGCTTTGCATGATTCTAAATGGTTAGTTGTTCCAGTAATAATACTAAAATAACTTGGAAATGTTTGTCATTAAGTTTCAGAATGCAGTCATTAAAGTTTCTTTAAGTATTACTGGTAATACTTTTACCACTTTGGAGAGGTTTAAAGTCATGGATGTTACAGTAACAATAATGTAAAAATTATATAGGCATTTTAAAGTTTTTAAACCATGTGTAGACAAAGTTTCTCAATTTCTGATTGCATTTAATACAATAAAACTGTAAAATATTTTAAAGAACAGCATATTTAATGCAATATGTTCAATACACTATATTTTTTATAGTCATTGGTACCCAGGATATGAATGGGTCTGTGTAACACAAGGGATTTAAAATGTATATTTGTATTTAGGCATGAGGATTACACACACTTTATGTGCAGGTAAAATGTAATAATATGTGAGCACGGGAAATTGCACTAAATGAATTCACGTGCAGTTGTACTGAGTCTCCAATTGAATGATTGATTAGCAATCGAGTCTCAGTACCGCTGCATAAAAGCAGCGTGTTTTCACTCAGTTGGGGTGGGGTGTACAGTGAGGAGGTACAGGTGAGGGAGAGGAGGATTAAGTAGTTAAAAACAATTGCTAAGCGTGCTGGGAGGACCAGCACGATACTTGTTTGTCCATGCGTCCCGTGTGTCTTGTTTAGTGTTAGTCTGTTTGTTTATTTATTTTGATCTAAGGCGCTGTGTCCTGTTATGTTTTCTGTTCAAACCTTTTTATTTCTGTTTAAATAAACGCACAGCAGTGCATTCATCATATATTTTCATCTGTCATCTCTGTATTACTTCCTTGTTCTGACGTCACCACTCTACTGTCCTTGTGACATTAACATAAAGAAAACTAAATTTGACTACTAGACACCTTATTGCCCCTTTTAGTCTGTCCAAGTCTATACGTCTGTGTCACAGAGACGGCCGAAGTGGGCGGCGTCAGAACCAGGAAAGGTAATGAAATATACAAAACACAGGACGGATGAAATGAAATGATGAAGACGCCTGTTGGCGCCGGTTTATTACAAAATAAAAGGTTTAACAAACACGAAAAACACAGGACACGGCACTCTACGCCAAAATAAATAGACAAACAAAAACAGACTACTACTACTAATTTCCTCCGTCTCCAATCCCGTTCTCCGCTCACCGAACACCCAACCCCCAGTATGTGACAACGTGCATCTATATATACTATTGTGCTGGGATTCAATTACCAATTAATTATTCACTTGAATCCCAGCACGTGAATTAATAAAGTGCAATTCCCCGTGCTCACATATTACTACATTTTACTTGCACGTGAAGTGCTGTGCAATCCTCGTGCCTAAATACAAATATACATTTTAAACACTTGTGTTACACAGACCCGTTTATATCCCGTGTACCAATGTCTATACACCAACATTTAAACACACCACACGCAACACATAACAGATAATATACACAGGGGCGGGCACTTTGTTACATATACCCCCTCCTGTGCAAAGCACACATGGCCTCAATGGCCACCTCCCCCCTTAAAAGCCCAAAAGTCCCGCCCAAAGTCCTTGGCCAGGACCAGAGGCTTCCAGGGGCCCACAGGTCGTAATGCTGTCAGCAGGGTAGCATTCTCCTGCCAGGGTAGTCCTAGCAGCGGAAAGGCTGCTTGGGGTGTGGTCTCCTGACCTTCCCCCTCCTTCGGCGCCGGCAGCTCCCCTTGGTGGGGCTTCAACCACCGTTCTTCCTGCAGGGAAGAAACTGCAGAGGGAGCAGGTCTCCGGACCTCCCCCACGATCTCCGGCGGAGAAACTGCTGCTGGGGTTGGCGGTCTCCAGACCTCCTCCCCCTTCTCCGGCAGCGAAACTGCTGCTGGGGTTGGCGGTCTCCAGACCTCCTCCCCCTTCTCCGGCAGCGAAACTGCTGCTGGGGTTGGCGGTCTCCAGACCTCCTCCCCCTTCTCCGGCAGCGAAACTGCTGCTGGGGTTGGCGGTCTCCAGACCTCCTCCCCCTTCTTCATGGCCGGCAGCTCCCCTTCGTGGGGTTCCGGCCACAGTACTTCCGGCTGTGATGCGGAGCGGCGGGCAACCCCAGGCGATGCAGAGCGGCGGGCAACCCCAGGCGATGCAGAGCGGCGGGCAACCCCAGGCGATGCAGAGCGGCGGGCAACCCCAGGCGATGCAGAGCGGCGGGCAACCCCAGGCGATGCAGAGCGGCGGGCAACCCCAGGCGATGCAGAGCGGCGGGCAACCCCAGGCGATGCAGGATCATCTTGGGCGAAGCGAGGCTGGCATCCTTGGGCGAAGCGAGGCTGGCATCCTTGGGCGAAGCGAGGCTGGCATCCTTGGGCGAAGCGAGGCTGGCATCCTTGGGCGAAGCGAGGCTGGCAGTCAGGACAAGCTGGGGTGCGGGTGTTGGCCCTCTTTTCGGCCACTGCAGCCGGGAGGTTCTTCCCCGTGCTTCCCTCAGCAGCCTATGCAAGGGCTGCTGAGGACCGCCAGCATCTAGTCCTGGCCCTTGTGGTGCAGGGAGAGGCAGCTCCTGCTCCTCTCCTCGTGATGGTGGGGGAAGTGATACCAGCAGGCATTCACCCTCTGCTGGTGGGGGAAGTGATACCAGCAGGCATTCACCCTCTGCTGGTGGGGGAAGTGATACCAGCAGGCATTCACCCTCTGCTGGTGGGGGAAGTGATACCAGCAGGCATTCACCCTCTCTGGTGGGGGAAGTGATACCAGCAGGCATTCACCCTCTGCTGGTGGAAAGGGACCCAGCAGGCATTCACCCTCTGCTGGTGGACAGGGACCCAGCAGGCATTCACCCTCTGCTGGTGGACAGGGACCCAGCAGGCATTCACCCTCTGCTGGTGGACAGGGACCCAGCAGGCATTCACCCTCTGCTGGTGGGGGAAGTGATACCAGCAGGCATTCACCCTCTGCTGGTGGGGGAAGTGATACCAGCAGGCATTCACCCTCTGCTGGTGGACAGGGACCCAGCAGGCATTCACCCTCTGCTGGTGGCGGAGGCAGAGGCAGCTCCTGCTGCTCTGCTCCTGCCGGTGGAGGTGGCGGAGGCAGAGGCAGCTCCTGCTGCTCTGCTCCTGCCGGTGGAGGTGGCGGAGGCAGAGGCAGCTCCTGCTGCTCTGCTCCTGCCGGTGGAGGTGGCGGAGGCAGAGGCAGCTCCTGCTGCTCTGCTCCTGCCGGTGGAGAAGGAGGCAGAGGCAGCTCCTGCTGCTCTCCCCCTGCCGGTGGAGGTGGCGGAGGCAGAGGCAGCTCCTGCTGCTCTCCCCCTGCCGGTGGAGGTGGCGGAGGCAGAGGCAGCTCCTGCTGCTCTCCCCCTGCCGGTGGAGGTGGCGGAGGCAGAGGCAGCTCCTGCTGCTCTCCCCCTGCCGGTGGAGGTGGCGGAGGCAGAGGCAGCTCCTGCTGCTCTCCCCCTGCCGGTGGAGGTGGCGGAGGCAGAGGCAGCTCCTGCTGCTCTCCCCCTGCCGGTGGAGGTGGCGGAGGCAGAGGCAGCTCCTGCTGCTCTCCCCCTGCCGGTGGAGGTGGCGGAGGCAGAGGCAGCTCCTGCTGCTCTGCGCCTGCCGGTGGAGGTGGCGGAGGCAGAGGCAGCTCCTGCTGCTCTGCTCCTGCCCATGGAGGTAGGAGCGGCGTGTAGTCTCCTGGTGGTGGAGGTGGGAGCGGTGTGTAGTCTCCCCTTGATACAGGGGACTGGTGCGGCTCTCCCTCCCTTGCAGGAGACTGGTGCGGCTGTGGAGACAGCGGTGGGACCTCTGCCTTCCTCTTCCCCTTTCCCCTTCTCTGCCACCTCCTCACCTTCCTCTCCTGCGGCAGTTCCTCCTCTCCTTCCTGGTAGGGGCAGCGCACCACCGGGTGCCCAAACTCCCCACAGGCAAGGCACCAGCCCTGGTCCTCCAGACCACCGAGGAACTCCTCCAGGTCCTGGCAGCCATCTCTCCAGTCCCAGCCTTCCATGTTTTATTTTTTTTTTGTTGTTGCTGTGGTTTTTTTTTTTTTTTTTTGACAAAACACCTCTCCTGGTCTGACGCTTGGAGGCGCTGTTATCCCACGCAGGACACCACGTGTCACAGAGACGGCCGAAGTGGGCGGCGTCAGAACCAGGAAAGGTAATGAAATACACAAAACACAGGACGGATGAAATGAAATGATGAAGACGCCTGTTGGCGCCGGTTTATTACAAAATAAAAGGTTTAACAAACACGAAAAACACAGGACACGGCACTCTACGCCAAAATAAATAGACAAACAAAAACAGACTACTACTACTAATTTCCTCCGTCTCCAATCCCGTTCTCCGCTCACCGAACACCCAACCCCCAGTATGTGCCAACGTGCATCTATATATACTATTGTGCTGGGATTCAATTACCAATTAATTATTCACTTGAATCCCAGCACGTGAATTAATAAAGTGCAATTCCCCGTGCTCACATATTACTACATTTTACTTGCACGTGAAGTGCTGTGCAATCCTCGTGCCTAAATACAAATATACATTTTTAAACACTCGTGTTACACAGACCCGTTTATATCCCGTGTACCAATGTCTATACACCAACATTTAAACACACCACACGCAACACATAACAGATAATATACACAGGGGCGGGCACTTTGTTACAGTCTGTTGTTAAGTACTGGTAAAACTGGTCAAATAAAAGATACAACTCCATTGCCTCAACTACATTATATTATGAGGCAATATACTGTAGAAAATGTTTTTCTGTACATTGGGTAATACAATAATAAAGCATAAAAAATTCAGAATTCCTTAAAGCATAATTGTGGATAACCTCCTCACTTAATTATACTTCTCTGGCATCTCTTAGTAGGTGTCAGATGTAACCTCATTAGTGTTGGACAGAAAATGTGCACCTTCTGTTTTTACAGAGTGTGATGCAAAGCAACACTGCAGGGAGCTGAAAGAAGACAGAGAGGTGGGGGTGGGGGCGTGAAATGGTTAAAGCATAGCAAACATGCAATTTCTTTACAG
Organism: Polyodon spathula; assembly: GCF_017654505.1. Lineage (NCBI taxonomy): Eukaryota > Metazoa > Chordata > Actinopteri > Acipenseriformes > Polyodontidae > Polyodon > Polyodon spathula. The sequence continues at coordinate 16,042,332 of NC_054558.1, read as the reverse complement.
CAGAGCGTCTCACTAACATCCCTGGAAACAACAGCTTGACATTTTCCATCCTTCATGAAAAAAACAAAGGCGTGAAGGTATTCCCATAATTCCTTTCTGCATGCCTAACTGCGAGCTCAGGTGCAGCAGTGTTTGCCCCGGACCGGCCTCATCAACATGAAGGGTGAACTCATCGTTTCTGCATCTTCTCTCGCCGTGGCTTGATTAATTGGCTCTCGACTACACCGACAGAATACCTAATGCACCTCCTGCTCCCCTTCCTTCCCTCGCCTCCTCTAGCAGCATTTACATATACTTTATATTCCATACAGTGGAAAAAAAGGAGGCACATATCTCTGTAATTCAATGTAATTTGCATTGCTGTATAGAGGAATTAAACAATGAATTGTGTTTCATGTTCTATATTATGGATGCATCCATTTACCATGAAACAAACAATATACTATAAGAAAATATGAAATATGCATACCGAACATTTGAACCTCTCTTTGGTTTGGGGACACAGAGAACTTTTACAGTTTGAATAAAATCCCGGGTGACCTTACATTGTGTCAAAGAATAATACTGAGTTTCTTTCGTCAGTCTAGTCATAGAATTAATGTCCATTAGGTTGACAAGAGTATTTATATTTAAGGGATTTGTCCCTATATCAACTTCTGGGTTTTTAACCTTTTTTTCTCTCCAAATAAAGCATTTCAATAATCTTCAGATCCCTAGATCCAGAAGCAAATCGGTCTGTTTCATGAATATTTATTCTCCAGAGGAGTATTGGAACTGCCATTTTGTCGATTGATTAGCCAAACCATTGCCTGAGATACACAAAAACAGCCACAATGAGTCATCAAAGGAAAAATGCACAGTGCAGTCAAACAAATGGGCAGTGTTTAGCATCCGTGAGTCTATAAAATAAATGCTGCTTGGGTAATCAGTTATTGTTTCAAATGAAGGCAGAAAACATGATTAGACAGACTAGTGACAATAAGAATAGGCTTGATCATCTGCAATGTTATTCTATTTAATTTTGTATCTGCTTTAACAACAAGTAGCTCCATTTACATTTTCTTTTTACATTCCCTTACCTTTTTATTATATTTGCATTTGTTCTGAGTAGTTCTGATTGCTCAAATATTGAGTTGTATTGATCTTTTTTTTTTGTATGACCTTGGAATGTGCTTTAAACCGCTTTGAACCACCCAGCTCCTTATTGAAGCTCCTCAAACCTAATTTCTCTAGCATTTCATTCTGATAGTGCTATCTTATCTTAATAAACACCTGTGACATAGATGACTTGGTGGTTATGTTAGACCAGGACTAGACAGGACACAATACTGTGAGTGCAACCGCTGATGCGCGGATTTATTGTAAATAAATATAAATAAAACAGGTTGAAACACAAAACAAACTACTTATACAAAATAAACGGCACAATGGCCAAAAGAAACTGACAAACAAAGCACTGACCCAAAACAAGTATTGTGCTGAGATATTTCAGCATGAGTATCAACTTCTTTTCTTTCTTTATAATTCTCTTTGAATCACGCACACCCAACCCTGAGTGAGAGTTTCATGCCTGCTTTTATACAGCTGTGCCGGGACTCTATTGCTAACCAATCATAAAATTGAGTGGATAAAATTTAAATGGATACAGATAGCACTATTATAATTTAATCAAATTGACGTGTCCAAGTATAGCTTGAAAAAACATTTACACAGAGGTTTCATTTTAAAAAAAAAAAAAAAAAAAAACATTGAAGGGTAACACTAAGGGGACATTATTGGTAGCCATGGCATTGCAAAATGAGGAAGTGTAATAGGACAGAGATCGGGTGCGAACTGGTTACCCCGCACACCGCAAGAGATCATCTTAGGCATCATGCAAAACAGCCAAACTTGTCTGCAGAGCTAAAGCTTATAACTGCAAGGCATCTCACCGACAGGGAATCTGAAATGGCAGGGCATCACACAAAACTGCCCCTCTACACACTTCCAGACTCTAACCTCGGCCATTGGCAGTAGCCAGTCTATGAGAGCCGGGTCACGACACCAATGTAACAGAGCAGAGGCTGGGCATGAAATGGCGACCCCACACACCGCAAGCCAATTAAAGGGATTTAGAAATTACCACCAATGGCATTTAGCAAGGTGATATAAAGCAATAATTGGCTCTTTTGGTTGTTCTCTCAGTTTTTTTTTATTCAGAATATCGGTATACATATATATATATATATATATATATATATATATATATATATATATATATATATATATATATATATATATATATATAAAAATCAGTGGCCTGTGATTGGTGAAAACCTCATCATAGGAAGATAAATAGATTGAACTATTGCCCTAACATCCTTACACCATCGGTCAAAAGTCTTGGTCTGTCATGTGATTGGTTCATATCACTCTCAGTCCTGCCCCTTTTCAAAGGAATGCCTTTCTCCCCTGCACTCTTCACAAAAGAAAATGGCTGAACACTGATCCTGTGAGTTAACAGAAAATGAATTACAAAACATACTACAAAAGAAACATGCTCCGGACACTAAAATGTTGATTAAGATGTCACTGTCACAGCTGTATTAAAACAAAATATACTAGTCAATATTTATTTACGTATGCTGTATCAGACAAAATATATAAAGTCGTATTTACTATCCAACCCTGCCTCACTTATTTTCTTGACTCATTCATATATTAAATATGTACTGCAGACAGCCATAGTGGAAAAATAAGTGCCCCTCGGAAGATTACTGTTACCTCAATCAGGCATTATAGCCACTTGTCGGTAATAATAGTCTTCCCTTGGATCAATAATTTTCTGCTATAGCCCTCCTTTTCTGTTCATATTTACTATACTAGTAGTAGGAGAGAGAGAGAGAGCGAGAGAGAGAGAGAGAGTCAATTATCTGAACAAACTGGGAATGATTATACTTCCCATAATCGATGGATAATCAAACAGGTATTGATAACAATTACTGTACCTTTAATAATGTATAGAATAAAGTTAACACACACAAGTACTTAGCACACAAGTACCTACTGATGATACATACACAATTACAAAGCTTTACAAATCATTAAATTAATGCAATTCAGTAAAACTGTGTTTTTTAATTGACAATCACTGCAACCCCTGATGAAGACACACTATGTGTCGAAACATGCTGTGTTTGTTTCTTGTTTTGTTTCAATAAATAAAATGAATCTGATGCTTATAATTGAATATAAATGAAATGAATCTGATGCATATAATTATTAGCGATCAAGTCTAAAAGAAGAGATTTTTGAGCATGCGACCAACCTCGTCTCTACAAGCAACAATATTTATAAGATAGTTTGGAAACACTTGCGGATTCTACATAATTTAGAAAAATTGAAAAAAGTATTTCTTAAGGCCCCAGTTGTAGCATTCAAAAGAGAAGCTAATTTAGGTGATATTTTAGTTCACAGTAAACATAAAAGAATAATTGACAAAACAGGTTCTACAAATACTTACACTAGTACATATAAAGTTTGTAAATACATGCACAAAAGTAAAAATATAATTAAACATAAGAAAACCACATATCCACTAAATGCTAATATCTATTGTCAAAATAGCAATGGTATTTATGGAATAGCCTGAGAAAAATGCGATGAAAAGAAATATATTAGAGAGACTGGAACAACTTTATATAAAAGAATTCAGAACCACCTTTCATTAATTAGAAATAAAAAAAATGAATGAACCAATAGTACAGCACTTCACCAGTCAAGGACATGACATAAATGATGTAACGTTTGTAGTAGCAGAGCAGCTAAAATTAGGCAATGCGACATATAGAAGAATAAATTTAAGTAAATGGATAAATAGACTGAACACAATTATGCCAGCGGGACTCAACAGAAAAGAATGAACTAATTAGTTCCAATAAATATATCAAAGTTAAAAATAATTAAATAAACAAAATTAATTCAAAAGTTGTGCATGCTGTTGCGCTGTGCAGGCCAAATCAAGGCTGATCCTCAGAGCCAGCATTGCATGATAATATTAATATAAGTTTACAGAAAATAATGTTAACTAGAATTAATATAGATTTAAAGATATAAGTAAAAATGATGTCACAATATATAGAACACCATTACATCATGTAAGAATAAATTATGGATTTGAATATAAACATTAACAAGTAGTTGTCATGCCGTCAAACACCTATAAATACCTCCAATGTTTTGACTCAAACACAGGCTTGAGAAAGATATGTACAACATATCAACATATCGAAACAGCTGGCTCTTTGCTCTTTGAGCTAATATATATATATATATATATATATATATATATATATATATATATATATATATATATAGTACTGGGCTAAAACATGTAGGTCAATTGGTTACACATATCTTTACTTATTTGACCACAAAACTTTTGAACTTTGGAATCCAAATTCAGTTGTCTCCTTCAGATGGTTACTTTAACTCTTAGATGAACCATTCCCTGTCTCTAAGTTAGCTCAGTCAAGTTAACCCTGCCTAGTCTAGAAGGACTGCTGGTGTCCTCATATTTTCAGAGTAGCATACAAACCAGAGCAAAAAAACAAAAAAAACGCTTTTCTAATTCGGGGAACAGAGGAGTAAACCAGCCATTGATTTCATTTACAAAGTTCATGCAGCAGCAAGCCGTCCCCTTAACCAGCACTAAATTGTTTTTTGACAGCCCTCGAAGCAATTTCTCCCCCCTGACATTTGATTTACATATGATCTTTAAACACCGCCGTCGCTGTAATAGCTATTTGGTTATCATTCAAATCCCTCGGCAGTGATGTCACCTGCCTTGATAGGTCATTTTCCATTGCAGCTTGGGAGACGCGGATGCAAAAATGAATGTGTAACTAATGAAATAAACTGATTAAGGGGAGAAATCAATCGCTTTGGAGCCGCAATGAAGATCTAGTACTTAATTTAGCATGGACCTGCAAGGGTACACATTAATAGAAAAGAGCCTAATCTAATTGGCGCTAAATGAAGTACAGTAATAAGCCATGATTCACTTGAGAAGCTGCTTTATTTTCTCCAGCACTACGAAATAACCATTTAAAAGACAACGCAACAGTATGTAGCTAAAACACAAAAATGTGTAGGCATGCACATAGACAGATTATACATAAATATGATTTAAATTGTATGATTATTATTATTATTATTATTATTATTATTATTATTATTATTATTATTATTAATAATAATAATAATAATAATAATAATAATAATGAATTAATTTTTGTTTAAGCAGTGTCTACTTGTTTAGAAGGCATGAGGTCAGAACTCCGTCTAGCATTAGATAATTTGTTGTGTGTTCATCCTATACGTTAGATTCTTCTCAATTGCAGTTTTGTATACTGTTTTTAGCTAGTGCAAATACGTAGAGTCCTTGTAATCTGCAGGCTATCAGCTGATAGCCAACATATCTACAGCAGTCTATAATAAAGAGAAATAATGAAACATCAAGGAAGTTTTGTTCTTCATTATGTATTGTGACAGACAGACACAGTCAGTGAAGAAGGATGGACATTTTGAATGAACATGAATAGTCAAATGTTTTCTTTGAAATGACATTTGCTAACGGTTAAAATTATGACTATTTTAAAATCCAGTTCCACTCTTTGTTACAGGGGGACACAGACCCTACCAGGGCACATAGTGGAGAGGGGCGTCTGTCCAGTTTGTCATAGTTACAGAGCCACACTTGGCCAGTTGTGAAGAAACTTGTTAAGACAATGTTATTGAGTGTATTGTAATCTGAGGGTATATGGAGGCTATAGGCAATCTTTTCAAACCATTTACTCCAGTCTTAAACCACCTGTCCATTTTACAAAACTAGAACCAAACAACTAAGTTCTATATTTCAAGTTCTCCCCAGCACACTCAAAGTGTTTAGTTTTTCATTTTGTAAGCTTACCATGTTTTTTTCTCTCTCTTTTTTTTTTTTAAAAAAGAGTTAATTAAACATCACACTTGCATTTTCACATATATTTTGAGAACTGCTTATCGAATTGTGAAGAAACCTTCCAAAGATATTCTTTAGCACAAGAGAGTGAGTTTACCCTGTCCGTTCATATATTTAGTTTGAATATGTTTTATCCCTGATATTGAAAGTTTATACATTTTTGTACAAACTGTAGCTATAGACCATGGCACTTTTTCATGTTACTGATAAGAGCCAGCTAATTTTCAGGGTTTGATGTCACTGACATGCTTGTTCAGTATCTCCCTGATCATTATGCCTCTGTATAAGACATGGAGCATAGACCACTGTACCACCCTGTAATACAATTCCCCCCCCCATCTTGTTCTCGGATTTGCCTTTTAAGATACAATATGCAGTCTAACAATTGTTTTCCAGCCATATTAGATTGATGAATACATTACAATGATTTGTAGTATGGCCACCACTACATAAGTGCACATTGCTTATACAGCATATGCATGGTGCCTGGTCGCTCCCCTGGTGCTTACCGCTTGTTTCCATTATCTATAGCAAAAATAAAGGGCTGAATGCCAACCGAGGGAGAGGTGGAGGAGGAATGACTAACAAACCAACAAATACTTTTACATTGTGTGTGATATTTCATCAAAATAAAATACTGGACAGCAAGTGTGTATGTAATACATGCAACACAATGGCTTTGGGAAACTTCTTATGATAAAAGGCATGTTCATTGTGTTCATTGCTCCTCACTGGTGATGACTAGTATTTACGCTGTGATATTTAAATAATCTCAAACAGTGTTTTGTTTATTGAGATGTATTGTAGCACATTTCTTGATATGCTTCACATAAATTCTGAGATTACATTTCTGAAGTGCAAGATTTGCTAATCCAGTGAAGGCTTTGCGAAGATCCATGGCTCCAGGAGCATAAGTACATAAGTCCATTTGGTTCCTAATTTATCCCAAGACTTTGTAAAGCATTGGCTAGGTAACCCCTACATAGAAAAATTCATCCTACCTTCTGTCCTAAGTCTGTCTCCACTCAATCTCCAGATGTCTTCTGGTCATGGTCTCCTTGCTGTGCCTAAAATATTGACTAACTTTGTCAGATCCTTTTAGGATTGTTTCAATCAAGTCTCCCTTCTTTGTTCCTCAATAGATTCTGTTCCCTCAACCTGTCTTCATAACTCATATCATTCAGGAATTAGTCAAGTTGCTCTTCGCTGGATGCCCTCCAAAGCTTCAATGTCCTTTTTATATTGGGGGAACCAGAACTGCATGAATTCTAAGTGCAATCTCACCAGTGCTGCTTTTAAATGAGTTCGCTTGACAGGGTTCATCAAGCATACAACTTGGATAGCAGATCAAAATTAGTGAAGTGAAGACTGGCCTCAACCATGTGGTTGGTAGCAGCAGCTTGGAAGCACTATTTCACAATGGGTCTGCGGTATGTGGAAAACAGAAACATACTGTACTGCGTGGCCAGAAAACTCCCTTTCAACAGACTGGTATCATTTCTCTGGTCCTGTTTATGGTGCTATTGCACTGGGGGTGCATTCTTGTGCCATGTACTGCTGTTTTGTTCAAAGAATATCTTCCAGGTAGATGGCAGTACACTTTGATCGAGAGTTGATTTTCTGTTGAATGTTTCTGTTGTCAACTCAGTTATACACAACCTAGCCAGGCCAAAACTTTCTGGACTATGACGGAATTGTAAAGTACTGTAGGATTATTAAACATGAAAAACATAACACTAAGGTTGTCCAACCCAATATGTTGACTATATGTTAGACACCAATTAGAAGTGCATTTAAATACTGGTTAAAACAAACTGTGTATGACATTCTATCTATCTATCTATCTATCTATCTATCTATCTATCTATCTATCTATATATATATATATATATAGTTTTTTGAATTTAGTAGTTGACAATTGCTTTTTTTTTTTTTTTTTTTATCATTTTCTAGATATAGCTAATTATTTTTAGGCTCAGCTCACCGCTACCACCCCGTGCTGACTCGGGAGTGGTGAAGACAAACACACACTGTCCTCTGAAGCGTGTGCTGTCAGCTGACCGCTTCTTTTCACACTGCAGACTCACCATGCAGCCACCTCAGAGCTACAGCATCAGAGGAAAACGCAGCCCTGGGCAGATTACAGGCAAGCCCGCAGGTGCCCGGCAAGACTACAGGCAAGACTGCGAGACCCCCCCCCCCAAGTCGGCAGTGGAATAGCCTGGACTTGAACAGGCGACGTCCAGGCTATAGGGCGCATCCTGCACTCCACACGGACCACCTTTACCGGATGCACCACTCGGAAGCACTTTGTATGATATTTTAATCTTTTTATTTCCAACACAACCGTAACTGGATCCCAGTTAATCCACTGCTATCTTTGTAATTGTAAATGGCAGCCACTTTTTTCATTATAAAGTCATATTTTGTGACCTTATCAACTCTTATGTAGTCTTAAACACAGACATAAATGAAAAATGGGCCCACACACATTTGGGAAACAATACAAATTGAACATCCTTAAAAAACACTCAATCATAAATTTGAGGTAAAACTATTTAATTAATGTCTTCTTTCCCGTCATACACTGAAGAACACATTAGCCGAACCATTTATTAACTTCACTTCCAAAAATACAGTGCAGTTTTATGGCCGGTGTTATTTCTCTGTTTTATAGAGCTACTCCATCAAACTTCAAGACATCAGAGGACACTCTACAAACACACCATTGCCTTACCAACAATGGCAGGTTTAATGTCTATAAACCCATGATAAACAACATAGATTCCCTTTGTGTAAGAGTCATTCCAAGTTTTCCTATGAGCCTTAAAAGCAAGCTACCGTTAGAGTACATAGAGTGTATAATTAAGCTCACACTCTGCTGTAAGTTGGAAAGGCTCAAAATGCTTTGCAGTTTAAAGAGCTAAATTATTTTACATTTATTTTCTACCTAATTTAGAATTTCCAATTCTGCTCTCTCAATGCAGGAACTCCCCACAACAGCTCAGGAGAACTGAAGTGCCAGTGGGCATCCTCCGATCCCACCACCAAGCCTCTTTACAACCAGAAGCTCAACATCAACTGCCGGCAAGCTGCTGGCCCTCGGAGGACAAAGATCAGTCCTGCAGACACATGGGCAGTAGGGGCCATTGACAGTCCATGCTGAATTTTCCCCCTTCAACACTTTCTGTGGCATCCCCAGAAAAGATCAACGATTTCTCACAGCCAGGATGTGAACCTGCGCTCCCCTGACTGTACGACTCGCCCACTCAGAGACATGCAGTGGGAGTCTTAAATAATAACTTTGGGTTGTATTGCCAGTTTTTTGTCCTTTTGTCCATATGAGCCAACAACACTGACAGCAAACATAGTACAGCTGTCTCTAATGGCTGCTAGAGATTGAACTCAATTCACAAAACACATCTGCACATGACGGTATCAAAATCAACACCACCCTAGCCCAGCCTCCAGCCCTGGTTCGATAACAGTTACATTCCCAGGTGCCAGAATGAACACTTTTATTGACACTTGTATTAACTTTGTAGTTTTTTACCTTAATGCATTAATAGCTCATTTACACACACAATACTGGATCTGCACCAGAATCACAGTGTATACACTTCAATGGATCAGTATCTTCACCTGTTGAAAGAGCACTGAACTGCACCTCAGGAAAATATAAATGTCATCATCAAATTTCAGCTACTATCCCTAATAACTAAAATATAATGTGAAAGAGCAGGTTATGAAAAAACAAAGCCATTATTGTATGAAATGGAAGCAATTAATTCTGGTCAAGCCATCACGATTTCCCTTCATTTGCTTCCTAAGTCGAGATACACTACTTGAATACAAATGAAAGGATTCCTACTGTTTCTTAATTACTCCATTCATTTTATCTTCAGTTTTTCATTGAGTATACTTATCCTGGCTAAGATAATACATCCTGTATATTAAGAAGTTAAAAGCTCTTAATTACAATGGAGAAATGGAAGGAAAATATATGGAGCTCAGTCTCATATCATTAAGAAATCCTTTAATATTCCTCATATATTTTATCCCTGAAAGGGTCAAAGATGGAATGAATTCCAAAGACCTGTAGGACAGTGTGACAGGGAGGGCCCTGTAGCTGGTTCCTATGCAAGCTGAGATGCATTGCTGGGCAACCAATTGGGCAGATAGGCTCGTCTGGCACGGAGTGGATCAGGAGGTCCAGATTGGCTTGGGGGGCATGCTCGGGGATGCTGCACAGAACTCAAAAATCATCTGCATCACAGTTCGAGGCTGCTGCATGGCCATTGCTACACAGATGAGTGCTGAGCGAGAACTTGTGTTTGTTTACATCATAGAGAAGAGTGTCCGCTCATCAGCAAATACTACAGAAAACCCTTCCACTCCAAGACGGTGCTTGTGAAGGCATTGCCCAGCTGAGGCAGTTTGAAAAGGCTGTATGAAGAGGCAAGAGTCGTCGTGAGAATGCCGGTACTCTGGGAGCCCAGAGGTATGTCAGTTTAGGGGATGTTGATCCCAAAAAATATAGAGAGGGTTTGTGTAGAGTAATAGTTTCCAGGAGTGTGACATTTCTTTTAGTGAGTGTGACATTCCTTTTAGTGGGACTAGTTCTCACCATTTGTGTGGCAAACTTTTATTTTTAGCTTTGTTTTGTTTAGTTTTGTTTTATTTATTAAATGGGACAATAGGGCTACCATTGCTGGTACACTAGTGTCAGCACTTGTGTTATTAAATCTACGTGCCTGTGTGGCGTGTCAACGCCCAATGCTTTGTGTCTGACTCATGATTATTCAGTGACGACCCACACAAGTAACACATCCCCCTGTTAATTAGCACAATTTTTCCCCTCAAAAAAAGAAATCTGCCTTACCTTGGCTTTGAGATGGTCTGGAGGAACCAAACAGCGTTCCTCTGAAATATGAGTATTAAAGCATTAGGTCTATCATCTGGAAAGCAAAACGTCACATGACCACAATATGGAAGCCATCTTAGGCCACAGGTCAAAGTGAAGGATGCCTTTACATTTTGCTTGAGGAGTTTCCATAGCTAGACAACGATGAAGTTGCCAGCTGAACTTATATATGAGATTAATAGGTGTGGTGGCAAAATTGCTCCTCATAAAGAATGCTTTATGAGTAAGTTACATCTATAGTTCCTCAGCAAAGCCACTATGATGACTTTTTTTTCCACCAGCAGGTAAGATACAGCCCTAGCAACTTCCCAAGCTAAGCACTGCAGCTGAACATCACTGCAGTCATCGAGGATCTGAACATCATAGCTACAATAACACAAAGGCTGCATTGCAAAAGGTGGCATCCCACATTATGAATAGTTGGCAGAAAATTGCTTCTTTGTTATCAGCTCAATACATGATGTGTGTTTTGCTATTTGATATGTGCATGTGTCTACACATCAACACCACTATAAAGAATATACATTGCCCAGAAAGTAATATAAATTATCCTGGAACATGAGAAGGAAAACAAATGCATCAACAGATGGAATCGGCCCGTTTCCAGCAATTGCCTCTGGCAGTACAGGTGGTAATTACATAAAGCATGTAAATATCTGAGCCTCTAGGAAGCACAACAAAATGTAGCTCTGAACCCAGGCACTGGGGGAGCTACTTACCTTCACCCTTCCCCTGTCTTGCCCCTTGGCAAAGCAGGTTGCTTGGGTATTTAACATAGCAGGCAAGAATGGTACACTGATTACGTCAGTGACCTTACAGCAACTAATTCTGTATGTTGGGGACCTGGTATCAAAGACTACCTGGCTTTCAATGTTGTTAGACTAAGTGATGATGAACAATGCCCTAATTAATTCTTGGAGATCGCTCTTGGAGTTTCTCCTGGAGAACTCTCACCAGTGCTGAATACCATATTGTGCAGATAGATGATTATTGAAGCCATCAGTTCAAATAATGTACTGTACATAGAGTCCAGTTATGTACAGTAAAGTTTATGATTAGTAAAGTGTAGCAAGTAATTCAAAGACATTTTGTTTAGGGTTGGCTGATAATTCAAGTTTCTGTTACCAGATCAAAATGTTCACGATCATGTTAAATTATGGTTGAACTCCTATTAACCGTGACTGTCAACCTAGTAGTCATTTTCCCTTTGTTCTCTGTCTGATTTTAGTTTGCTAACTTTATAAAATAAACCACTGCTTTCTCCTAGAGGGCTGGTTGAATTTAAGTAACTTTCCCTCGCCCGATTTATTTACCACCCCCATAAACAAATACAAATCCGGGACAAGCGTGTTGTACACAGGAAGAGCGCCATATAAAAAGTCTATAGCAATAGTGCTTATCTTTTTTGAAGCATCATTAACATCAATTATACACATATTCTTTCTCAGTTCAATAAATAATCTCAAAACCATATATTACTGATAATAACACAATAATATATTCTTGTTCCGACTCTAACTATTGTTTTTTTTCATAACATCAGATAGTGGACATGTTTGGGTTTAGTTTACACAGTAACTGAAGTTTCCAAGTATTAACCTTTCCAAGTAGTATTTATGTACTTTAAAGGGCTTTTAATAAATGCTTTTAAAACCATTTCTTACCTCTTATTAGCATTATCACTGGACCCCTTTCTGTTTGAGGCTCTTTGCCTGCTTTTCGATAATATACAGCAATCCTGTATTAATGTAAATCTGAAAAGAATACCAAAAAGAGAGCATTTGAATAAACATATTTTACTTTAAAATTTGCACTACATATCATATTTATGAACCTACTCTATCAAAAGTTAAGGAAGTTTCCAGTAATCTGGGATACTGGTGGTATGCTCATATTTAAAATGCAACATTTTGGATTAAAAATGTTCTGCTACTTTCTGGTAAAATAAATCATAGACAGCAGAGTTTTTTTCAGTAGCTCAAACTTGTATATTAACAATAAAGCAGAATATAATACAGTGTGTGTTTTTTAAAATATATTTATAGGACAGTAAGCGTCTGTGTATGGGTTATGTCGACACTTGTATCTCATTCACTTCAACTCCAACTGATATTCTCATACACAAATGTTCGCAGTGCTATAATCCTATCTCTGCCATTCACTTTGATTGGGATTCCAAATTCTATTGCCCTGCAATGACAAGACGCTATGCCGTTTCACAGCCTGTCGTAAGCTGAGCCGCTAGTTTGGTTGAAGTCAGACGGAGTGGAAGCTCCAAATAACTTGAATTAAAAAAGGACAATGACAAACTCATCAAGTGCACTTGGAGGAAACTGTCTCCCACCAAGTATAAAAAACCTTAGCTCTTGTCTATAAAAATATTGATTTATTGGGTTGGGAATGAATCATGAGTTTATTTTAATATGCTTGGCATATGTGTATGTTTTTTTAAGAGAAATAATTAACATATTTTGTTATTTGCAGTAAGCTTTTATATAAGACATTAGTTAATTTAAATCTCATGGCCATTTTTTTTTTAAACCCAGCAAAAACAAGATGATTTTTGCATTGAACATTGAAATATAATAAGCCTTTGTAGTGCTTTTTAATATTATGGTAATTGCTGTCATTTTGCCTAGTACTGCTGCTTTTCTTGACAAGCAAAAAAATATACACCATGCTAATGCTGCATTTCTGTATTTTAACCATGTTATTACCCAAGACATTTCAAACCTCTTGCAATAATCAAGGTAGGGTCTAATTGCTAGGTATTCACAAACCATTAGGCCAAGTGTAGTATTGGGCCCATTCCTTGACAAGTAAACGACACGAATATAGCACGAGTACATAAAACAGAAAACACAACTGTAACTAGTCATGAAAAGAAAATCCTGTCTGCTTTTACTCCTTTTCTGTAGACAAAATAAAATAAATAAAACAAAGAAATAGTCTGTGTACACCACACACTAAAAAATTACATTTAACAGTGATGTTTATAGCTGGTTTAACATGTAAATCAATAAAATTAATACATCTACACATTTGTTTGTAAGTTGAAAATGTGTTTAATATACTTTTTTTTTAAATTGATTTTCAGTTTTAATAAAATCTTCAGATAGTGTGTTAATGTGATTATTATTATTGGTCAACATTATTAAAATAGAGAAGTGTCATTTTACAGAAATACAAAACAGTGTGTGGAGCGCCCCGTCACTTTGACCAAATTAAGATGAAATAAAAAGATAGATAGACATACCATCAATTTCCAATTGTTCTATTATTTCTTACCATATAGCGTCTTTCTCTGTATTGTCTTCACAACCACTGACACTGGCATCATTATATTTTTCGACTTTAACAATTACATTCTCATTTCTGTGGCCATTTCTGCGTGGACTAGATAGTGGCAGTCTGACAGCCTCTCCTTTGACTCTGTCCGATGTGCTGTGTACAGAAACTTAGAAGGTTCGCGCAGATAGACCGTCAGTTTGAGACAACAAGGCAATTCTATCTTTGGAGTAAGGGGGGAGTTTGCGTAGGAGCTACAGGAATATACACACACACACACCCCCCCCCCCCAAAAAAAAAGAAAAAAAAGAAATACGCTTGGGCAGTTGTATTGGATTTACCTCTGTATCATGTGAAAGGGTTTCACAGCCTCGCAAACGATAACAAATTTATGCACAAACGTGAGAATCCAATGCACGGCCGTGAGACTCTCAAAATTGTGAGAAACCATGAGTTTCATGGGTAAAACTTTGAGACTTGACATCCATGCATTTATTATATTAGAAAACAATGTCAGACTATTGGCAAGCCCAAGGTGTTTTGATGATCAAACATATGTGTTTTACTACAACAAGCCTGGGTTTGTCCTTTGTGTGTGAGTCATGCAATGAAGTGGTTTCAAATCCTGGTCATGCTGAGTTGCCGATCTTGGCAACATACTGCTACCATACAGCAACAAAGAAACAGCAAGCTGCTGCTTACATTTATGAGCTCTTAGGCTGGTTTCAAAGAAACTTCATTAGAATTTATCTTGGATTATCTAATGTTATCTTAGTTTCAGTAGTCCCAGATTAGTGCTACCCATGGTCTATGAAACCAGCCCTTTGTGATGTGAAGTTTATGTGTAGATTCTCCTAGAGTCGCACAAGTATTTAGATTCTTTTGACCTACATTGATATCCTACTTACTATCCAGTTTATTGCATAACTAGCAGGCATTTAAATTTGCAATTACAAATTAGGTAAGATAATTAACAAGCAGTATGCCAAAACAGTAAGTAGAGGGAAACTACAGCATAGTTACTGTCTCTGTATTTTGAATTGTATTCAAAAGTGGCAATATTAGGCTACACTTCACAGATATTACATAATGCAGGTTTTTGAAAGGTGTATTTTTCCCAACACATGATTTCTGGTAAGACCATTTCGTTTACAAATTAATTCAGCCGTGTCCTACCATTACTAGATTCAATCACACAGTTCTGGTAGAACCATTTCGTTTATGAATTCAGCCATGTCCTACCATTACTAGATTCGATCATGCAGTTCTGACACTGAACAGCTCTTTCCACACATTAGCACTAAATTTTTTCTTCTTTTTTGTAGGATGCTTAGTTCTTTAAGATCTTTAACAATCTTTATGAACCCCAGATCTTTTGTTCTTCATTGATCACACAGCCAATTCCACATCCATTACTGGTGGATAATGGATCTGGGGTCTGTAATAAAGGCATGCTTGGAACGAACTTGCCTGACACATTGTGGCTAATGCAACATCAATATATAACACACATCTGCCGTTTCCACCCATTCAACATCCACAAAATACACCTCTCCATTTCCTTTTCTGCTACTTAACTTCTGATCCACTCTCTCATCTTCACCCACCTTGACCTCTGTAACTCCCTCCTCCTTGGCCTCCCCTCTTACGCCTGTGTACCATTACAACAAATTAAAAACGCCTCTGCCCGTACCATATTCAACCTCTCCCGCTCCTTCCATACCTCCTCCTTCAGCTACACTGGCTCCCTGTCTATTATCGTTGTCTGTTCAAATTTCTTACCCTTACCTGTACAAATCTCTCCATGGTCTTGCCCCACCTTATCTGGCAGCACTGATCACCTACTATGTTCCCAATTGTCCCTCTCGGTCCCACCCTCACCCTGTGCCCAATCTCATTTCCATTCCTTTTCCCTTCTTGCTCCTCTTCATTGAAATAGTCTCCCACTTGATATAAAACAGTCTCTTACACTGCATAGCTACTGTTCCTCCCTCAAAACTCATCTCTTCTCCCTAGTCCATCCTATTGATACTCCCGGTCCCTGACTTGCCCTCGCCCCTGACCTAGCCTCTGGCCCGCTGCTCTCTTAAAGCAACAGGTTTGTATCTCACCACCCTAGCCCAATAAACTTACTCTCTTTCTTTACCCACCTTTCTTTATTGTACCATTTTGTTCTAATGTTGTAAAGTACCTTGGCTATAGGTGCTGTAAAAATGTAAAAAAATAAATGAATTATCACATGCAATGTTCTCAGTACGTATTAAGTGCTACTTTGATCTCATAGTGAATGCCAAGGGAAGCCGACACAAGCATTTCTACAGCTTGTATTAATTGCACATGCAATTATCACACTTAAGTATTCAAGAAACCATTTAGATCTTCATTTAAACATTTACATTTTTACTTTTAAATGCTCTGTCAGAACATTACTGCTATTTTGAAATATAGATTTACCTTGCGATGCTTCAGAAGTAAATACACAATTAAAAAGTTCATATTGACGTCGAAATGGTTTTTTACAAATTCTGTTATAATAAAACTAAAGAATGATTTACAAATAACTTCAAATTACCTGTAAAATAAGTGCAATAAAAATGCAGTACAATTACAGCTACATTTTATTTTCCCCTATACTTGAATCAATTATTACTACAGTAAAGTGCACAAAAGACCAGTTAAAAGAGGCATGCTTTATCTAAATGAAAGGGCAAAAGATCAGTTATTGTGTCTAATGAAAAATAATGAGAATGGCAGATCTTTATTATTATCTTAGATGACTTCATGGTTTCCTTATAAGAATATACTCAGGAAGTCAATCTTCAAATCACTGAGTATATGGCTTAATGCAGAACTGGTGCTTTAATATTTAACCCCTATCTGAAAAATGACAACTGGCCATTGATAAATGGACAGCCAGCATAATAAAATAAGAAAATGAAATAGCCATTGATTTTCAATGAATTTCCACAGATCCACACTTCTGGTTAATTGAGAATATTCACTATAACCTGTAGTGGCATGTAGAAGGGTTGTGGGTAATTCACTGACCAGGAGACAGACAGGTGTACTTGAAAACACCACACAGATGCCCAGTTTTATTTTGAAAGGTGTCTTATTTCTTTTTAGCCCGCAGAGGGCGCTGTTGGTTCGTGGTCTGCTTACCAACTATGGTAAACAGAACCACGGGAATACCATATGATGATACAACAGTTCAGGGTGCATGCGCACTTGCAGGTGCTTCAAACAATAATTCAAAAATAGAAGGCAGAAAGAAAAAGGGAAAATAAAACAGTGACAAAACTATAAAGAAAAGGTGCTGCACTTTGCAGCAATATCCCGGTCGCCGCTGCCCGTGAGACCCGGATCACTGTCCTACGCTGCCGGCTAACTAGCCTGCTCAGCTATACTTATTCAGGGGTCTGCCCAAGGGTTCCCCGCCCTCACTGTCTTGCTCTGAACCTCCGTTCCGTTCTCTCCAACTGGTTCTCGGTCGTGGACCAGCGTTTTCCGCGCTCTCGGTGCGTTTAAAAGGGCAGACCTGAGGAAACAACAGAGCGTTAACTTATAGGGCTAACAATCTCCCCAAGACCCGCCTCTCAGCCATTCAGAGAGGGGGAAAGTCTACACACCCACTTTCCCACCTCCCCGTGTCACTGCCATGACTCACAGGCGGTTGTTGGACGACTGCTGCCCTCTTCCTGCAGCACCGTGAACATGCCAGCAGAGTCAGCACAGATCTCCCCCTGCTACATGGCATGATAAAATACTTAAAGAATCCTAACCTGTTTCCAAAGAAAATATACATACAGTACTTATACTAAAAACTGTTACTTCAAATGCAAATACTATTGTATTACAAGAAAAATAATTATGAAGGAGAGGAGGCCATCAATGCTTGTCCAGCTCCAAGTAGCTCATTGATCCCAATACCTTGGGTCTTAAAGGGATCCCAGTGATTCAGCATTGACAATGTGGCTTGATAACCCAATCCATACTCTCACCACAGTATATAAAACAAGTCTTCCATTCTTTGTCCTGTGTCTGTCTCCACTAAATGTCCTTACTGTGTCCTGTGGTTTTGGTTTTGGTGCTGCATTTAAAGTAGTTAAACATAGTGTTTGACATGAAAACATTTTTGTCTCAAACATTTCCACAGTTGTACATGCGCAGAAGTTAGTTGCAGCAAACATTTACATCAGGAATGTGGTTACTTTTCAGTAGTAATTGATTAATTCTGGCATGAGCAATGTTTCATAACCTGGAATAGAAGGATACATAGCAAAAAACATGTTGTAAGAAGGCACTTCATGCACTGTACTAAGAGTAGCAGATTAATGGTTTGTGTGTGGGAATGCAAATACTAACATCATCTTGAATTTATTAGGGACCAGCAGGACGAATTACCTTATCTAAATGTATAAACATTTGGAAGATCTACTATCAAGTTTTGGAATCTATCTTGCATTCACTCAAACCCAACAACAGAATGACCAGGCAGAGTCCTGCTCCCAATTATGCAGCTTTGCTAAGCAGATGTGGAGCTTGATTTAAGGAAAATAATTCTCTTAGTGCAGCTGTTTAATTTAAGTTTAAACATTATTTTCCATTCTGTACTTGTCTTATAAACAGTATACTCCATAAACGTTCCTGGAATGCTATGGTAAACAATGGGCCATCCTCATTTGTGGAATGTCTATAGTACTCCATGAATGCTCATGGTATATCCTCTGTTTATGTGGAATGTGATCCATTAGACCTAAAAAAGCTAAGCTGTGTAACTATTTAGCATCAATCAAGGGAAAGCAGCTCTCTGACTTCAAATAGGGACAGGAGAGTAGGTGATCTAATGGCTAACTTGTCTATATAAACAGTGTCCTGGGTGTTCCTGGAATGGTTTGCAAAAACTGGTAGAATCTTTGGTCACAAGTGGGTTGTAACAGATCGAGCTTGTAGTGCGTAGCAACACCCGTGCTACATTACAGTGGCCCAAATCACATGTTATTTGTTGTTATTTGAATCCTTGTTCACTGCTGCAACACGTGTCCTCCGAAACGTGCTCCTTCCAATCCGTCATTTTTCCCACTGCGGATCCGCAGCGAGGCCACCAGACCTATAGTGCTGGAGGACAACATAGATCTGGTGGCTCCACTGCAGAACCACAGGCACCCGGCCCATTTGTTTTTAAAGAAGAACGTGCTTGAAGATACATGCTTTGGGATATAGAAACACTCATTTATTTGCCAACCAGTTTATAATTGGGATCCCAATTATTAAACTTTCATAAAAGTAGAAATTACACAGAACTCTGATCTTCTGGCTAAATCCAAAAATAAATGACACCAGTCTCCAATTCACTAACCAGTCTCCATTTCCACTCCCTGTAAATGGGGCCCAATCATCCCTTTACACAAGATGTTGCAGCTTGGCAGTTCTCTCCAATATAAATATCTTGAAATAATTGCTTTCTGACTTATTCACCTTTTACAAACTGACTGGGTTATACATTTAAAGAGGGAAGAAAAAAAGATTGTAAATAACAAAAGAAAGCTGCTTTCCTCTTTACAAAAGGACAGCACACAACGAAACACACAATTACTGCTGGACTGAAAAAAAGCAGCGCCTGGTTCTTTTAGCCTTGTAGTAAATTCCCATTCCATTATCAGGGAAGAAAAGTTGCTATTCCAACCTTTTGTAGACCTTATTTCATGTGGAGGCCGCAATAAAAAAAAAAAAATATAGCCTGTTATAAATATATTCACAGTAATAACCCTGTAAAGATAATATTGTAACCATAAAACTTTATGGCACAACCACAAAACAAGCTGCTGCCTAATATATCTGTATAGATTATCCCAAGTGTGCGAAAAGCTGGCTGTAGGTGATAGGCCTGTATACATTTAGTAACAGGTATTTCAACTGGAGCATTCTGAACCATATCACCGCATGAGGCAGTAAGAATTTAAATATTATGAACATTATTTTGAATAGCGCTTATATCTATATATAACCTTGCACTGCTGCAGGTTCTATCAGGAGCATGCAGCTTGAACTATAAATACACAGAAAACCTAACAGACAACAGCAGCGACAGAAGAGCCAATATCAGGGCCTTGTTTTAATCAATGCACATGTCTGATCCATAGACATGTCCTGCTTAAGTTAATCTGCCATTGCCATGGAAAGAGGGACCCCAACCTGGCCCTGACCAAGTTGCTGACTTCCTATTGACAGGTAAAAAAATCTATTGAACTGGCGCTGGACTGCAGTGCCCTGAGGTGGCTTCTTGCATCTGAATGAGGTTATTGATCTGGTATAGATCAATGCTGAATTTATAACACAGGGAAAGGATGAATCAATGCATACTTAATGTGTGCGTGGAGGACAGGGTGGTGACATGTTTGAATAATCAGTAGTGTAGTTTGAGCAGTGATCTTTAATGTGTTTTTCCATTGCTGCCACTGTATAATTCACACACACAGATCTGTTTTACAAATAGCAAGTTGCTAAATTGGTATAAGTGAATGCTAGTAAATTGTGGCCTGTTTTGCCCTAGTCAAATAACTTTCTGGCATAAATAAATGATCCCCTCTTCAAATATATGATTTTAATGAGTACTCTCAAAGTACTCTAAAATGTTATCTATTTTCTGGTAATGCAGAATGTCTGTAAGTGCACTGTTCCTTTTACCCTTGACCACTAAATATCTTGGTGTGCCTGAATAGATAATCGCCTCCTCTTCAAATAAATGCCGAAGATATAAATGAGTTGCTACTGGTTTATTACCAATACAGCACAATATGTTCACCCACCAAAGAATGTATTTCTGAAATGGTAAATGAGTACTAAGACTGACAATGTTGAAAGCGGGTACTGTACAGTACGTGGGCTTGGAGTATAACATGTATATTAACACTAACACAAAAACTAAAGTTCATAACATTCCATTCCTTTTTTGTTTCTGCACAGACCTACTGAATCTAAAAGTACATGTCCAGTGAAACAAATCTTAAATTAGAAAAAACCTTAATGCCAAAGGATTGTGATATTTTGCATTTCAGAAGGGGTTGGTCAGTAAACAGTATACTGTTGATATAGTATACTATTTTTTGCTATGGAAACATTTAAGAGGTGTATGTAATATAGGCCCTGTGCTTTATATAAAGGATGCAACCCAGGGCAGCTCTGTCGTGTGCATTATATATAGGGTATGAGCGAGATGCATTTACTAAGTTGCTCAAGCAGCATTAGCCTAACTTCAGGTTAGCCCCTATTGCATCTGCATTCATCACATCTTAATACAGTCACTCATTGCTTTGTCTTGGCGCTGTGTATATTTGAAAAGAACAATCTCATGTGTTCCTTTGTTGTTGTTTTATTTTATTTTTTACCTTGGCAACTATATATGCTGCCAGGCAGTCAACTGTGCTAAAAGGAAAACAAATATATGTCTGCCTTAACTAATAACATTTGCAGAAAACAAAATTCCAGAATAGCGCACTTGCTGTGAAGACCAAGCTACTTTTGAATATTTTTACAACATTCGTTACAATGCATTGGTAAGGAATCTTGAATAATCAGCCATGAGTATTCAGTCTATTTGGTTGCAAGTTACTGTAATACTAATAAGTCTAGTATGATTACTAGTGATAATAATAGGTTTGCATGTCGTGAAATATACCTCTAATCTAAATCCAGTGTGCAAATTAGCCAAATCAAAATGCTTTCCTATTTAACAGGGTCATTTAATAGTTTCTATATACAAATACAGTGGCTTTAATAATAACTGAAGCTTTAATTTACTGTAAATAAGAGTAAATCAGGACTAGAAAAAATACCCTAAATTGTGAGGTGACCTTTTAAAAAGGTTTTACTGGAATAGAATGCACAGGAAAGGAAATATTTTACAGGACAGTAGAAAACAATTAGGGCTACCCACTGCCAATAATCATCTCAAATTAAACTAGCACTGGGAGACAGGCCATCACATAGTTTACTGTAGACTGATTGTAGTGCTCTGCATTAAAAGTATGTTTAATTTGGATTAATGTGGTGCTCTATGAGAACCTCACAAGTCTACCCAACAGGTTTGTCTTGGAAAATATTTTCAATTTTTTGGGAGCAAAATCATTGCCTTGTTGACAGATGTCCTTTCATTGTTATATGACCAGTTCATTGGTAAGGTTTGATAAGCACAGTCAGGAGCGTGCAAGAGAACATACTGTACTGGCAAGGAGTTAACAAGCTTAATAATTACTGCTAAGCCTCAAATCAAGGAGGAGGCAATAAAGCCAGGTTCCAGAAGTTCACCAGCATATTAAAATACAAATATCATTTTAAAACAGAAGCCAAGTTAAGAGTCATAGCCCTGGTACTGAATGTCCTAAAGATAAGGAAGTGATTCAGGAGTTTAGTTCCCAAGTGTGCTATCAGTTCAGGCTATTGGGCTATAAATAACAACAGACCTGTCAAAAAAAGCTCAGGCCTGTTAGCTCCACACTGCCTCACTGTTCCCAGGCTCTAGGGCTTCTGTATCAGTGTGGCAGCACAACCACAAAGCCTGATCTTTTTACTACAGGGAGTCCACCGGCTCTTATCTTCATTTCCTTATATCCCAATAAACGTCATACCTTCTGAGGATGAGAACCTTTCCATGAATGACAATATTATGGAAAAATCCTAAATAATAATAATAAAAAGATTCAATATTTGTTTTCTTGTATTTTCTGGCAGTAGAGAGCAGGAAGTTACTCAAGTGGTTCCTATGGGAATGTTATTGATACAGTTTCTCGCGTGACCTTTTTTATTTAATAAACGTTAAAACTGCTAGGTCTTTTAAAGCACAGGTTTATTACTATGGTCTGCTTGTTTTTCTGTTGTTCAAGCAATGGGTGCCAACTTAACTCCACAACCTAAATTACACTGTTTAGCAAACAAGTCAATTATAAATTATCAGAGTTATCTTTTAAAAAAAAAAAAAAAAAAGGGATGACTGAAACAGAAAATGATCTACAAAGTGACTCTAAACAATACATTAGTGAAGATTATTTGGCTTTTTAAAAACAATGCACACGGGTATGCCATTTATCCCCAGCCCCAACTGTACATTCAAAACCCTTCAGTAACACAAAACGCTCAATATTCTGCGGCACCGTATGCAGATGTGGATGTCAGATGTTTGTTTGACAGACAGACAGACAGGGCTCCTCTATGTACCCCCAGATTCTGATATGCTTAATAACTTGTTAGAGAAAGTACTTTGAAAATGCTATCACAATTGGAAAAGAGCGATATGGGAAACTGACATACAGAAAGGCAGATCATACCATATTGTTTAACTTGTGCTAAAGGTCCATAGCAAGTTCTGTGACAATTTACAAGCGGTTTTCTAGACGTACTCTAAAATGTGACACATATGTACTTCTCCATTATACCTTGAATAACTTTAAAGAATGAACATTACAACTTCTGACACATTTCTTTTTTCTAATAAAATTAGATACCAGTACATTGTTATTCCTTTTATAAATACTAATAGAAACATTCAATATTACCACTGAAATGCACCATTTAACAAATACTGTATATGCATGTTTTGTCGGTTTTCAAAGTGATTCTGAAGGATTATGCATGCAGTTATACAGTGTTATGTAGCTATTATGGGGTGATATGTACAGTGATGAATTTAAATGAAGTGCAAATGCACACTATTTTATTTTTCACATAACACATTCAACTAAATATTTGGAAACCAATGACAAAAGAAATAAAGAATGCTATGTATTATTATATACCCCCATTATTTCCTTCCTACCAATAACATCTGCTAAACCCCTATTTAAACCCCAAGCCATGAGTTCGCTCTCTGTCTTGCATTTCTTGTTTTCCACCATCCTCCTTTCCTCCCAACTTACGCTTTCCTCCTCTATTCTGCTGCTCCACTTCTGCAATGGTCCCACTCTGGGGGTAAAGTGAAGCTCACTTCCAACCTTAGAAGCCCAGCTGCTGCTGACTTTGTCCTCCACAGGGGAAAGTTCTCAGCCAGAAGGGAGACCCCTGGCCAAATCTATCTCTCTGTCACCTTCCCATTTCCTCACTTCTAGATCCCCATTGGGGGAAGTATTTGTTGCTTTGCAGCCTTGGAGACTGGCCGGTCCATTCTCACCTCTGTGAAGGCTGCTCTCCACGAGACAAGGAGAATCTCCTTAGTCATCTCTAAGTCATAAAGGTCATCTCTCCTATTATCAATTCTCGAGGTCTCTTCCTCTTCGCAGCCCTCGATCATGTCCTGTGAATAACATTTTCACATATTTTTTTTTATTGATTACTGATTGATCAATGAATAACACCTGTGGGCATTGATCGATTAATCTTGTCTCCTTGAGTGTGGCATCAAAAAAGTTCTAAAGACTATGGCAAAAGGGCAACTGGAAGGTATACCCAACATTTCACAATATCTCAGAATGAAGAAAAAAAGACGGCAACTCTCAACATTTGCTCATCAGTGTTTTCCTTTCACGGCAGTACTACATGTTTATCGTATCTTCTAAAAATCAAGTAAGTTGATTTTTCTTTTTATTCAACACATTTTTTTTCAAACGGTATCAGAGAATTAAGTTCTATTTTACTTTTCCTTCAGCCAACTAAAATAAAATAACACTCAATAAATTACACTTCTCTTCAGCTAACCTAAATAAAAGTTACCTCTGTTAGTTTGAAACTTGAAAGCTTACAGCACACTAAAACGGATCTGTTAAATGCAGCATTCTAGGTTGTAGTGCAGCTGCTAATTTTCAGTAATATATATGCTCTTGATGCATTTTTTAAATCTTTTTCTTTCAGACATGATCAGTCTAAACACAATGCAGCAAAGCTCAAGATAAAATGCCATATTACGTCACTAAAAGCGATTGCTTGTAATTGTCTTTCAATACAATTTCATATCACTAGCAAACAGGTGGAATTAATTGATTAATCGAGCATGTAGATGTCAAGATTAAAACTCCTAACAATAATGAACTGTTTCTAGACATCACCCATATAAACTCTATTTTACTTTTACACTCTTCTATACAGCAGCAATGCCTATATAAAACGCTCTGTGTTATGTTTTAGGGGTATTTTGTTTTTGTCTTTTAGTTTGTGACAGGAGAACGTTTCTGGTGTAAACAACCCTTGAGCATGTTCTGTGAAACCCAGAGGAGCCGCTCTGCAGGGACTCTACCAATCAGTGTGTTGCCTGCTGGTTGGAAAACATTTGTGTCACACACCAGGCTGCAAGTGTGCTCAGTAGAGTTGTGTTGGTCCCTGAAGCACAAGGTCAGCTCCCAGGGTTGAGTTGAGCAGCTGCAGACGTTTGAGAGAGATGGCTGTTTGTGTGGTGATATTGCTGCCAGACCCCCCTATTGGATGCTGGCAATTTCTCATTTAAAGGGATGGACTCTTTTAATGAGGAAATCCCACACACAACAGGCCGAGAGTGAAGTCTGACCCCGGATTTATTTTCATCCTCTAAACATGCTCTTTAATTCTATATTAACCGTGCTGTTTACAGGACATTACTACACACTGGTACTTAAAATATAGTAAACTGAGGTCAGTAATATTTGAAAGTGGTTTATTAGGATACACCATGGTTTATTCATTAAAATGAAGACCATTGTTATCATAATTATAAATTACGTCCCTTTTGTATACAGTAGATGTCATTTTGTGCATAAAACACACTGCCATGAAAAAGATTAGAACAAGTATTAAAATAGCATTTTTTAAATGGTTTACAGTGACTAAAAAGAGTAAATTTTTTTTTAAAAATTCATCTCCCATAACTATTTGTATACATCACTCCCTAAAAAACATTTTCATTTCCATTTGCTGCATAGAACTGTGTTTTCCTGCCATTATATATATATATATATATATATATATATATATATATATATATATATATATATATATCATATATATATATATATATATACGTATTATGCATATTATAATATTTAGATCTAAATTAGTGTGCACTATTGAAACCGCCAAACTCCTTTCACTTCTGACAGGATTTGAACCTGTGTCAGAATATTTACATGATCAATAGATATGCATGGGGAGGGGGTTTAACACATGACAGGTAAGCATTCATTATTCAATAAGGTCTGCACAGTATATTTTTTCTATACAGGATATTGTAATTCATTTGTGCAGCTTCACAGTGCTGTAGTTTTGCTGAACTGATTGACTGCTTTGTCCACACTGTTTGCCAAACGTCGGACAAAAAGGTTTACAAAAGTGCATGGCCCTTAAAAATCTATCTGGCATCCCCTAATTGGTATCTATTGGCAACTCATGTTACAGTCATTGGGCTGGAACAGTGTTGGGACACATTAGTCTGGGCTAGATTGGAGGCTGTGCCCTGGAGGAAAAAGGAAATCACAATAAAACAGTACATTAATCTACTGAGACGCCAGATCCCCACAGACTTGCTATAGCTTCTGTGCACTAAGAGGACCATTGCAATGCTGTTGAGCCATGATGAGCAAGAACACACTGGCAGCCTTCCGGTATTGCTTTTTTTTGTTGCTTTTTTATAAGCAATGTTCTTTCTTTTTAATAATATAAAAAAAAAAAATCTTGAAGGCAGTAAAATGTAAGGGTGGAAAAAGGTTTAAGTGGAGAGCAGCTGCTAACAGATTCATTAAAGTCGCTCCAGAGCAGCTATAAAAAATCAATTTAGTTCACCAGGCGTCCTGAACGAGTGCCAGCGGCAGGGAAAGCATCATCTCTGAGAGCTCTCCAGGCCTGAAGTGTCACAACGATATTACCAGGAGTGCAGCATAATAGCTCTCCATTGTGTGAAATAATCATACTTATCACACAGAGATGCTGGCCTTGGGTTAGAGGTCACTTTTCAAAGGCTTGTTGGAGAAAAGAAAGGACAATAATACTATAAAAAGCTGGAACATGAAGCAACGACACAAGTTCTTCTGAGCATTGGAAGAGAGAAATAATAATAACAATAACAATAATACCATGGATATTAATAATACATATTACAATAATGCTACACCTAATAATAATACTACAGTCACCACCACTTACAACAGGTGCATTTGTGTTAATATGATTCACCTGCAGTAAGCGATGGACGGTATAAACTCCCACACAATAACCTGACATTCAAAATGTCCCCCAGTCACCAGTAGTCAAAACAAACAAGCATGTACGCAGTTAAAAATATTTATTAAGACACTCATTATTAATAAAAAAAATATGTATTAAAACCTATGAATGTAATAAAAAGTATAGTAATCTGTGGCGTATCCGACTGCGATGGGACCAGAGTAAGGGTGGATATGTAAAAAGGCAGCTATATGAATCCTGTTTTAAATAAACATTATACACATCTGTAACAATTACTTTACTACATTATTGTTTTGAGATTCATCTTTTACTAGGGAGCTCCTCTAAATCCCTTGTTTAAAAAGATACAGGGTATTAATGTTTGTGACAAAGTAGGCGTCTGCCATGTAGATGCGTGCATTCGCTGCAGGAGATCGAGACGGAGGTTAAAGTTGATATGCCCCGCAGGCGAACAGGATTTATTTACATATTGTAGAGCTGCAGGGTTTCCAGGATATAATGAGACAGCGGTTGCCGTTCAAAGCAGTAGGAAACCACTGTTTTTTGTTTCGCTTTTAGTAAACAATGGCTCTCATTCCTCTCCTCTCACTTAAAAACTCAATCTCTCTTAACTGTCTCTCTCAATTCTCCCGCTTCTCTCTTTCAAACTGTCGTCTCCTCATACACACCCAAGTCCCTCCCCCTTCCTTCACTCATTGGTCCAACACTCCCCATCTATGACTGCTCATGTCAAACCTGCTCCCACCCCCTCAGTGACACACTCACATACAGGCAGTTTTTCAGCTGTAGTCACACAAGCACCAAAACACACAAAGAACGCTAACAGATCTAAACAAGAACAACAGTTTAAAATATACATTACAGGAGTACTCCCATCCCCTTCCCCAGTCCATAATCAGGTCCGTTGCTTCTTTGTTCCCTGTTTTCTGAAGCAATGTTGCTTGCTGACTGACAGAGTTCATCCAACGAGACATTCTATTTGCACTGAATTTTCGTGCTGATGCTCATCTCTTTTCTCTTTCCAGCCATGCTTGCTTGCTGTTGCAGTCAGTGTTGTTTTTTCAAACTGTAAACCTGACACTGTACAGGGATTAAATAGCCAAGGTACAGTACAGAAGTAATCACTCAGTAACGAGGTGCAAACAGTCGATTGATCGATCTGTCAAGCTTGTACTACGGTAAAGTGCTGCCTTTTTTATTGAAATCTATGTGAATGGCAAGGTATCAAGGTGAAAATGTCTTTTTTGTGGAATAGTAAGAGCGATTACTATGGAATAAAGCAGTGCATTTGTTATTTAAAAAAAAATATATATATATATATATACACATAGTCTTCACCAATTTTTTACCCTGGCTTTTCAATTTTGTACACCCAATTACTATCTGTATCCTTGGCTCATCGCTCGCAACCCCCAGTGGGGGCTTGGAAAACGGTGGCTAGAACATGTGTCCTCTGAAATGTGCTCCTGCTAATCTGTCATTTTTCACACTGCAGATCCACAGCAAGGCCACCAGACCTATAGTGCTGGAGGACAACACAGATCTGGCGGCTCCACTGCAGAACCACAGGCTCCCTACAGCCACAGGAGTCACTGATGCACTGTGAACCATGGATTCCCCTGCTGACCTAAGCCCTCCCTACCTGGGTGGCACTCAGCCAATTGTGCACCACTGCCCTAGGAACCCCAAGTCACTGTGACAGAGCCTGGATTTGAACCCGTGATCTCCAGGCTATGGGGCGCATCCTGCACTCCACATGGAGTGCTGTTACATGAAGCGCCACTCTGAAGTCCCTCATGTGTTTGTTATTTAAATCTATGTGGATGGCACATAACAAGATCCAAGCAGCTGAGTTTGCCCGAAATATACGACGTGCTTAACATAGTATAAACGATGCCTTTATTATTTAAATCAATGAGAATGGCCAACGCCATTTGTCCAATATAAACAGCTGCCATAAATAACCTTGTATGGTGTAAGTGGTGGCGACTAATACTATTACTACTTCACCAGGACACTTTGGAGGGGATTTTCAAAAGTTTGTAATTGATAACTCCAGTGTTTATGAAGATTTCAGTATGCAGCACTGATTTTGCTGTTTTCAAGCGATCGCTATGCCTAATTCGTGATTAAATAAATTGTGAGAATGCAATTTCTGAAATTATGTTGATTTCCGAAATAGTGTTAATATCTTAACGAGCAATTCTTGTGACTATTTTTTTGCATGGGAATTTAAAAGGCAAGGAGTTAATTTGCACTTGGAAAAGGAGGGGTTTAATTATCACCTCACCTTGAAACAGTATTTACGTTATTTGGTGTTAACAAAAATAGGATAAACAAACTTCAGTATGGATTGAGAGTGGCAGCAGTTTCAACAGCAGTAGCAGCAAATTCAATTTTAGAGATTGAGCGCGAGTCAGACCCCGGCTGCGATGCCGACAATACAGAGAGAGGGTGTACAGCACCAGGGTTCATTTACAAGATGACAATCTAAAATATAGGGCATTTTGTCAACCTCTGCCAGACTCCATGGGAGGACCTTGAATTGCCTAGAAAAAGGGGCCGTGCCGTAGCCACGCATATAAAGTTTTCGGTTTAGCAGCATTGTCCTTCTATGTCTCTGGGTCATTTCAAATGGTCACAGGTGACTTGATAAAGAGGGTTAATGATTATATCAGTATCCCATTTAATCAGGAGCAGCTAAAAAATATTAAAAGGGAGTTTTATGACATTGCTGGATTTCCCAGAGTAATGGGAGCCATCGATTGCACACACGTTGCACTCAAATCACTGCAGCACCATGCTATCATATGTATTCACTTGGTTTAACCATTTGTAACCTTACGGAACGTCTGTTGTATTGATAAAATGATATACAGTTATTTCGACCTATTGTATTGTTACTACCATGTAAACTCAGGATACATACATTATATGTGGATATGTACATTATATACGGATATGTACATTATATGTGGATTCGTACATTATATGACAGCTGACCTCTACTGTAGATGTTATTTGAATTATACAAATAAAAACCTAAGAGTAAATAAGTAAATCTTGGAACAGAAAACGGCATACTATTGCAATAAAGTTTCCTTGCAGGTGATTGCGGATTTGCGATGCGTCCTTGTTAGGAAGTTCTATCGTAATTTTAAAAGCTTAATAAATATATAATTAAATGTTACATACATGGTATACATGTATAATTACTAACAACTACAAACACAAATGGTACTTCTAACGTATTTATTTATAGCCTACAATCTTGCAAACTAAAATACATACAAAAGTAAATTCCAACCAAACCTACATAGATGACTTACCCCATCTGCCCTATCCACAAAAATAAGGTATTTTTTATAACAAAAAAAGATTACAAAATTGATGTTAAAAGAATTGTATATAATAAGCTGTAGCAAAAAGGTTTATGTTTTTTTTTGTTTTTCCTTTTTTAAATCCGTGCAGTCCAATTTTTACCCACATGCCAGATTTTATCGTAGATCAGCATTTTATATGTGTTTTATATATTTAGTATTCTAAATAAAAGTATATTCTGGATGATAAAATGCAAAAATTTGTTTACAAATTTAACACAAAATACTGTAGATATTCCCATTATTTTTTGTTTCCATTTGGCTGCTGCTTGCCATGGGAGAGACTCCTCCCTGTACGCTAGTAGTTTCCATAACAGCGAATTATGCTTCCATTCATTTTTCTTGATCTCGTTAACATGCATTTTGATTAACGAGTTCCCCTTATTTAGTTGTTGAGACAGAAAGCGATCTACGTGACCTGTGACAATTACGCTTTTTAAAGAGAAATTTGTTCATTTGTTCATTCATTGACTGAATTTCAAAGCATTATCGGATTGATTTTATTAACAAATTTCATCTGAAAATCACTTGCTACTAAAACTCTCGTTACTGTACCGCGAGATCAATACAATAACAGTGATGGTTGAAAATCCCCTCTGTTGTGTAGTTCCTAATACTGTACATCACACATTTTTGATTCTTCCAGTCCTGGTGAAGAACAAACATCCTTTTCTTGGTTTTGCAATGTGAACAAAACTGCATGAGTTGATTTAAACTCTGCTTTTCGGGGAATCAAAGAGTAAGGGCAGCCCTGATTTTAGTTCATAAATACAGAACCACATTAATGAAAATTCCCCCAGATAGCCTTGGAAGTAGAACGCATTAGAGGCGGCAGTGCGTTTCTTTTCAGGGAGAAACCCTGTTTGACTGCTCCTCTATTAAAATGAATATTTAAAGATGTCCCATGGGGGGCAGTGAAGCCGTCAATCAAGAGTTACATTGTTTTAAACAGAGAAATCAAGTCAATCAAATTCATGGACCCAGCTGCAAGAGGAGACTGGGAGTAATATAACATCAGGGTTGTCGGCACCAGAAATATGGTCACTTTATATGTACAATAGAACACATGTATCATGCTTCTTTGAAGTTGAATTGCAGACCTTGCAGCACAGTCTAACAATGGCATAATAAAAATAGATCATTCATGATACATTTTGCATCTACTGGTATTGAATCATAAGCTCATATCTTAGTGTATTTTTCTATTCATTACCACAGTGCCAGTACCAGCCAGTGTGGTGTTCTATCTAATACAGTCCCATTATATGTGCAGCAAAATAGTTGGCTTGTATTATATGCTCATTGCTGTAAATAGCAACAAGAGGCCTTAAATTAATAATCTTCAACAGCTACAAAAATACTGAAAGGGTTGCTTTGAAATGCAATGTGCTTATTTGAGGTAAAAAAAAAACAAAACAAAAAAAAAACCCTTTGAATTATTTCTAATGTTGTTCCTACCATTGGTAACATGTTATATGATATTACACAATCGCATCTGGAAACTTTGTTTAAGTTACACTCTGTTGTTGAAGGGTTCCCGTAGACTCTCCATATCGATATCCCAGAGACACCATTGGTTATTCTAGCAGGAAACCTGGCTGATTCGTTATGGGGACAGACAGGCCATTCACTACACAAGTGCCTGCTAGGTTGACAGCTGGAAGGGGCATTCAGAGAACGCTAATATATGCTTTTGACAGGGTTCTCCCTCCGCTCCTGGGTGTATTTGGTTTATAGTGTATACTTTAGGTGGTGTTGTTGTATATTTGTATTGGTGCATGGGGTGAGTGTGTTGGTGGGGGGGGATATAGAGGTGGGATGAGAATTAGGCTGGAGCCTTGAATTCAATAATTGATTAAATGACTAATTAAGCCACAGGTGTTTAAATAGGGTGATCACAGGTGATACAAGGCTGTATGTTCAGAGACAGAACGAGAGACGAGAGATTTGAGACATGAGTTGTGAGTTAAAGATAGAAATAGAGAAAGATCACTAACAATTGCTACATGTGTTCGTTCTACACCAGCACAATACTTGTTTGGTCCCGTGTTCTGTTTTGTCTCCTTGTTTTGGCCATCATGCCTTTTGTTTTGTACCAGTGTTTTGTGTTTTGTTCAAAACCTTTTATTTATTATTATTAGGCGTGCACATCAGCGCTTCACTCGCTGTACTGTTGTCTGTTTACTTCCAGGTCTCTGATGTCGCTACGCAAACTATCCGTGACAAGCTGAAATTTCATCCATAGGTTTTCTAGGTAAGATCAGATTACAAATCTAAAATGCGACACCGAATAATAATAATAATAATAAAACACTGTGAGGTGGAAAGCACACACAAATGTTGTACTATATGAATAAAATGGGTGGCTTCTGTACGTAGTATTACAAATAAAAGTAGCTGCCTGTTCAAAGAAATAGTGTGGATGGAGTAATTTAGCAATTCAGTGCAGCTGTGTGCATAGTATTAGACTAAAATCTATTGCAGTAATCCTGTAGAAAATATTTTACCGTACTACTGTACTACCACTGTACTACTAGTAATAACACAGATACTGTAATAGGCTTTAGCTTGCACATTCAGGCCCTGATTCCACAAATGTGGAGATAAACTTATGCATAAAATAAATGAACTGTGTATAATGTTGCATTTGTTTGTAGATATAGTATAGTGCTTTTTTCTTTACAGGTAAACACAAAAGTTTTTACCTCCTTGCCTTTTCATGAAATCTGTAATGATTCTAAGTGGTTCTTTTTCAATTAATAAATATTGTGGCAAGGTATTGTTTTGTATTTGTGTTGTGTTGTTATTATTTAAATGTATGGTTTACTGTGATAAAAACATTGTTTATTGTTGTTATTGTTTTACAGCCTGGATGAGGTTAAAATGCCCCATCCAGATAAAATGGTGAGAATGAATGATCAACAGCGGGTGATCATTGACAAACTGGCTGCTGACCACGTGTATGAGGAAACCCTGTACTGAATGTGGTCGAGGGATAAACTAGGTAATTGATAGCCAGTTAATCCCTTGGCCACAATATAAAAACAAGCAGCTTTGGCTGACCGGGGTTAGTGTGTTCAGAGGCATAATGAAAGACATTGTGAGAGAAGTCAAATTGAAGCTAAAAGAGGCATTTGCTACTCATGCTAGTTTTAGACTAGCACGATAACTGTTTGGTTCTGTGTCTGTTTGTCTGTTTGTTTTGGCCACTGTGCCGTTTTGTTTGTTTGAATCTTTTATGTTGTTATTAACGTGCGCATCAGCACTTCCGTACCTGCCATATAACCAAGGCTTTATGAAAGTAAGAGGCAGCTCCATCTATTTGAAATATATGGTATAAAGGTTAAAGTATCTTTTTGTTCCACTGGCAATATGCTGCTGTGCGCCAGATGGTGCTGGATCTTACTTCTATAAAGACACTTCTGGCTCATCTAATAACTAGAACAGCAGAGCATTTCTGAACTCAGTACAAAGCATACAAAAATATATACAAATGTTAAAACACAACATCTGAATAATTGCGATAAAAAACGCTGCAGAAATCATAAAAATGAAAGGGGACTGTGCAATACAATGTAATTCAAAGCTACTTACTTTTTAATACACAAACACACTCTCCAGTCTGCAGTACAAAATGCCACAACTGATCCATTCCTTCTCTAAATTGCTATAAAAATCTAAAGTGTGTAAAAACAGTCCCAGAAAGCAAATACGTCACATTATAGTAATTCCCCTCTGACTCACATTGCCTCGTAAAAGGCTCATATAAAAGATGAGGTCACTTCTTAAATCAACTCAAACCAATGAAGGACTCAAAAGGCTTGATAACACAAAGGGATACTTGAGCTTAAAATAGAAGGCCAACTGCATCCTCCTCCTGCCATAAACAAAACCAGGCCTTGTGCTTGAAGAGGCAACTGGAGTTTTCCCTCCGGTAAAGTAAGCATTGAAGCTTGGGCCTGTCGTGATGTGGAGGCCGCTTGTCTGGAACAATAAACTACAAGTGTACGTGGAGAGAGATCAGAAGTGACACCTCTACTGTCTTCCCTCAGCTGTAAAACACTGCAAGGGCAAAGGATGGAAATATGATTCATTACACTAATGCTCAGGGTCTTGTGGGGCTTGCTTCCCTATGGGATGTTGTTGCTCCAGTTTCTACCCTTTTGATGCCTAAACTAGTTTACAAGGCACCGTCTCCTTTGCTTCTCGGAAGATATATTAGTAGTTCTCTACACAAGAGTCTCTTCTCCTTCAAGACTTGCACCCTGCTATATTTTCCTGCACGATCAAGTGAGGTGACTTGAGCTGGTCAGATCTTGACAGTGCAGCATGGTATATTTTTACGGTTCAAAATTAAAGTCACCAACAGCTCTCATTTTGAACATACAGCTGTGGCTTGCTTTAAAAAATGAATATTTTAATATTTGTATTTAAAATACATATTTGTTATAATGTGTTCTTCTTTCATACCTGCATGAATGCATATAGTGAATGGAAGTGCATGACAGGAAATATTTATGGAAGCATTTCTTCAGATATAATCCCTTTAATGTTTGCTTTATTTAAAAATATTTATAGGAAAAAAAAATCTCCAAAAAGCTAAATGAAAAAATATATATATGAAAATGACACATGTAAACAGTTAAATCAATCCAAAGAACAAAGTCATTTATGGTTTGTTTCAATTTCCACATCACTGTTATGATTTATTTTATCTTGTTTTTGTTCAAGAAAATGTTCTGACCACAGTATTTGGGCACCCGCTCATTTTGGCAAAGGTATTTTTTTTTTTTTCAAAGTTGCGTTTAACACATTTCAAGTAAATATCATCACAATTTGAGGAATCCAAGAATTCATATGCCTTTCATTAGAACATCCTTGTAATGAATAAGGTTTCATGAATTTTATTTTTATCTGCATACCACTTTATGAATTTATTACATTTGCTATAAAGCATGAACAAAAACATGCCCGGTAATCTTAGGGCTATGTTTTATCAGATGTAAAGACACTGTCTGAAAGTGAGTGATCTATATCATTAATATGAGGTTAAAGGAAGTGGGCACTGAAGCAGTTAATGTGTAATGGAACTGTACTGAAAGAATCATATAACAGTACTGTGTACCAACAATAAACACCCAATGTCAAAAATTGTAGTGTCAGTGATATGGCCAGAGGTTAAAGCACTCCAGCATTGAAAGGGTTAGGTTTTACTGGAGGGGACTGGTAAAGAAGCTTAAGAAAATCATTAAGATTAATAATACAACTGTGCACCGAATATTAAGAGATTAACTCAAAATGTACTGTTTCTATGCAGTCGTTTCAAAAGTCATATTAGGTCAGAGGTCAATGTCATGGCAATCAACACACGCAGCATGCAATGTTCATATAACCGTGCAAATATGAAGTCCCTTTGACACTAAAGCAGGAAAGGCTCTATGTATTGTGTGCAAAAAACTATATTGAACTTGACCTCAGGATTTAAAAAATACATATGTGTACTACAATTCACTGCAGAGATAGCACCTTGCCCAGGACTACAATCCCAGAATTCACTGCAGAGATAGCACCTTACCCAGGACTTCAATCCCAGAATTCACTGCAGAGATAGCACCTTACCCAGGACTTCAATCTCAGAATTCACTGCAGAGATAGCACCTTGCCCAGGACTACAATCCCAGAAATCACTGCAGAGATAACACCTTGCACAGGACTACAATCCCAGAATTCACTGCAGAGATAGCGCCTTACCCAGGACTACAATCCCAGAATTCACTGCAGAGATAGCACCTTGCACAGGACTACAATCCCAGAATTCACTGCAGAGATAGCACCTTACCCAGGAATTCAATTTCAGAATTCACTGCAGAGATAGCACCTTGCCCAGGACTACAATCCCAGAAATCACTGCAGAGATAGCACCTTGCACAGGACTACAATCCCAGAATTCACTGCAGAGATGATGCATTATTAAGATAACTAAGGAAAGTAAATAAAAAAAAAATCAAAGGAATAAACAAAGCTTCAGCTAGTTTGATCACGACAGGTTCTATATGTAATAACACTGTTAGATTGGTATTGACTGATACTCAATTGTGTAAACCGAGGGATCGCATTGTTTTGTGTTGTGTAATTAACATGTTTTATTCTATTTAATGAATACCTAACGACTTCAAATGTATTAAAGCTAATTCCGGCACAACCCAAATGTGTACTAAGTATGCCGCCAATATCTCAAAGCATTATGTTTTAACATCTGGAAAAGAAGAAGTTACATGACCCCCAAGAAGTTTCCACAACACTGAAAATATGAAGCTGCCAGTGTATGAGATACACTCAGTAGTAGGTGTAGCGGTGGGGGTTTTACAAGCTCCCCTCACGTGGGTTATTAATGACCAAAAAGTTGGTTGCTTTTGTTATACTATATGCCTGCTACAGGCGCTCTGATAAAACTAGTGTAGCAACATTCCAAGATATTAGTTGAGCATACTTTCTATCTACGGCAAGTTTTCAAGGCTTAGCTCCCTCTATTCATCCCCCCAGTGAATGGGGCAGATTTTTTAGGTCTTTATTGGATGTCTCCTTAATCAATAACCTAGCCACAGGTGTAGTGTCTTTTTTATTGTGGTGGCACATTGGTGAGCATTCGTAAAGTGAATGAAAATGTTGAAATTGTGTCTTTTTGTAATCAATTGGTACAGATGTACAGAGTGAGCTCATGCAGCTTTGAGACTGCAATACTTCAAAATGGAAGCCATGAATGGGGCACCTGCTTTATTTTCAGTCTGTTCATTGAATAAGTAACCTGGTTTTAAAACTGTGCAGTAAACAGCCCACATACATGGTGAGTCTACTTGCATGATGACTGGTTGTTTACAACAGCATGCTTCTTCTTGCTTACTACTATCATTGCATTGTCTGTCAATGTTGTTTTTCTTTTGTATAGCGTAATTTAAAGAATAGCATGGTATGGTCATGCAATACCAATGGGATCTT
Organism: Polyodon spathula; assembly: GCF_017654505.1. Classification (NCBI taxonomy): domain Eukaryota; kingdom Metazoa; phylum Chordata; class Actinopteri; order Acipenseriformes; family Polyodontidae; genus Polyodon; species Polyodon spathula. Next base: position 16,004,609 of record NC_054558.1, on the reverse strand, counting down.
ATCTAATGTTACGCCAGTATAGCCTTCATCCTGTACCCCTGCGACTCTCTGCCCCAACTGGGTGTAAGGAATAGCACATTGATTCTATATGGGATTTCTTACTGATGTGTTTTTACATCTACAGGGTGTTGCATGGTGACTGGCTGATGGTTACAGTTGGTGTACCGGATTCCTGCGCGCTCTACTGAGGGCAAATCTGTTTATAAGTGACTCTAAACAACAAGAAGAATACAAGAATAATAATAATAAAAACTTACACCAAGTTGTTTTTCAAAGGCTATGCATTAGTGAGGAACATCTACAACCAAAAGCAAAAGAAAACCAAACATAACAGCTCTTTAGGGTAGTTTTGCAAAGTTACGAATATATTTTACTAAGGGAATACTGGCCCCTGTTTTCAACTGTGCTATAATGATATCTAATAATCGTATCATACTTTCTGTAAGTAAGATGGAGAGAAATTTGCTTGACTGAGCAGCACAGAGCCTGATAGTCATCCAGGGGAGGCATGGGTCATCCAGGGGAGGCATCAGTTCAAGGCCATTGGTGGCCAATCTTTATCCAAGATGAGATTTGTGAGCTGATGGCAAGAACTCCGTCGCATGTCTATAGCAGTGGTACTGATCACCACACTGGAATAGAGAACGCTAAACTCAACTTGCAAGTAACTGAAACAGAGGCGAAACACTTTCTTGAAACATGCCTTTACCTGCCTTAGAACTTGCCTGGAGAATCATAAGTTCCAGCACTGAACAGTCTTCCTCATTCCATTCAAATCATGTGACAAGACAACCTTTCAACTCTGCCAGCCCACCTACTGGTCACCTGACTTAAATGGAATGAGGAAAGCTGTTCCATCCTGGTGCTCTGGACAAGGCAGATTTAAAGAAACATGACAAGTATTAGAACAACAAACCCCAGAACCTCTCAGAATGATTGCAACACTATACAATAGTACACATTATTAACATGGCACTTGAAAATAATCATTCTTTTTTTTTTTTTTACTAGGATGTCCTTTAAAGAATACATGTATATAACAGAAGGATTTTTCAATCCATGGTTACTGTGAAGAATGCACAAATCTATTTTGAATCAATGCTCTATGAGTGCTTTTGCAGAATTATCCATTCTGCTTCTAAAATAAATCCAGAAAAGACAAACATCTCAGTGACTGCAAATGAATAAATAGCAAATGCAAAAGCAGGATTCCTATCTGTTTTGAAGTAAAGATTGACTAAGGTGACTGAATCCTTCTCACAGTGTATTCTGATTAATTTAATCACCAGTCTGAAATTTAGAATAGATTTAGATGGTGAGTAAAGGGCTTGACAGATGCTCAGTGGGGAAAAAAACATTTAGAATAGTCCCTACTGTTTTCTCATTGTGTTTGGCCTGAGTTTTGTTCGGTATATGTTGTGCTGTCTCAATGCAAAATATTCATTTTTGACGATTCAGCTTAAAACTGTCAGTCCTGAATTAATTTTGTCAAGCAGAAAAAGTAACTCCTTTACATAGGAAAACAGTACACTTTTTTTTTTTTTTACATATTCCAACATGATTGCAGACAGAGCTAAGATAAAACTTGAACTTTCCTACCAGGACTGAAAAGGTTAAAGAGAATCTGTCTTCAAAATACTGTCTCCACTCAGTTTATATGCAGCAACGTCTAGAATTTAAGCACAACTAACTGGGACGGGACACACAATTTTATACAATAACTGTTGAGATATCTGGCATCAAATGCCTTATTTCATTGCTGAATTTCTTTTTGTTGGCTCTCTTTTCAGAATCCAATAAATATCGCAAATTATGCTGCGTTGCTAAGCAGATGCAGAGCTTGACATATGTAAAGTAATTTTCCAAATTGAGTTGTATTGTCATGTACAGTAAGCAGACCACCCACTCAACCCCTTTCAGGGCTCATGGGTCACTGGCCCTCTCATTGATTGAATACTCCATGAGCGCTCATGGTGTATCCTCTATATTAAATAATGTATGATCAACACGTGTTGAAACCATGTCACTATCATTCACAATTATGTCCATTAGAAAATTAACTTAGCATAAGAGGTGCCCTGTTGTATTTGTTGGGGCAAATTAACCCTGGAGGAGGAAACAAAAGAAGATTTATACTACTTCCACATCATGTCAGTCCACTGTAAAATGTGCTCATTGATACACACATATCGTGATATTGTCTCGGCATAATCTGACCATTCAACGCCTATTGTTACAATGAGAAACGATGATTCCTCTGTGAATCACTAAACTGTGTTCCACAACCCACACATGTATCTTGGTTGTTTCTGTAGAGGGTTTGTGATACTTCAGTAGCAGGCAATGATTTAAGTTGAGGGTCAAGGTAACGCAGAATCTGGAAAACTACTTAGCTTAATCATTCACTGTGTAACAAGGTGGAAGCTGGGAGTGAACTGGCAACCACGCATACCACATGCACCTGCGAGATACTGTTGTACCTGCAGATTAACAATCACAAGATAAACAAGTTAATGTTACCTGAAATGCAGGTGTAATGTGCTGTTTTTTTCACTAATAATTTACAGCATTAAACAATTTCTAAACATGTATCATTGTTTCACTCCTGCCCTAATGCATTATCCGAACTTCAATACAATGAACAATCTGTTTAAAATGAAACATGGCATAAATTGTAATGTTACAATGTACTAGCAATATCAGCTTATAGAAAGAAACATATGTAATGTACATGTCTTGTAAAGCAAAGAAAATGTAACAATACAATACTGTATTATGGTTGTCTTATTTACCTATCCCAGCAAAAGTGATGCATCAGTATGTCTCAGTGTATGTTTAGCCATCAGCAAATCGTGCATACAAAATACTAACAGGCTCATTTTGTAGATACAGACCAGAGTCAGAAATATAAGCCTATAGACAAGACATCATTTACACAGACTTGATTTTCCACACAGTAACATGGTTAAGTGTTTAGATTTTTCTGTTTGTTTGTACAATAAAAAATGGAACATCTGCTTCTCAAGAACATGGATAACGAGTGCTGCCAAGAAAGAGGGACTTTGCAACTTAAAGTGGAAAGAACTGGCAAATATATATTTAGATACCCCACAAAATTGGCTGTATCACAAAAAGCATTGTATTTAATCCCAGACAGAGAGAGAGAGAGAGAGAGAGAGAGAGAGAGAGAGAGAGAGAGAGAGAGAGAGAGAGAGAGAGAGAGAGAGAGAGAGAGAGAGAGAACAGAACTCTCTGTTCTCTCATAGGCTGTTCCACACAAACAGAAATCTCTGCCAGGTATATGACTGAACTGAAGCCGTCACCCCTGACCTCTCTGGCTAGAATTTCCTCTGGCAACAGAATCAGTCATGTGGTGCTCAGGCTGTTCTGTTTCCATTCAAGTGTGTCTCTGCAGGGCCCCTGGCTTCCAGGCTTCTCCCTCAAGGAGCACCAAGCCGGTCCGAGTCCGAGACCACAAGCCTTAACCGAGTTTGAGTGATGCTTTCCGTCATAAGTCTGCTGATTTTAACCAGGAAAAACACAAGAAACCAGGCTGGCTGTGTATTTGTTCCAATCACAACCCTACAGTTCCACCTTGACTCACATTGCATTTGTTCCATCTGCAACTGTAAAAGTTACTTTGAACAAACAAAACCATTTTCATAAATAATACTCAAAATACAGTTATTATAGCTCAATGAGCGACTCCATACAACCTCCCTAAAGTCCCTAATATAATCAGGGAGCCCATGGAGGAAAAGTGCCTTTTTTATACAATAGTATAGTCAGCACTTGGACATCCATTACCCAGATACATGTCAGTCACATTTTACCGCCCTTGTCTTAAGAATAAAATCAATCCCCATTATATAATGTTCCAAGTGAACCCATTAGGATTTTCACATATTTCAAACTTAAAATGTTATTAGATCTAAATCTAAGTCTTAATAACAGATAAAGATAACTTGATTAAACAAATGACACAAAAACATGATACTTTTTCAACATTTATTTATCCACAAATGATTCAACATTCAATATCCATGTGTGAAAAAGTACGTGCACCTTTCGATTCAGTAACTGGTGGCACCCCTTTGAGCTGCAATTACTTCAACTAAGCGTTTCCTATAACTGTTGGTCAGTCTCTCACATCGGTTTTGAGGAATTTTGGCCCATTCCTCCTCGCAGAACTGCTTCAACTCAATGACATTTGAGGGCTTCCTTGCATGGACAGCTCGCTTCAGGTCCTGCCACAACATTTTGATGGGGTTTAGGTCTGGACTTTGACTAGGCCATTCTAAAACGCATAATTTCTTCTTCTGCAGCCATTCTTTTGTACATCTGTTTGTATGTTTAGGATTGTTGTCTTGCTGCATGACCCACTTTCGATTCAGCTTCAGCTCATGGACGGATGGCCTGACATTCTCCTCTAGAATCTTCTGATACAATGCAGAATTCATGGTTGTGTCAATGATGGCAAGCCATCCAGGTCCAGCAAAGAAGCCCCAAACCATCACACTCCCATTACCATGCTTGATGGTTGGGATGAAGTTCTTCTGTTTGAACGCAGTGTTTGGTTTTCACCAAACATAACATTTCTCATGGAGGCCAAAATATTCTAACTTTGACTCGTCTGTCCAGAGAACATTATTTCAGAAGTCATGTGGATCATCTATGTGATCTTTGGTGAACTTCAGACGGTCAGCAATGTTCTTTTTAGAGAGCAGTGGTTTTCTCCTGGCTATCCTTCCATGTTCAGTCTTTTTCTGGTAGCTGAGTCATGAACACTCACATTGGCCAAGGCTAGAGTGGCCTTCAGATCCTTGAATGTTACTCTGGGGTTCTTTGTGACTTCTTTGATGATTTTCCGGTTTGTTCTTGGAGAGATTTTGGTAGGATGACCGCTCCTGGGTAGAGTGACTCTGGTCTTGAACTTTCTCCATTTGACATTGGATTGTTGGAGCTCCAGATCCGAGGAAATGGTCTCGTAACCCTTTCTACACTTATGGACATCAATAACTGTTTTACTGAGGTATCAGAGATTTCTTTTGATCGTGGCATGACGTGTTTCCACACACCTGTATGGCGAAGATCAAACTCACAAAGTTTCTGATCTTTATATAGGGTGGGGCCTCCCAAACTCACCCCTGAAGATTTACCTAATTATTAACACCTGATTCTAATCCCTTAATTGAGCTGATAAAGCCAGGGGTTCATTTACTTTTTCACATACTCTGAATCTCAGTTACTCACTGTTTGCCTAATTCATACATCATTTAGTTTCAAAAGACATGGAATTGGTTAATATAAACCCTATTGGATATGTAAGAAAAGATTGGTTTTGATTCAAGAAGGCTATCATGGTAAAACTACGGAATTTATATAATTATCATTGGGGATCACAAACTTTCTCGGCACTGTATATATGTAATAAATGAATGCACTTACCCGTCACATGCTATTTCCAACTCTGTCACCAGTTTTCTGATACAAAGCTCATCTCTTCAATGTACTTGTTTATCCACCACAGCCCCCATTTTTTTATTTTTTGCTCGCAAGTCAAATCAGTCTGTCTTTATTGTGCAGTTACACAGCGCTTCCTCCAGTTTCACATGATGAAAATGCAGCAAAAACAAAGCGAACGAGACAAGCTATGGTAATGTAAAAGGTAATCATTAAACAGTTTTAGATACTGTTTTTTTTTTTTTTTTATATCTGTGATGTTTAGTTGCTCTTGTGCATGTGAACTGTAAAGTTAAGGCCTTATCAAGCGCTATTCAGCAATTTTGAATACTGACCGTGTCCTGTTTTAATTCTGGAAACTAGTGTTTTTTTTTTTTTTTTTTTTTTTTTTTGTTTAAATCTTTGCCAAATTGCTTTGCCTTTTATGTTTTACACAGTTCTGTAACATTTTGATTTAATTTTGCTGTTGGGTCATTAATGGGGAATTTTACATACTGCTACAATACGAAAAGAAATAATCAAATATGCGTCACACTTGTATAACCGTCATTGAAATACAAATTTTATTAATGTACATTCTGGGGGGAAACTTACGCAAAAGCCTGGCACTTAGGTGAAACTTAATTTATTCTGTAAACGTACAAAGTAAAAACTTGTTTTCTTTTCTATTGTAATTATTCCATTGGGTACTAATTCTCTTTCTTCAATCTGGCTATGCAACTCATAAAAAAGCAAAATACATTTGTAATCAATGAATTTAGATAAAAATAAAACTAAAAGATTTATAATTACAAAGTTACCCTCCACAAAGCATGATCACAAGCTGTCTCTAATTCTAGCTAGATCCACAAATCTTTATTGTGTGATCTAGTGGTCAGTCCTTGTCGCACCAGGCAGCTACCTCTGTACGTTTCCAGATGTTTCTCACAGCACTTTGAGAGAGCTGAGCTGGAGAGAGTCTGCTCTTCTGCCCTGGGCCTGGCTTTTGATGTCAGTGGCTAAACAGATCTGCATTGGCATCCATTTCCAGACTGTAAAAGCAGCTTTATGCAGAACAGTCGATAACACTTTAAATTGAGTGTCTCAAATTATTGTGTATCTACATAGTAGTTACTTAGTAAATATATGTGTACTTACACATCATTGCAATGCTATTATGCTTAGTTACAATGTACTTAATATGTAAATTTTTTTGTATGTAATTAGAGGCGCTTAATGTAAAGTGTTCCAGTCAAGAAAACCCATAAGGACGATGAATGGATTCTCAAGAGGTCAGGGCATACTGAGAAATCGGTCAAGCAAAATAGTTCAACATAATGTGTTGCTGTATTTTTAAATACAAACATGGTATACAAAACAAAGGTCTTATAATGTGGAGCAGGGGGTCCCAAACCTGCGAGGTGGTTTCAGGGGGCCGCAGCACATACAGAAATATTCTCACACAAATGATACTGACATCGAGAAATCACCTGATTTACAGGAATGCTGTATGCAATTGTATGCAAATGCAATTGTACATGTACAGCATAATCTTAATTCCCAATGTCCACTCTAACAGCACCATTTCATATGTGGATTCGAATTGGGAAGAGGTCTACAGTACAAAGCAGTAAAGAGAGGAAATAGACACTCATATTTGTAGAATTTTAAGATATATTTTATGACGGTTTCACTTTCCCTCTCTGATATTCATTATACTGTATCAATTTAGATCAAGGTCATTGGGCCCACTGTTTCAGCATTTTCCAACACCAGCATATATTAAAGTAAGAGCTACTTGGTAATGGTATGAAATAGAACAGTTGAGTTCATTAATGTATTCAAGTTGTTGTTTAGAATTGCTTTGCAAATGTTCCAGTCATCACATCCTGGTGACTTTTTAAAACTCTGAAGTGTCAAGCCCCCCTGGACCTCAGAAGAACTTTTACAAACATCTCTGCTTTTCATTTCTTTGAATTTATTGCTATTAACTTCTTTAGAACCTGCTTGGAGTATAAACCAGGACTGGCTCTTGAGGAGCAGAACTGAGTACCACTGCTCTAGAGGCTTAGAGGTTAGAGGTTGACAGTTCTGCTGAGGGCACAGGTGTGCTTTGAATGTCTGGGTAATGATATACAAAATGGTATATAGTGATCCTGAAAAAGAAATATTGCAGTAACTTTGGAATATATGGAGAAATAGCAAATTGGAAGTCATAGAGAGGCACAAATATGTTTTTTTCTGGTATAATCCAGAATGGTACTGCTTTGACAGTTTTTACTGTGCAATGCATATGAAACACATGACGGTAGAGCCACTAGCTTTGTACTATTAAAACTAAAGACTGTAGTCAGTAAAAAGCACACATGAATCAAAACCAGTTATTTATCACCAACTTCTACAGAATAAAGAGCTTATACTTTATTATCTATACAGTACACATCAAGAAACACTTGAATACTAAAAATATACCAGTATCTATTTTATTTTAAAATAGAAAAAAAGCAGCCTGGAAATAGAGCCACATATTTGATATGGAAATAATGAGTCCTGAAACACATATTGAAACAGCAGGGGGACAGCAAGTCAGTGAGCAATGTTGTGCTGACAACTGGCCTGATGGATGCATTTGCAAATGTCATTAGGGGATGAGCTCAGTCTGCTTTTAAGTGTATGAATAGTGCTGATGTTTTTAATTTGTCAGGTAATTCATTCCAATATGACTGAGTGCAGAGTTGAACAAAGCTGTAAGTGTAATTGGGGCGAGTCTGTGAAGAGAAAAGATCACCACTGTTGGACTGCAGAACTCCAGAATAAAAAACAGCATAGTGATCGCATGAGGTGCATTTATATTAACAGACTGTGACAATGATTCTTGGTGATAAATCTCCCTCACGACCTGTGAGGACCCTAAGTAATGGGAACAGAATACATTGGTCTGGTTGTCCTGACAATTCATTTCCAAGGTTAAAAGGAAGTCAGTCATCTAGAAAGGGGGTGGGGCTTCGGTGCACTAACTCATCGACCCCGAATGGAAACAATGTGGTCGCCATGGATTGGAGGAGTGGCTGCAATCGTTGATCAAGGGGTCATGAGTGATGGGGACGATCATAGTGAAGTTCCGTGATCTGTTCCTTCGTTTTGGTTATTGGTTTTTGTGCTGTATCGTTGTTTTGTGCTGCATTGATGCTTTGTATGTCTAATTGTTACTTGTTATTATTAGATGGCTAACATGTTCCGGAGCTGTCGCTGGAGGCCAGCACATACACGGAACATCACTGCACTTGGAGCATGATAAATTGTATATACACCACGAGCACTAGTGCAATCACTGAGGACTGGTGACTGTGAATGGGTATTGTGTATGTGTCTTTTAAATACCGTGCCCTTTGTTTGGGACTAACCTGTGAATTAAATATACAGAGCAGTACACATTGTTGTGTATTCCCTGTATCTCATTATTATTTCTGTTGGTCAGTTTTGACCCTTGGATTATAATTAAACCATCATCACTTCATTAGAACTGTGTTGTTTGCCATTGTTTGGAGCACTGCATCACATTTACATCTGTGCAGTACAATCCACTTTCCCACACAGACAGGTAGGGTATTAGGAGTCTGAGGGATATGATGTTGTTTTTGATTTTCTTACAACTGTACTCACTTGATAGGTTTGCCATGAGCAATACCAAGAGTTGTCAGTGAGTTTTAGGAAGTCCTTATTTGTGGGCTGGATTTGCCAATTTCATAAACATGTTAAACAGTAACATAATCTAATGCTTGTCATATTTATAAAAGAAACAACAATACAGAATGAGTATGTCAGCAACATGCATCCTCTGCCATGACTGTAAATACAACATGCATCCCCTGCCATGGCTGTAAATACAACATGCATCCCCCGCCATGACTGTAAATACAACATGCATCCCCTGCCATGACTGTAAATACAACATGCATCCCCCGCCATGACTGTAAATACAACATGCATCCCCCGCCATGACTGTAAATACAACATGCATCCCCCGCCATGACTGTAAATACAACATGCACCCCTGCCATGACTGTAAATACAACATGCATCCCCCGCCATGACTGTAAATACAACATGCATCCCCCACAATGACTGTAAATACAACATGCATCCCCCGCCATGACTGTAAATACAACATGCATCCCCTGCCATGACTGTAAATACAACATGCATCCCCCGCCATGACTGTAAATACAACATGTATCCCCCGCCATGACTGTAAATGCCGAATAAAAGCTATCAGTATGATAACACAGTTGATGGCCATAACATACTGTATATGAACAGTGCATAATAGTATAGATTAGGAATTAGAAATGAAATGTTGAATCACAGTTTGATAAGCAATTCTACATATTCAAGGATTGAAGTGTGACATACGGACAGCTCTATATTTATATCTATATATCCCAGAATCTGATATTCCCAATAACTAATGCAATTCCAGATTTCATGACAATTTGATTAGCGATTCTCCCAATATATGCAAAAATGTATGAAGTGTGGTATAGGTACACCTGTACTGCACACAAGTAAGAACATTTCAAGACCAAAGCTTATTTAGATAAAAAAAAATAAATGTTGTTGCTTTTCTATAAACAATAAAGGACATATATGTTTTATACATTTTTCTTATAGCTGTTACCTTTAATACTGAACATTTATACACACACCAGTACTGTCAGTGCGACAGTCGCATTAAGAAGCTAAAAAATGTCATATCCTATCCATTCTACAGAAACTTCTCATTAGAGTTTTGTACAAAATAATTGCACTTAAAAGTTTCTGCTTCCCGAATCCAGCCTACTGCAGCCTGTACACTTCCAAACTCAAAGACCAGAACACAAAGCCTTTCTGCTTTGGAGCCAAGCAGCTCCTGTTTTCTGAGGAGTGTACAGGTTATAATAAATATGATAGGAATAGAACCGAATACACTTGGGAGATGAGGTGCAGCTAGCCACGTATCAAAAGCAGGCATTTCACAGAAGGCATGAAAGCAATTTTTACAAGTGTAAAATCTGTTAATATATTACAGCTGGGCAGAGCTTCTCAGGTCTTTCAGGGTGAAGTTAAAAGACATTTCAACAACACAAACCCACTCCTTGAAAACCAGCTCTGTCTGGTTATTCTTTTTGATCAAATATAACAAAAGGAACGAGCTGGCTGGTTATGAATCTCCTTGTGCTGATTGTGTTTGTCACATCCTTTGTGAGGAGAAGAGGGATGCTTATATTAAGAGTGAAATCTCTATGGATTGACACTAGGAAATGGGCACACTACACTGCCTATATTTATTAACTGTTGAAAAACTGATATGGATTGTATACACTCTGTATTTATTTAAAATATAGTCAAGGATGGAGCCAAGGATTATAAGGCATTGTGACCAGATTACCAAACATCAGTTACTGTAATCAGTTAAATTACTTAAAACCTTTAATTTGATTACAAATATTACCATTTTTTTCAGGATGTCCTTTCTTGGACAACACAACAAAAGAAACACAGATAAACAGTGAACTATACTTACAAGGATCCATATGAAATGAAGATTGTGCAAAGCAACTGGCAACACTATTCCTTACGGCTGATGTGGTTAAGAGTTTACCAGGGCTCTGCATGGGAGAAAACGAGGGAAAAACAATTGGACCTAAATAAATAAGTAGCAATTTTATAGTGTGCACATGATTCGTACACAAGCTTAAAATATAGAATTACTAGCAATTGAGAACTTGTATATGGCCCATGTAAAGACATATGCTTAGTTACAGGTAAACAATTTCTAAAATAAGGAAGAGATCAAATGTGCATGAGAAATTCAAACCAGAAAAAAAGGACAGAGCACTAATCATTGTTGCTTGTCTGAGGTTTTGAGTTTAGTTAAGCATAGGAAAAAAAATGAATACATCATTTATAATTTGTAATAAAAAGGTCCATATGACAGCATTTAACAAGTTCAAACTTTTTACAAGTGATTGACCGTTTTGTAAAGTATTTTTTCATAAATTTGATTTGATTAAACTATGGCCACATAAGGTTCCTTTTAGATACAACTATCCTGTCATATTATTTGACCAAAAACATTTAATGTGCAAAAACAGCTAAGTTGGAATAGGGATTAGTCATGTATATGATAGCTATAAAGGGGTTCAATAAAAATTAAAATTAAAAATGGAAAAAGTATATAAATGTACAGATTTCAAACTGAATTGGCTATTCCATCTCAAGCCACATGCATCCAAGTATTCTAAGAGTACAGGTAGAATTCTAACTGCCCATAGATGGAACGCTTCAGAAGATTTGTTTGTGTTATTTGGGTGCAGGATGGTACCAGGGTTGGCACCATAGGCCAAGTGTTCTTGAGAAATTTGCAAAGGGAAAAGAAAGCTGTTAATGTTACAAAACCAGAAACAAGCATCTTAGGCAGTGAATTTCAGATTTTGTTGGGTACGTAGTTTGTAATATTGCCAATTTAAATTGACGGTGCAAATTGGAGTTTGTAGGAAATAACTTGATAGCTCTCGCTCTGTGGGTAAGGGGCCTGTATTTTCCACTTTCCTGTATTAAGCTGTGTTGAAAATGGCCCTTCATTTAAGCTACATATCCTAGTTTTGTGGACATATGCTACATGAAAATAAATACCTGTAATTACAGAAATTGTGGTTATAATCTAATGTTTGACATTACTAAATTAAACATTGTCATGCCCAATGTTGTAAGGGGTGGGGATCAAGCACCTGAGTGCCAATGCAGGAAAACCTATAGCATATCTCTGGGCAAGATGGTAAATGTACTTTAATGTGATTAATTTAACACAGGATATTGAGTTTAAAATTACCCGTAAGGGAACCATTGTATTTTTCTACTGTATAATCATAAAGCTACCAAGTCAAGTAGGGATTAGCTGGGCTACAACTGGCAAACTTTGCTGAAATACAATTGTAGTAAGATTGGCTTCTGAAGATTAAATATTTATGCATTTTTGTACTTCCTCGGTACAATAGTTTTTTTTCACACCAAGTCAAACGTTGGCTAATCCAGGCAGCACCAACATTTTTTTTTTACATCAATTAGTCACCCTTTGATAAGGCACGTCTTACTGGGTTTAAGGGATGAGTTTGTCATTTAAATGCAAGATGTAATAGTGTCTGAGGGGATTTTTGTTGTCATGGAAACATCGAGAAAGGTCCCTGCAACATTGTAAGCAAAATGTCTCCCTGAGGGCTGGATTGTAAATGAAACACAAACACGCTGTTGGAACACATTCATAGCATTTAGTTTGATTAAGACTTTATTGCAGATATGTATAAACTGACAGTTGTTATGAGTTTAATTCAATGCAGTCTTTCTATGTGGGCATTCTGAGGTCTCCATTCTTAACAGAAGTGTACACCAGTATACTACAAAGATTTTTGTCAACTACTAAAATTCAAAACATTTGGCCCCCCTCTGCTCCTAAACAAGAGCGAAAATTAAGAATTATACACAGCAGCACTGTGGTGGAATCAGCTTTTTAAATAAGTCATACAAAATGAAGGGAGCAATCAGTAGCCCAGTCTCAGGCGCAATGTAGGAGACTTTTGGATTCGCCTGGCCTTACAGACAAGTCAGCAGGCGTCTGGCCAGACTACAGGGGTTGCTGGTGCACAGTGAGCTGAGGACACCCTAGCTGACCTAAGCTCCCCTTCCTGGGCAGCGCTGCTCCCTGGGAACTCCCGTCCACAGTCTGCAGTGGAATAGCCTGGACTCGGACCAGTGACCTCCACGCTATAGGGCGCACCCTGCACTCCACACGGAGCTCCTTTACAGGATGCACCACTATGGAGCCCATACTGCTTCAATTTTTTATTTTTAAAAATGGAGAGTGATAGGTGGAACCATTCCAGTTCATAAAATCAATAATTCTCTTTTAATGGCCACTTGAAACAACCAACTACAGCAGGGATCTCTACTAAGCGGTCCATTCAAAGAGTTATGGGGAGTGTCATTAAGGAAGCTCGCTAACGCTTTGTTTCACAAACTGAGCGGAGGTGAAAGGAGGTGTGAAAGCCATTACATTTAAATGCAAGTTTAAAAAAAATACATTTACTTAACCACTTTACTTAAAATAATATATTTTTCACCATCAGTTACATCCTTATATAAATACTGTTGTGCTGTCAAGCTAACGTGTTCAACAACACAAATAAAGTGACGGTTTGGGTTTTTTTTTTGCTTTTGAATCCACAGCGCGGCAACATGGTGGTAGGATATTGAAAAAAAATAGAGAATGCGTGGAACTAGACAGCGACTTGATGCATACCAAACCATTTCTGCTGGTACTCACGTGAGAACCTAATGTTAAAAGTTATGTGAACTCTGGATTATATTGTATCATATGCCAGGGGAGCAGATCCTGGTCCTGGAGAGCCACAATCATGCAGGTTTTCTGGGTCTCTTTAACACTAGAACTGTCATGATTATATCTAAACTACTGTTGGCAGTCATTAGGACGGTTACATTTTAAACAACATCAATATTAAAATGAAAGACATACTATCAGATACAACTCAAAAGTTTTACTCAAACACACCATATCAAACATCTGCACAGCCAAAACATAGCATTTAAATGAACAATTAAACACTAAAGGGTTTATTTTCTAACTTACCACGTATAAAGCACTACTTAACTCAGGTAGCACTCAGGTAGAATGGAAACCAGAAGACCCTGTGGCTCTCCAGGAGCAGGATCCTGCCATATACAGTGCTTTCAAAACCATCTAACAGCACTCCTCTTAGTGTCCTGGCTAGAATATTATTCAGTGTGGACAAGCTCCTGCAATCTGTTTTGTTTTTGTCATACTCTGAATACTATTAACATTTATCATTTACAACTGATATACAACTGAATGTATCAACAGGTATTATTTCAATAATCTTTCCATGACAGGCATTCAGATGTTGCTTCGGAATAAAAGTTTTCACTAAGGTCCTGCACATGTTCCATAAATTAACAAGGTATCCCCCAAAAAGCTGAACAGAACTGAAATACTGACGATATATTAATATTAAGATACTCTCTACTGGTCGGCAACTATTATTAAAAGTCTAGTCATATTCACACATTTCATGATATTCAGTTCTTAAAAATACAGTAGCTAAACTGTTGCATCCCAGTCCATACCTTTATACAGGCATGTATGCATGTAAAAAACAAAATAAGCACACGAAGATGAGAAGCAGCGATACTGGTCCTAGTGCGAATAGGTACACATAGATTTTAAAGCCTCGGTTATCGTTCTTTTAAAGACAGCCAAGATGGATTTATTATTGGGAACTGCATAGAGCAGGGGTCTCCAATCCTGGTCCTGGAGGGCTGGTGCCGCTCCTGGTTTTTGTTCCAGTTGTAGTCTAAATTACTTAATTTGACCAATGAAGTGCATTAGAAGCTTAATTGGTCATTTAGGCTACAACTGGAACAAAAACCAGGACACAGGCTTTCCAGGACCAGGATTGGAGACCCCTGGCATAAACAATACCTTATAAAAAATGCATCTTATATGTACCAAGCCACCAAATACTAATAAAATAATGAAAACCGTGAAAACAGAGGAGTCATCCAACTGTGGCCTTTTAGCAGAGCTAGATGTAAGTCATATCATGAGGCTTCACAATGTATTGTACTTCATAATTGCCCAGCGCCATTCCATGTTATTGGGCAAATTAGGATCCTATTATTTTGTTAGGCAAGGGAAATGTTATTGTAAGGAAAGAGGTTACAGACCAAAATATATCATTGTCTTGTGATGTTTTTTTCGAGACTTTTTTCAGTAGGAAGTAACTAGGAGTATTGCAAGAAGATTATAATTATTATTTATAAATCGCCAACTCCTCCACACTGTCTCTTATTCTCAGTGACCGATTGCAGCTTTTCCTATGACTCACATATTTCAAATGTCTCAGCATTACTTTCATGTGACCCCTTTCGGATGAGGAGGACTAAAAAAATGTAATCTGCTGGGCATTCTTTCGCTCAGCAATTTCAATGAAAAAAACCCCCATTAAAAATCTAATTCACATTTAACATAATCTGTGCAACTTTCATATAAATTGTGAGGCCTAAATATTGCAATACATATTAGGTGAGATTTACCACTAATTAAATAATTATAAAACAAACGAGGTTTTACATCGTTGCATTAAACCCCCCCCCCCCAAAAAAAAAAAAAAAAAAATAATATATATATATATATATATATATATATATATATATATATATATATATATATATATATATATATATATATATATATATAAATGAAATGTGGCTGTAAGGAGGACCGAAGAACTGATGATCTCTATTCCAGCACTCAAGCCCATCCTTTTTTGTCATCCGCTGAACCTAAGCAATGGATGTTACAAAGCTACTGAACCCTAGAGGCCAGAGAACTTGACCAGTAGAGGCCACTGAATGCTGCAGTGAGTCATGGTGGGTCCTACCTTGGTCACTGCTTGGAACAGTCTGTCTTGGCATGAAGACAAAAAGGCTTTCTTTACGCCCAGTTGGTGCCTTGTAACATTTGCATACTGTATGATAAAACATGCTGATTTTTTTTTTAAACATAAAAATGCTATTAATTACTGGAAACTGTAAGGTGGTGCCATCTGCATGGCATTAGTTTACAGTACAGGGTATTATAGGCTATCTCCAGTGTAATCCAGGAGAACTATATTGTTGGCGTGCTGTGTGAATTTAGCAAGCCATTCCGGCATGCTAAAATAGAACATTGATTAATATGATCATTAAAAAAGCCTGAGGAAAGAGGGACACAATCTTTAATAGCAGCAATAAAACAGGTCTCCAGCTTCATTTATGGAATGTGCGGAGTGGGGGGTAAAGTGCAAGTATCAAACCGAGTGAATTAAATGGGAAGTAATATATGTATATGGCAGGTTGTCTGGGGAGGCTTTGCAAACAAGACAGTGACCCTGTCCGCTTTTGTCATCCAGTCTACAGTGCTGGAAAGTTAAGATTGTGTTACTAATAGGTCATTGGATATGGGGGGGTGCTGACTGGATTCCATCACAGTTTGGATGGGATTGAAACGCTGTCTGATGTTTATTTGTTCTGCGGTGTCCCTTTTACAGTGGGAATGGTTTATTTTAACAAACAATGCAAAACAAAATGCCGGATTCTGCAGCATCAGTGCCCAGGGGTATTGGGTTGTCATTAAGTGTGGGAGGGGCGTTGACTCAGGCAGGGGCGAAATACAGAATTACATGAGCGAATTACAGCATTACTGCAGAGGGAGTTCTTTTAACTTCAGGTAGATAGATTACGTTTACAATTAGGCTATCCTAAAATTCAAAGGTAGAGCACAGCACACAGTCACGATAAAGAATCAAGAAGTGCAGTTAACATATTTAATGACTGGTGAAATACAATTTTCACAAGCTGCTGCAGTACGTCCACTGTTTTATCATTTCCAATCTTTTCACAAAACAAACATTCAACTTTAAATCTGCCGTGTCCATTGCAAAACCACATCATGAAAAACCACATTTGTAGGTGAAAAATGCAACAACAACAAAAAAATAGCTACCGGTACATTTAAAAAATATAAAACAGGTGAAATTTTTGGTCCACTGAAATAAAGGGCTATACATAATCTCTGCAAGTAAGAAATTGCCAAAACGAAGTAAGAAATTAACATCCAAAGTAGCACTATAGCATTAAAATGTTCAATACAAAAAAATAGGGCCTGAGTTGCAGTGTCAATGTTTTTAATTTTTATCCAAAATATGGATTGTAGAGTAACAGAAAAGCTTAATCACTCAGACTGCAGAGTCTGTATCATCTGATCTGAAACCGTCAAAATCCATGGGCTAGTTCATACTTCTGTTGAAGATTAATGCAGTATGTCAGGTGCAGACAGCTATAGAAGCTGTGCAGCTTCACTGTTTGCTGTACATTGTGTCACAGCCCTTTTGACTGCATAGCTGTTATTCATATCATTCAGTGTACAGAGCAACTATTATTATTTTTTTAATGTACCCCGCATTAAGATCTATACACATGTCCTTACCTTCATATGGACAGCTGTTGTCTTTGAAACGTGTTCTGTTATACCTGCCTGGCTTGTTACAATTACAATTACAAACAGGTGTATAAGCTTAACTGATTGCCAGTCAATCGGTGTTCTTGGATAGCTATGGCATTCTGGGAGATTTCATTTTTTCATTCCTCATTTAAATAGCAAGAAGTAGATTTTGTTTTTTCCACCCACATTTTATATGCCTACCTTACATTCCAGGGTAAAGACGGCATACTATTCGGGGTCCTAGGAATCTCCCTTCTATAATTTGACCTCACATTTTACCACTAAATTAATTTCCACATAATTTAATTTTTATTTCACATATCTTCTGGACAGGTTCAGGAACAACGCCAGTTTCATTATCACTCAGTGTATCTCCAGCATGGTCATTGGCTTTAAACTCAGCTCTTGTGCTTCTTTCCTGGCTTTAACCATTGTTCAAACAAGCTTGCAGCCCACTTTTATTTTGCCTGAGTACTTCTCGAAAACCGATTGCTGGCGATTATATTTAAGTCTTCATCTGTTTTAGGTTTGGCAAAACGGTCAATAGCGTCACCCAGTTCACATTCCTTCTTTGTTTTTTGTATTTTTGTTTTTCTAATGTCACTTTCATGTTCTACAACTAAAACACAGTCATCGGTACTATCTGCACTTCCAACAGAGACTTTTGTTTGTGTAAGTGGGATTTTAAACTCAAATTCTGAGGAACCCATGACAACATTCCCACAGCGTGAGAGACAACCCTTTTAACTGTTTGAACTAAGCGGAACAAAAGAGCAAAAAACAAATCCAATTACAAAATTAACAATCAATTGAATCTTGTTATCGAACAGTATCAGTTAGGAAGAAATGTTTTATGTGGCCTAACGTCTCTCAAAACAGTGAATTATTTTTACAGATTCAACACTTATTGTTGTTTATCTCAATGTACAAACTAATACGAATATTAACTGAACATGTACGTTTCTTACTGTACTTTGACCACAATGTATGTGACTGTGGTACAAGGGGGATGCATTGATACTAATACAATGCAGTATTCAATGGCTGTTATTGATCTACTAATACAAGGATGTCAAGAAATCTTACACGAATCACTAAAAAATATCCTATAGAGTTAAGAATGCTTCACATTAGATGCATTATGAATTACACATTAATATTGCAGCCTTACATATTTAAAGGCTAAAAAAAACACATTTAAAGAACAGATGTCAAAACCCAAGATGTATAGCAGATGCACTTTTCTGAAAGACCTTTTAGAGCTCATACTACATACTTAAATCACTTCCACAAGTTTGGTTTGTATAAGCCCTGGCAACATGCTTTCAGTCAACATTAATTCACAATGGGGTCAGCCAAAACACAGAAGTATAGATTCACAATCTTTCGTACGCTGTTCTATTACTTTATTCCTATAAGGAGGTCCACTGGTCTCCATTCCCCTATTGTCACACATCACTGGAAAGACCAGGAATGGGTCAGCTGTGAATTCTACAGAGACAGTTAATCAATATCAGCTCATAATCCACAAAGAATTACTGCAACATTGCTATGAAGTGGACTAGATTCCATTTGCCGAACCCAATCGGCTGGCTAATGGCTCACCTTATCACCCGAAGTGCCCTGTTTTAACGATTCTCCTTTGGACCAATACCAGCATGGGACCATGCCCACAACACTAGGCACACACAAACATAGAGCCTGCATACCCTAAATTCTAATTAGAAAATGTCATATAGTAAGTACGAGATTTGTCAAAACAGTAGGATTGCTGATATAATAGTTTAGCATAGTGAATCCGCAATGTAATGATTTATTGATTCACAATTGACGATGATTTAATGAACTGTGAGGGGCACTCAGGGCCGAATTTTATATGACGAAGAGTTTTTAATAATTTATAGATATTGATCACATATAATGACCACTAGAGTTTTGTGGTCTCTTTCCATCAATTCAGTGTCTGAGGAGACTTCGTGGTCCAGTGGTTAAAGAAAAGGACTTAGTACTAGGAGGCTCCTGGTTCAAATCTCAGCCACTGACTCACTATGTGTGACCATGAAAAAGTCTTTTAACCTCCAAACAGCATTCGGGGGGGAATCATAAGGGCAAATAAATATGGGTAGATGTTGTCCACATATGATTAACAATCAATAACACTGAAGTTGACAAACTTGTGTAATAGCTACATCTCCCATCTGCCAGTGAGACTTAAGAAACGCCATCTAATTTAGATTTCAGATTTTAATACATTATTAAATCAAGTAATTTTTTTAAAACAAGCATCATATATTTTTTTTCCTCACTGACCTGTGTTAAGAATCTGTCTTACTTCACTGCATGAAATCCTAACACTCCTGCACCGAGCCCCCTTATAGCCCTCCACTCCCACGCATGTCTCTAGAGTTGTGTACATGCCAATGAAAACTTATGTTGCGTTGCAGCCTCTTTACAGTATGAATGAGAAGTGGAATTGTCCTTGAAAAACCTCTTAAGCAAAAATTAGCTACCCTTTATTCTTATTTACATATGTATTTAATTTTAAATACACATTTTAAAACCTTTGGAGTGGAAAGCTACATGAAGATAGCTCTTTTATATTTAAAAATATTTTAAATCGCAGCGGTTCAATCGAATCAGCTACCTGAACCTATGCACTAGTCCATCATTAGACGTTCTGCAGTGAAGATTTTAAGAAAAGCATCAATGACCAAACACAGGTAATCAGTAACAAAAGTAAACAAAAAAAACATCGGACAAAAAGATTGTATTTTAAAATGTAACAGTGATGCCAAGTCTACCACACACCAAGCTCTTGAGGAGACACAGTAAAAAAAAGGTTAGAATACATTAATAAATTACTATTGTGGATTCATTTTTATACAATATAATGCCTATCGTCAGATGCTGTAGCATCTGTGTTTACAAGCTTACCCCCCCCCCCCCTTAAAAAAACCCTCCAGATTTTGTATTTTTAAAGTTGTATTTTCAAAACATTTGCCTGCAATTTGAGTTTTCCCCACTGTACCCTGGCAGCTAATTACAAACACAAAAAATGAGGGTGTGCTCAAAACACTAGGAAAGGGCTGCTGTCATGTCTTTCTTCACACACCCAGTGACAAGGGTGACGGTTATAAACATTCTAAACAGATTCACTTCATTTTCAAAGGACTTCAAAATAATGTCTCGATTCACACAAGTTACAGCACTGTAATTACGAGGCAAAACATCATTTCGGTGAAATCAGCCTTAGAAAACTGACCTCTCAAAAAGAAGTTCAAAGAGTGTGAACAGACCTGTGGGGATGCCATACTGCCCTAGATCCAATGGACAGACAGTAGGGAAAGTTTCTGTGTAACATGCACAGTTAATTTAATAACTGTAATTGAAATTCACACAAGTGCTCAGACAAAAATATAAAAGATGAGGTTTCATTTTCAAATAAACCTGAACCGAGAACTAAAATCCTTTTCTGCCCACAGCCCCTTGTACTCAGAGAGAGGTAATTAGTTCATACTTGTCATTGTCCATTGATTGTGAAGCAACTGTCAGGCAGGTTTTGTGCTGTGTCTTAAGACACATAATGATAACTGCATCGTGTTACAGTAGTGACAGTGCCGGACAAGGGAATGAAAAGGAAATGTAATCGTGTGTTGTAAAATTAAACAGGCTCTCTATATAAAACAGAAAAAAACAAGCGAAAAATACAAACACGTTGTACAAACAAGTGATGTCTGAATCACATAGGCAACCTAAGCGGCCATAATTAAATTAAATTAACCAGGTTCACTTTCACTCCAGTTTAAGTGTGTGATGCTGCAAATACACTCTGGCATAGCCTGCAATGTTGTATTCTAATGAACCGTAGAGTGATGGTAAAACACTTAGCTACCTGAAGGGGCAGAAGTGAAAAACAACTGCAGTTCAACACCAGCAGTGTTAAAAAGACTAACAAAACAAACCCGACTTCCTGTCTACATAGTGAAGCTGCCCCCTAGTTTAGGATTTTGAAAGCTTCTGTCCCTAAAGCTTTGCCTTCAATGAGTATTTAATGGAAGGCCACTGCACTCACTGTTGTTGTTTTTTAATGCATTTCCCTCATTCAAAGCTGATCACATAAACACAACTGCAACATTGCATCACTTTTATAAGGTCAATCAGGAATCTGCTATGGGTGGATAACTGGTCACTGCTATAACTGTACCTTCCAGTACAGTCAATTTTATAATATAATGTGCACTATTTATAACGAGTACAATATGACTGAGCTGCTTGGGTCTTATGTATGCGTACAGAATACCTTGGATTTTAGTATTCTATATGGTGGTTTTACAATGTGCAACCTTGTATAATACATATAAATCCTAAAAAAAGTGCCAAAGAGTGCATGCTATATTCTAAAAATTACAGTATTTGCAGGGTCTTCAGTGTTGCAATGTGTTGTTACTTTAACAAATTTCAGTGTTGTACAACATAATCATATACAGAAATGAAAAAGCATTAGGGGAACAGAATACATTTAGAATTTAAGGAGCCTATGATAGAAATAAAAGAAAGTGACAACTAGGGTTGACAATATCTTATGCTTTCTACATGTCTTTACTATCTGGCTTCTGTCATTGAAGTTATATACAGGGTCTTTAAATACATATCACACTTGCAATATTATACGCATTAATTCTGTTGGATGTTCATTTGGCTATGCGGTTGTATTTTATACTTCAGTTTGGATTATGCAGAAATCCTGAATGGGATCCAACTATACCTTTGATCCGCATTTCTGTTTGCGCATATATTGTTCCAGTGAAAACCTAAACATGAGCATCCTTAAAAGGTGGTGAAGTCAGTCTCTGAAACACACAAACCCCAGCAAAAACGAGGTTCCATCCACACAGATTTTGATTAAGAGTTTACATAACACATTGTACACAGAACCATTTTTTTCCTTTTACTTTCATTGATAGACATTTCAACAGATTTTTATGGGCGTCCACACATAGTTTCTGGTACCCTGGATCTTGGCATTCAGGATTGCCACAGGACAGCTCATTTGACAACATGGGTGAGTGTGCCAGCCAAACTTTCCTTCAACTGCTAATTCACCCAGGGGTGCTGGAAGATGTCTGGGTCTTGACCATGGGATGTATTAATTAGGACTGACACATTCCAGAATGACAACTTTATTTCTCTCCGGTATTGGATGGTTACATTCACAGGGGTCTCCTCCAGATAAAGTCCAGAGGCTATGCTACAGTATACAGTGCTATTTACACAGATCTGGGCTTTCATTTAACTTCTCTCACGGAAAATACAAACTGGCTAACCTTTTCATACTTTGCAATAGAAATAGCTGGCTAGGCAAACCAAAGAAGATAAATGTTTTCAGTATCGAACCATAGACTGCTGCTGCTCTGGGTGTATGATTGCATTACTCACACCTGAACTGTGAGTGCATTCACAAGGCAGGAAACAACTACATGTTTACCAGATTCCACAACATGCCCAACACTGTTATCAGTGTAATCCTGCATGTTAACTGTGCACCAGGGTCATTCCACGGTAAAAGGTCAGTCAATGTCACGAGTGTTCTTAGTTACAGAGAGTCTCTGTAAAAAAGATGCTCAAACATTCTTTAAAATTCATTGTAATCCTAAAATAACACGCTATGAACTTTAAACAGTGTGTAGCAACAATGATTGTTCTAGAGTATGTGTTCATCATCACTACACTGCAGTAAACTGGAGAAGCTGGATCATTGCTAGGTTTGGAAGGTCAAAGTCCTTAAACTCCTGCTTGTTTTTAATTAAGTACATGTTGGTGTCTAACTGCAGGTGGCAACAATGTCTTTTAATTGTAGACTCAACTAACACAGTTCTCAATGGCAGCACCTAATAGAAAACAGTAACAATGGCAAGTGATAACTAGTTTTTTAGTTTGACCTTGAATTGCACCAGAATATAATGCCTGCTAGGTCTTGCCTTTCTAAGTCCACATGGTACCCAGCCATAATAAAATAAGGCGAAGAGAGCTTATGCAAAAATATAAGTGTGACATACAGGTGAACGGATGGACTGACAGATCTTATATCCCCAGGATCTGAAAGCCTCAATAACTTAAGCTAAATAATGTTGCCACCAATTTTTTGTGACAACTGGATATGAGGTTCTCCAGACATATGCAAAAATGTGTGAAATGTGACATGTACAGTACTATATCTCTTTGTATAACTTACAGACATACATATTGTATAACTTTTCAAAAAGCCATCGACTCTCAATATAGGGACAGTACTTAACAACCTGTAAATCATTTGCCAACTGCTCCTGTGTATCCCATCAAGAGTTTAGAAATACTGTAGCTGCCTATGTAAGAAGCTAGTTAATCCTCACCTTTCTGAATTCTAGAGATATGTTACGCATTACCAAACAATGACAGCACACCCTATCAGTTGTACCAGTAAGGTATGCACAGCCAACCAGTGATACATAAGCAGGCATTAAAGCTTAATCCGCCCACATTGCTAAAGAATGCATTACAGATGCCCTTCTTAGCTATCAAGGCTTTTGGAATATTAGTATCGGATAATTATGTATAAACATGCAATATACCTGAGAGGGTTAAGGCTTGATTCTTGACCAAACACTTTTCTTTCTCCCTTATCAGAATGCCATTCTACATGAAAGAAACTTTCCATCACACTCTTAAAGATCTCAACCCATTTCCATTCATTATTCATGCCCCTTGACTTCAGTTAGGTTATGATTACAATTACCTATTTATGAGGTAATCAGCAATTGGAAATGTCCCTGTAATAGTAAACGGAGCTTGGCATCCCAGTAAAATGAACTCTATTGAAGACGGTATTGTGGTCGCTGGTGTAGCTCAAGTGTGCTAATAGCCCAACTAACAATAATTATGTAAATTATCCATTCAGCCATATTCTGCTCAATTTCCTGGCTTAAACAACCCTGCGCATTTATGAACATTTTAGCAGTTTATGACTTGAAACCTCTGCCATATTGTTTATTGTGAATCAGGAGCCAGCCAAAATGTAGGATTTGCTTTTTTTACTTCTTAAGTAAAGTAGGCTTTAGAACTCATTGATTTAAAAAAAAAAAAAAAAGTTGATGTTTAATTTGCTGGACAAAAAATAAAAGGACTGGTAAAGTTCAACTAAATAAAACATGCTTTTTAAAAAGTTGGCTGTTCAAAGAGGCTCAAAACTATTGATACATTACAGAAAATAATTAAAAAAAAAACATTATATGACCCCCAATTTGGCATCCATTTTAGGTCAGTGGTCAAAGTGAAAGATGAAATTAGATTTTGCTACTACTATCAATGAGATATTAAATCCACCCAGCATTTTTCATTCACCAAAACACTATTAACAACTTAAAAAAAACAAAACAAAACAATGGACAGCTTCTTCAAAATGTCAGCACAGGAGCACTTCAGACTAATAACAGTCAGTCACACAACCAAGTTTCTAGAAAGTACTGAAGCAGTATCTCAAACAAGCATGTAATCAAAGTAAATAGTTTTACCTACTTGCAATGTTGTTAAACTCCACAGTTTCATTGCGGTTGCAGCCACAACAAATCCCTAAGAGATGTGCAGGGTATTTATTCAGTTCCTTCACTTAATATAAGCACCTTGTGTTTATTTGAATCTAATCACACATTCACCTGTGCCTCCTAACTTCAAAAACCTACCCATAAGACAATTACTTAATTAGCACTAATTAGGTTTGAGAGGCTCTTAGGGAAGGACATTTCTCAAAAGAAAGACATTGTACCTTCAGGCTTTGACGGTACCTGGAAGTCACATTAGCTTTAGATGGATTTCAAAGCCGGCGCTCTCAAAAGATTCTCACTTTGTAACATTAACATGTAAATTAAAGACAAACACTTTTTGAAAACATGACACATTATAGATAAATAACTACAAGAGAGCCATCAATCCTGTGTTGACATTCTATAAAGAAAGAAGCAGGAGCTGTTCATTTAACAAAAGACAGACGCATAATGTGTACTGTATGGTATGTAAATCCCTCAAAGAACCAAATGCATTGCCCTAAGTGCTATATTGTATACCATGAGAGTCAATTAAGTTGAACGATACATACTGAACCCTTTCAGGCACAAAGGCGCTGGATAGAGCCTGGCAGTGTGCCAGCAGGTCTGGAGAACACCAGCCATTCAGCCCAGGGATAATGTCCCCACTCCAAATTTGGTCTGCAAGTATCAGTAATGGGGTTCATGCCCATCACTTTACCTGCAAATTACCCCTGGCTAGCAGACAAACACATGGAAAATCACACAGGGAAAGGTGACATTGTCCCCACCCCTTTACTGGCTTCTTTCCTGACATTAACCAACCAGCTGCTGCTTCCCTGATTGGCTTACATGTTTTCAGCCAGTAAGATGCCTTTACCCAGACGACACTGCTGAAGCGACCCAGGAAGTGCAAGTGCAAACTGATTTCCTGACAGTAAGGCACAGAGGCAGATATGTCCTTTAACTTAATGTAGTACCAGATATCAGGTTTTAAAATGAAAATACATGTTAACTTCAACGTGCTTCTTTCAAAACACATATGAGATCTGTGTCGAATAAAGGAAGTAAAAAACAAGATAAGATTGATGGAATTAAGAGAAAGGGAAAGGTGTAAACTCTGAATCTTGGTGTGAAAGCTTTTAAGGGTCTGGGTTGTTGCCCAGTGTGTGTAAGAATATTAACGCTGGGTCTCCTACCCTCTCCAGTATCATTCTTCTGAAGCACATTCCATTCCAATGAGCCACTGTTAGGTCAGAATCTGGCCTGCACTGTAGAAGTCTATATTGCATGAGCAAGCCCCTCACATTATAGGAGTGATCTCCTTAAATGTGAATCAGTGGTTCGGTTCCTTGACTTGTGATTTAGAGCATTACAAAAAAAAAAAAAAAAAACTTTGCTCAATCCTTCTAAAAGTATAGGGCCAGCTCTGATAGCTCTTCCTGACTGCAGGCCCATGGTTTAATTTTGCTATGAATCAAATGCTCAGTGAAGTGCAGTCTGCAGTAACCGATCACTACTAAACTGTTTTTTTTTCTTGCCTTGAAAATATATATATTCTTTTGCCTACAGCACACATTAGTATTATTTTTGACATTTTTTAGTGTTCATAGGTTAAATTAGACACTTCTTATTAAGTGTCCCTATGTACTGTGTATATACATAGTAGTTACTTAGTAAAGTAGTTACACTTAATTACAATGTTATTATGCATAGTTACAATGTACTTAATGTGTATTTTTCTTTGCATGATATAACCCTAATCCTAACCCCAATCCTAACTGTATCCCTACCCTAACTCTAACTCTGATATAATTTTTTGATGCAGTTGTGTACTTACATATATCTTGCAAAAATATTTACATGTGAAATATACTAATAGCAGGGTTCTGAAAAATATAGCATCCCCAGATGCTGCTAAAACTATTATTAAACAACCCCAGATGCTGCTAAAGCTGTTTAAATAACGTACCTGTAATTTATCTTTTCATTGTTAACATCCTGACAGCTTTTTACACTTATAACTTTAAAGTCTGTTTCAAAGCTATTTTCAAAATATCCGCTCTAGTGCATTGGGGTTTGAGATCTCTCCTCTAAATCATTGCGGGAAGAGCGATTAAAAAAAACAAACAAACAAAAAAAAAAAAACTGAAAAAACATAACAAGTGCTCTCGCTTTTCTATTCCGTACCACATCATGGATCGTTATTGCTTTGTTATCTGTTTGACAATGTGGTTAATAATCCTTACACTATCAGTGCACTAGAGCAGACATTCTGAAGTTATAAGTGTAAAAATTTGTCAGGATGTTACAATGAAAAGATAAACTACAGGTACATTATTTAAACAGTTGTAGCAACACGTGGGGACATATAACACTATATATTTTTTGGAAGCCCACTACTTACTCTATGTACATTATAACTATGCATAATAACATGGTAATATGTGCAATTACACATGTATTTACTATGTAATTACTATGTAAATACACAATAATTAGACATTTAATGTAAAGTGTTACCTAATGTTACTAAGTGGATAATTAAATTATCCCCTGGGGAAACTAGAAGGACAAACAGTAAATAAAGACTATATTTTTTAAGATCTGCCACTGTTTTAAAATTGACGGCTTTTGAATCGTGTCCGGGTCTGTCCAGTCCAAAAAGTATGAAGTATAAGGCAAAAATGCAAAGATGGTCAGACTTACACAAGAGTGAATGTCACAATTAAATTAAAAGAACACCAAAACATTAAAATACAGATGAGATGGCATGTGCCCATCACAATACACAGGGATGCTGTTTAAAAAATGTGCACATTTCATGGTTGCGCCACTGCCATTCAAGGTCAAAGGATTCTGAAAGGAACGTAACACACACCCTCTGCCATGGCTGTAAATTCATAGTGAGAGCCATCAGTATGACGAAAATGCTGATGACCATGTCAGATGCCAACATCATGGACAAAATAGTATATAATGTGAAACTGCAATGCGCGTTTTCCTGAAAGTGATTCCCAAGATAGTGTGGTATAGCTATGAATGGCTGTGCACGCACCTTTTTATGTCTCCAGATGGTGTTACTCTTAATAACATATGCTAAAGAATGTGGACATTAAGTTTCATCAAAATCGGATAAGTGGTTCTTAAGATATTTGTAAAGATGAAAGTGTGACATGCTGAGGAAGAACCATACAAACAGCAGAAACCCTCGATATCAAGTTTCATCAAATTGAACAAGTAGGTTTCCTGATATATGGAGAAATGTGAAGTGTGATATACATACATATACGACTGGCTCCACTATACCCCTGTTGCCGGGGCTAATATATATATACTTTTTTTTACTAATAACTAGAGGCTCAGAACAGTAAACTGCTCCTCATTGTTTGTTTTTTTCTTCCTGCTGTTAAAATAGTTTGATTCCCTTTATTGAGTGTGTTGGTTATCAGTAAAAATTGGATACTGTATCTGCCTTAACTTAATCTGAAATGTAATCTTAAGTTTAAAACAAGCTGTAATCTCAGCACATAGAAGTGTACAAAAATTTGAACAGGAGGTGAAATTGAACAGTATTCGGATTTTAAAGTTAATACCATAAAGCAATCACGTCTCATACGAAAATGAAATGAATGTTTTTTGTTGGAGGAGGACAAGTAAGCCGCGATAAACTTTAATGCTTTTATCTTTAATTAAATTTGAAAGAAAGAGAAAAAACAGAAAAGGATGAATGTTAATATCCTATCCATACAATTACCATCTAATATATATATATATATATATATATATATATATATATATATATATAATATTATATATATATATATATATATAGTTTATCTGATGATGGCTGCTGTGCTCAATATGAAGTCAAAGTACAATGTATTATTATAGAAACACTGGATTTTTTCTAGCAAAGCCTGTAAATTAGAGTACCATTGTAGGTGTAGAACGACTGCAAATTTGACACTACTAATATTAATGTCAGGTATTTGATAATGCTAGGTGATCTGATTGATTAACTATTTATTAATGTTCTAAAATGTAATTTATATATTAATGGATTGCAAATGCTGTTCTGTCCATTTAATACCATGCGCTTCACAATCACGTTATGTGTGATTAGTCGACTGCCAGTTTCTAAGGTAGACTGTCACGTTTTTATTTTTCTTTTTAATTTGGAATCTGCAATTGTTTTTCCCCGATTTTCTACCAGTTTTGGAATGCCCAATTATTCAACCCGGCTCACTGCTGCAACCCCCACATCACTAGGAAGAGACTTGCACTCGCACTGGCGTCCTCCGAAACGAGTCAGCCATCCACTTCTTTTCAAACTGCAAGCCCACCGTAAAGCCACTACAGAGCTACAGCTCCAGAACACGTCTTAAACTGGAAATAATACCCTATCAACAAAAAATAATAAATTGGCATAAGAGGTCTAGCGACCTCTGTTTGTTCACTTGAGCTGGAATGACCCTAAAGGGACTAATATATGCATTTTAGTTTTTTTATTAACAAATAATCATGCACACCTAATAATAGAGTAAGTTAGTGTTTTTGTTATATGGTACTGTAGCAGTCTGAACATTTAATGTAACTATCTTCTAGTACTGTGTGAGCCACGATACCTAAACATGAGTTAAAAGAAAAATGTTTATATCACTAAATTAGAATGGCAGAGAAATATGTTTTATTTTCTGTGAAGGTTTCCCAGGTTTTGTTTATGAACCCATTGTAAAATAAGGGAGAAGCGAGTCTAGAGTTTCTATAGCAAGACAAAATTAGGGTTTAACACAGACCAGTAAATGGCTTGTAAAAAGATATTGCTCCTTTAATGACTTACTTAGGCAGTGACAGCCCACTTGCACACTTAGTGATCTAAAGATGCAGTGACACAAAAAGCTCACAGATAATTAAATATTGATTTTTGTTTTCTAATTCTATATAAAAATTGTCCTGGGTCTCCCAGTGGTAGTTTTCATCCCACTAAAAATGTGTGGATCGCAGTTTAACCCTATTTCATTTCAGGCTGCAATGGAGTGTATAAAATGGAGAGGGAAGAGGGAGCTGTGTGAAAGCAATATGTTCTGGGTATTTACCTTGAGCTGCGAATTGGCTCATATTCTTTTCTCCTGCTGATACTTACAGATTGGTGTGTGCCAAGCCATTCTTTATTTTTTTAAAGGACTTGCACTTATATGCTGTGATTTGACTTGTGTTTGGGGATTTATTGTGTGCACCATCATTTTACCCCAAAAACACCTTCCTGAGATGAACAAGGGTTTGATCAAACATTAGCTGCTATGGTATGTAAGATCACAAATAGCCTATCCCTGACTTGGCTGATACATCTGTTTTGTAAATGTACCATATCAAAGCTGCATCTCCCTGTTTTAAACAAGTTACAATGGGCAAAACTGCAGCTCTGATAGCCTGATAGTAGTGGATGTTCAGTTGGTAGGTGCTTCTGTAGCCAAGACTGTTCAACTTACTGAAGTTTTAAAAAATAAAATAACTGCAATGATTTCACTGCAAATTTCCATCCCCAACTTTCCTGAATGAATCAGAGTCGATAATCATTGAGGAATGGTCACGTATTCGTCCAGAACAATGAATACAATGTACAGATATGTCACATTGAATTAGTGCCATCCGGGATACCCTGTTGACAATCTTTAATATAATGCAACAGTTGTGCCAGTGTTGTGCTTGGTGATCTCGGAGTCCCAGGTGGCTCACCTAGTAAAACCCTTAGAGCCCATGTTTTTGAGCCACTGCTTTCAGAGTTCAGGTGGCAGAATCAGATTGCTGGGCAGCAGGAATGGAGGCTGCAGCATACAAACACAGCAACATACAAACTGGGACATTTGTGTAGAAAAAAATGTAACCCTTTAAAACAGAACCATTCACACACTTTCTTGAGTAGTGACACACAGCTTCTGCATGCCTTATTAAAATGAAGTCACAATTCAAGAGCAGAAAAAACAAGAAGCGGTGCCACATGTTGTGGTTGTTGTTTCTGCAGCCTCGCACACGAGGGGCTGACACAGGCTTTGTCTTGCTTGACTGCGTCTTGTTTCCCAGATTCCACTCACAGTACCAATGCAGTGCTCACTGCATTGACAAACTAATTACACCTCTCTGTCTTCAACACTTCGTCATTACTGGGAGAGGTGAAATTGAATTACCGGTACTGGCTAAAATTAAATATATAGAAAACAATACGGACAGGTCATTTAGCATGCGTATACTATACATTTGCCATAGTTAAGTGACCATTTAAGCATGCTTTACCATAGTCTTGTTTTTCTTCATACATTGTCTAGACTTTTATCATGAAACTGTGCATTGGAGTAAGGTGTTATTAAGAAGAGCTTTTTACAATACGTTTACTAGCGATATAACAGCTAATCAATTGTTGATTACCATGGCTTTTATTTGCAAGTCTCAATTAAACATTCATTGTTCGTTGGTGCCCTCTTTGGTGCCTTACTTATATATTATATTACAAGCAACTTCCTGTTTTCAGTTGGATTTGAAGGCTGTTGCTGTTGTGAATAGTATACCATGCATTGATTATTGCCTATTATTACCTGCCCGATACTTGATTAGGAAACTGGTTGCAGATTGTATATGTTTGCATTTAGTAATAGCATTTACAGCCTTTTTAATTCTACCATTAAATAGCTACACAACTTATGAGAGCTTCCTAACGCTGGGGTTGTTGTTTAGTGATCATTCACAATACAATGCAACAGATCTGAAGAAAATCTTTTTTAAATACAGCAAAATAAATAAAACGTGATTTTTAGATGGAAGCTTTAAATATTAAAACACATATAACTGGTAAGTATGAATCCAGTTAGTAAATATGAATGATCGTGATGAGGCTGTCATACATGAATAGCTTTTACTTTCATTTCTCTAAAGAATAGCATCGTTCATGCTAAATCTATGATTGGAGCTGAGCTTGTGAGACCAGGATACAATACTGATGTACTGTAGTATTGAGGAACTGCAGCAATTATAATCCTACCATGTGCTCTCCAGCTCTGCCAGTCTGCATTGTAATATCATTTTATTTTACATTACTTTAGCTTTGGAATAAGTAGGAATTTACTGTAAATGGATAATTATCATAAACTTTGATCTTATGAGAAATACAGAATCACTAAAAGAAAGGTAGTAGTCATTTTGAATAGAAGTCTTTTTCAATGTCTTCAATGATAATTACAAACAATGGTAAAGGTCAGTGTGTGAAAAACAGCTCATACACCATCTTGTAGAATGTTTTTTTGATTTCCAATACAATAAAATATATATTTTTTTACATTAATTAACACTGATAACAATATACATTTATTTTTCTTTTGATACGTATTAATTTTGACGCATCACCTCCTGTTATCAGTGGTACTCACTCTAGTTTGATTCATTTGATTACTCTAAAGAAAAATATAAAAAAAGGTTTAAAAGCCAAATACATGTGAATTAATTAACATGTAGTGGAATTACTGCCACCTACAACTCTTTTATTAAAGGAAAATTGACTGTCATTTACAAAACTAATGAGAATGAATTGAGAAGGTCCACCTCCTGTTTTCACAAAGACAAAAGTGCAAAATACTTAAATACTGTCTGTCTTGAATCCAGAACTTTAATTTACAGATGTGAACTGATTGTAGTTCACATCTCTGCCCTGGTGGGGGCAGTATAGTAACAAGCAACTCCCACACACCATAAAGCAGTGTAGCCGAATCCAAAAATGCATGTCTACATTGCAAACAAAGGGAGATGTTAATATGTTCAAAATATCCTCACAGTCTAAAGGTCCAACACTGCTATGATTTACAATATGCAGGCCTAACAGCGTACATAATAGAAATGGCTTTTAACTTTATTAATACAGCACTCCACCCTCATTATTATAACCCACTCTTTGCCAAGATTTTAACAAATGGTGCATTTTAACAAATAGGAATTTTAACAAGCGCCTCTTGTGTATGGTATTAACAGGGCCAATTTTGAGTTTTCATTGCAATATAAATAAAATAATAGATTTTCTCTCAACTCATATAAGGTAAAAAACATCTCTTATCAGCTAATAAAATAAAAAAGATTGGAAAAAGATGGGAAATCTTGAATAAGCATGTATGTTAACATACAGAATTAATTATATCTCACCTGTGCTTAAAGGACTGTTAAACAAGGCTTTACCATTATTATCTTACCTGTTATTAGCACTAGCAATATAAACCCTTTTTTTCAATTAAAAATATTTTGGTTCTTTTCTTTTTAACACATACATTTGGAATAAGCCAATAGTTCAAAAGGCAATGCTATAGGTGAAGTTGATGCCCTAGGCACCTTATCATTTCATGTGACAGGATCATGTAACAGGATACAGGGATTAATTATCTGCATATCCTGAATTATCAACCAGAATATTCCAAGTGTAATAAAAAGAGGATCAGTAACAGGGTAAATAAAGCTAACTGCCACCTGTTTAACATGTAATAATCTGTAGAAAGGTAGCACTTTAAATAAAGTGTATCTAATTACTATATATTTACACAGTATTTAGTAAAGACATGTGTACTTGCACATAATTACAATGTTACTATGAATAGTTACAATGTACTTAATGTGTAATGTTTTTTGCATGACTTAATCTTAACCCTATCCCTAACCCTAAACCAAACTCTACACCTAACCCTTTTCTGATACAATTGTGTACTTACATATATCATGCAAAAAGAT
Organism: Polyodon spathula; assembly: GCF_017654505.1. Taxonomy (NCBI): domain Eukaryota; kingdom Metazoa; phylum Chordata; class Actinopteri; order Acipenseriformes; family Polyodontidae; genus Polyodon; species Polyodon spathula. Next base: position 15,970,736 of record NC_054558.1, on the reverse strand, counting down.
GTACACGTTAAGTACACTGTAATAGTGCACAATAACATTGTGCATTCTTATAAAAAAACGTCAGTCAAGTCTCCCCTAAATAAGAAATTGACTCCACGCAGATGCCATGCTCAATAAATATGTTGAATAAACTCATCCCCTCTTCAAATAAATGCTAAAGATTTTAACCGTCCTGCATGTACGGTGCGTGGGTCTTATAAAAGTGTCCCATAGTAAAAGCATAGTAAGGTGTAATAAAGCATAGCATGGCAAAGCACTAGTAAGCATAGTGAAGCCCAGAGAGGTATGGTATTGCATATTAAAAAAAAAAAAAAAACATGGTAAACTACAATCAAGGCATAGGATAACCACGGGAAAAGCATCCTCACAATGACAAAACACCAACCTTGCAATTTGTGGAACTACAATCGAAAAGAGGAATGCAAAATCATGTAAAACCAAAGCTGAGGTGAAAACTAGAACAGAGTTGTTTGTCAGATAACACCAGCTAATGAACTGAAAGAATATAAAGACATGAGCAAATTTCATTCCTCAGTTAACCATGTTGGTACGGCTTAGAGACTATACAGTAGAAAGGACATATGCCCTTTGCTTTGCATTGAAATATTGCAACATGTGTGGTTTTAGACATTTTATCTAAATAGATTCCAATAAATGCAAGTCGAGTGACAGTGACCAACACTTCTGAGGTTGTTTGTATAATTCCTCTTTTTGTGGTTGGACGTTAACCAACAATCTCACACTTAAGGTTTAATACATAGAGATACCTTAATGCACAATTAATATCGAACTTCATTCCTTTGTTAAATGCGTACACTTTATTCACGAAAATGCTTTGCCAGTATTTATTGATTTTTAGTCTACTGTACTCTGGCCTGGAGCATTTCTTTTATGTCCTCTTTTGGAACAATCTCATCAGACGTTTCCCAGGAGAGTTAACCAGGGTTGTTTTTTTTCTTTCATTTTTATTCTGTTAAGATTCTGGGAAAAAAACAAGGTCACTGGGGTCAGCTGCCCAGCACCAGACTCTGTGAGATAGCTCTTGAAAAGACAGGACTGAGTTGGTGATATCCCAGAATGCTCGGAGTGCCTGCTGCTGATAAGAAATGGGCCATGTAACCTTTGGGTTGCACGTGACAGGAATACAGAGGCTCAGCGCTATTCTTGAGGGTGGCAAAAAGGAAACTACTGCGCTCTAAAGATGAAGTCAGCTTCGGAAGAGAAGCCTGATAAGAGGAGGAAGCTGTTAGCCACTGGAACTTAGAGAAAGAAAGAAAAGAAAGAAAGAAAAAAAAACACACAAGAAGGTTAGTCTCTTTGTTGATGCTCAGGATAACAGTTTTATTGCTTTACACCAAACACAAAAGCACAGGATAGGAAGAGCTATTCTGAGCCTAAAAGATAAAGTGGAAGTTTTTTTTCTGAGGGAAAAAAAAAGCTAAACAGAAAATCTGGTGCAGAACTTTTTTTTTTTTGTCTAAACTGTGTGACAGATCTGAATTTAGCAGAGAAAATGTCAATTCAAATGGCTAGAAATGTCATACACCATATCCCAGGCCTACAAAGGTATACCTTATTAACACAGCATTATGACGTTATCATTTAAACTCTATTTACAAATAGAAATATAATGCCACATCAAATTTACTGTAGGGGGTTGAAAATGAACTGTGGGATCACTGGAATCATTTGTATTGCAGTGCACAGTGAGCAGCCACTTGCACCCATTTAAGAAAATCTTTGAATAGACATAGTAAATTAGCTAAAATGGTATGCACAGAAACGTAATTTACAATCTAACACAATATTATCTTCTCAATCATAGACTTTTACATGACGTAAATATTGTTACAAATGGGTGACAGTAGTGTAGCTACAGTTTGCCTATTTACCTATACAGTGAAATTAGTGAATCAGTAAAGAGCTTTTATACAGTAATTTACTGTCGAATTAAACAAACCAATATAATTCATTTACTTTGGTTTAGGAGGTTTTAACTCCTCTAATGGTGTCCCAAATCGAAACCGAACAACTATCTGGTGATGTACTGTCTATGAACTACTATCAGCTTCAAGATGCCATAAAACTACAGACAGATAAAGAAACTTGCTTTTTAAGACACGATCCATGCACTGCACAAATCATCGGTAATTGCGGCCATTAAATCCTGATTCATTTCCATATGTCGACACGGTGTAAGTGACAGGAGAGGTAACGCTTTAATAGATGTCATTATCTGGAAAGGTCTTTCAAGGCAGGAAAAAGAAGAAAAAATACAAAAGCAAAAGGTTCTTTGTTACTTAGTAAACTAAAAACCCTTTAATGGCATTTTGGAAAATAGTACCTTTAAGAGAAAATTGCAACAATTTAGAGGAGGAAATCGCTGGCTAGCTGTTTTTATGCTAATGCACCGTTCAGTAGCTCAATAGCAGCATTCTAGAGCGCATCAGTCTGATAGCTCCCGACTTAGGAATAATTGACCCTAAACAATTATTACAGTGAGTGTTTACATTTTACTAAGGACTTGCCATAGCTTACCAGATTTCTGGTGAGGGTGCTTCATCAATGAAGTCCTTTTTGGGGAATTCACTGCCGTTTGTTTTCATTATCTCTTGTCTCTTAAAGGGACATGTATGCAGTCTGTTTGGGCATTTTGTTTCAAGTTTGTGTTCTCAGGCAAGTAAATACTATTTCATTTTTGGGACTTATGCAGAGTGCTTATAATTCAAAGGGGACCATTTTAATGATCTAAATAGTGACAGATCTTAATCACGACACCCTACAATGTGTAATCTTGCTATACTGTATAGATCCCTTTACTTTTTATAAGGAAACTCTGGGTACTCTACATAGAATTGTCGGAAGTGTTAAGACCTTTTTGAATTATTTAACCATTTCTTGAGATTATTTTAGTTTTCATTGTTCAAATTTACCCCTTTTTTTTGTAATGAGTTTGATCCTTTTGCATTCAAGATTTCAGATTTAGTGACTATGGTGTCAGTTAATAAATCACCTTGGGAGAAAAGTAGGATTTAATATAGTAAAGGTTGGAGACATTAAGATACCTGTGGCCACAACCATGATCTTTTGAAAACCATCAGATTCAATTTAATGTAATTCACTGATGTCTGTTTGCTACATTCTTGGGTACCCTTCTGTGCACTCCACTGTACTGTTTGCGTTCTGTGGAGATGAGGCCTCCACACCACTTGAATCTGTTTGACCAAGAAAAAAGATATTGAAGGGTGGGGACACCCTCCAGGCAAAATGACCAAACAAGTTCAACACTAACTGAAAACAGGGTTTGCAAGCGATATTTCTTTAACCACTATAACTGTGGTTCTTTGACAACCAGACATTTGAGACCTACAGCACATAATGAATTGAACTGCACAACAGGTAAGATGTGTGGTATTATTTTGTTAGCTACAATCACTTTAAAACAATAATTATAATCTTTATTTTTATATAGCGCTTTTCATAGTGGACCACCATCACAAAGCGCTGTACAAGAGCTGCAGAGTCACTTACAACAACGTCTTACCCAAAAGACGGAGCACAAGGAGGTTAAGTGACTTGCTCAGGATCACACAATGAGTCAGTGGCTGAGCTGGGATTTGAACTGGGGACCTACCCGTTTCTTTAACCATTAGACCAAACAGCCTCCTAAAAAGATTTTAAAAGAGAGACACTTGGTATGGATGGCCTGTATGGATGTATCAAACCCTGATTAATTACAGTAACGGGCCAAACCAACACCAAGCTGTTTTACGCCACATCTTTATTGGACCATTTCACAACAGTGAGGAATCACTCTGGAATAATGATAAAAACATCCACCTGTTGTTATTCTGGGATTATTGTTAATGGTTGATGAAATCCAATACAATTCCCCTGTGCTGTAAAATGCTCAAATAAAATGTAGAGGGGGCTAATTTCAGCAGGTTAAAAATGAATGAAATCAACCCCTTAGTATTTCTCTTGGATGTCACAGCATTGTAACCTTGCTGAGTTTCATTCTTCCTCTGCTCTCCTGCATCTTGCAAAGGAGAACACTTTGCTCAGAGATTCCCCTCGGGACAAAGTCATCTCCAATTTCTAGCTGGTTCAGGTATGAACCAGACATAGATAGCAGCTCAGACAACAGATTGATACAAAAAAATAAAATAATGAGGATTAAAAGTGAAATAGGGATTTGTGATTTTGATCAAGTGCCTACACGCTGCGACAACCACACCAGCAACATAAGACAGGATTAAAGAAGAAAATCTCTCCCCTCGAGGGATGAAGTTGGTACACATGTGATAATTGAAAAAGTTGACCCTTTTGAAAATTTAAGTTTTTCCTGTTTTTTTTTTTTTTTAAATGGTCATGCTGGTAATACAATTTCACTGAAGAATTGCCCATTTTTTAAATGTGAAATTCACCATTAAGTAAGCTGGCAGCTGGGCAACAGTCAGTTGGTGAATTATCACAGTATGAACACAGTCTGTTAAAAACTTGCTTTGGTGTCTGGACTCTGGGTCTCTTCATTACTGCTAAAGGCTGAATGAATGCCATAGCTTATATCAGTGATTAACATGTTGGCAGCCAGATAATCTAGTCCTCTGTCCACGCTATAGCCAAAAGCCCTGTACATCGTTGTTAGCACCATAGTGGACATCCTGTCTGACATATAGCAGCTCTCCTCTGCCTTAGACCTGTCTGTCCATCAAGAAACACTATCCTTGCCGCCTCCTACAGGATACCAAACGGTAGGCAGCAGAGCAGAAAACTAAATTATTCTCAGCTGTTACACTGCTTAATTTAATATTTCCAATGAGCTACTTTCCCTCAATCCAAGATCTAAGTGCGTATTTGCGCTGTGTCACAAAACATTAGATATTGTCAAGGCAATTCATTTTTCTATGGTAATTTGCAAGTGTGCTTCATGGTAAATGCATTCTTGAGGGGTTTCAGGTGTCTTTTGCGAAGGCAGAAAATTGAGAACCACAGAAAACATTCAGCACAATGGGAGAAATGTATTGAGCTAGAGATATATTAATGCAATATATTTGATGGCTTTGTTTTATTAAAAGGGGATTGTCGGCAACTGTTGAACTGAGATCCACATCAAAGGTTTAGGAAAATGGTTATTGCTTGACAAAACTTAACATTCACTGTTGAGTATTGTCACCCTGGACAGTATATAATGCATGTTGATTTTGATTGCATGTTTTAAAACTGGGGCTGGAAAACCTTTGGTAGATAAGAGTATCTCCAGTACTACTGGTAAGTTAAGAGCAGTTGAAAATGATCTGTCAAGAAGAATACCCCATTCTTGTGTAAAAAGTGTGTACATGCTCAGAATGCCACCATCAAGCATATTACATAACAGCAGTTGACTGTGTAAGAGTATCTCAATTCCTGATTATTCATACTTTGGCTTCACATTTCTCATTGTTTACGGCTTTGACTGGTAAAGCCATCTATCACTCAACTTTGATAGACGGGTCATCATGAATCTGCAGCTAGTTCAACCAATGAAAACTGTAAATAAAGCGAGAGGCGGAACCAATGACTGAACAGGAATTTGCTTTCTTGCAAAAAAAACGATTATAGATAAAACACATGGGGTTTCATTTACTATGCCAGGTGGTGGCATTCTGTTATACAGTCTATGGTAATCCAACTCAATACCTAAAAATTGACTGATGATTGGCTGGTTACTTTCAACATCTCCGCCCACACGCAAATGAGCTGTGCAATGTTAGAGTTGAATTGACAGGAAAGAAGCAGCACAGTCACCAGTCCATTTACATGTTAATTAAATCAGTCAAGGTTAATTCAAATGGAATAAGTACACTTTAAAGCAGTAGACAAGCTTTTGGCATTACTTGAGCACGATATACTATACCTTGTGCATTCAGTGGCAGTCAAGTCGTTAGCTAGTAACACACAGTGCATTCAGGTAGCTACATTACTGATTCAAGCATATGAAATCATGCATGTACGGTGTGGCACCACTGCACTGTATGCTTTAAGTATGTATGCCTGTTTGTTAATAGGGTTGTTGTGCACTGACCGCAGTGTGTGATTGTGTACGAGGCTTCAGTGACTTCAACTACAAAATGGTCATACAGAGCAAAAAGGGAAAGCAGTGTAATGAATTCTAACACACTAAACCCTTAAAACTATAAAATGTATTGAGAAGGCAGAATATGACTTGCTTGTAAGTCTTTTGTTATATATCCCAGCCAAAAGCCAAGTCTGCTTTATTATCAGCACCAATACATCAAATCTTATTAGACTCACCTGCGTATTATTCTGTGTCTCGTATATACAAGAAACCTGTGCATGTCACTTGAAAGGTGTTATAATGAGATAAGAGGAACATGGTAATCTTTTAAAATACCTCTCAATCAGTCACTCCGTCTTCAGAATAAAAGCATCTAGTGCTGTATAAATAGCTTCACCATTCAGTGATCTGTGTTTTCATCCTGGAACTTGTTCTCTTGATCTCAATAACTTATTATAAATAATGTTATTACCAAGTTTAATCACAATTGGATAAAGATAAACGTAAAACATGTGACACACAGATGGACAAATGGACAGACAGATACACCCTTATATCCACAGCATATAACACTGTTAATAACATGTGCCAAATAATGCTAATACCAAGTTTCATCACAATTGGATTCACAGTTTTCCAGATATTTGGAGAAAGGTAAAGTGTGACATATGTACACCTTATGAACCTTAGTAAAAGCATGGTAAAGCATAAGTAAACATTGTAAAGCCCAGAGAGGTATGGTAAAGGACATAAAAATCATGACAGACCAAGGTAAACTACTGTAAATGCATAGCATAGTATAAACATGGCAAAATTACTGAGGTAAATGTGTCTAAGGGTCATACAAACAAATGTACTGTACATACAGGTCAACCACCTCTACTATATCTCCATTGCCTGGGATTTCTTACCCTTTTCATGCCATTGTTCCAGAAGCATGGCTTCCTTGTCAACCATGGTCTGCTCCTTGGACCTGGATGTGCTGTGAGGGTCCCCTCCACCTCCCAGCCCCCTCTTCAGTAAGATCATCCCTGTCACTGGCCTGGGCTCTCTATGCATCATTAGCATTTGCTATACTATTACAGGTCCCTCTTTCTTCTGTTTAAGAAGCTTTATTTACTTCCTTATGGAATCTCACAAGACAATGCTATAGATAAGAAGTTGCTGCTGCTTCATTGTAGCTAATCACTTCATTTTAACTAATTCCAAATGACTAATAAAGCTAGTAGGTAACACTTTACATTAATACTAGAACCGCTGGGTTTTTGCTGCTACCTAGAACCGCCAGCAGTAGTCATTTTGATGGGTTTTTAAACAGTTCGATATGAAAATGAAACACAAACTATTCGATACAACTCAAAAGTTTTACATCATATCTAAAATTTGTATAACAGGAACACTCTATTTAACTAAATAAAAAAAAAACATAAAAGGCTTTATTTTTTAAATTAGAGGATATAATGCATGATGTAAAAAAATGAAAAACTATAATAAAATATTGTTATTATGCCTAGTTACAATGCACTCAATGTGTACATCTTTTTGCACAATATGTATGCACACAATTGTATTATATAAGGGTAAGATTCAGAGTTGGAATGCGGCCAAAAAGATGTTAAGTACATTGTAACTAGGCATACTAACATTGCAATTATGTGTAAGTACATATGTATTTACAAAGTAACTACTATGGAAATACACAATAATTAGAGACACTTCAAGAGAAAGGTTATAGTCATAAACAGTGGCATTAAACATCCAATGTATAATTTAGGTCAAGCACATATGATTGAGGTCCAGGCTCCTTTATTTGACTGCAAACCAAATAGAAGGTAACAGTTATGTCATGTGACTCAGGGGGCCAAGAGAAAGAGCAGCATCCTGTCAATGCACCGGGGGGTGGGGGTTGATTGTGATCCACCATTTCAGCCTTTGTTTCCTCCAGACTGTGCCAGGCTGCCCACAGTTGCAGAGCCAAACACAGCTGCATTAGAAGACAGTACATATCAATGGTGCTAATTAATTGGATTAATGGAAGGGCACTGCAAATTGGGTCTCACTTGGATAATTTCAATGGAAACAGAATTGCGATCCCTGAGGTCATCTGAATATGGATGAGGCAAAATTGAGTCAAAACGGAGGAGATTGCTGCATTCATTAGCCCGCCCACCCTCTGAAGTAGTTGCTTAATATGCACGCTATTACTATGCAAATCAGCTGCAATGAAACTCTGAGTTTTTTTAATCAGCGGAACTGCAGCAGATGTCTGCTAGAGGGAAGAATGTGAACATGCTTCAGATAAAGTAGCCTTCATGATGGAAATAAAACAAAAAAAAAAATGAGGATGAAAAGATTCATTTGTATTATTTTCAAGGCAAAAAACCCCATACATGTATCAGCTGGATGCCTGTTTGAAGATACAGACGAACTACATCGCACACAGTGGTGGGCACTGCTGTAAATGAGCCACCTAAAGATCCTCAAAGTGGGATGAGGCCTCTCCCTCTAGACTTCTACAGAGCCAGCAAAGGGGGAGAGACGTAAGGTTGACAGTAATGTTCTCCACCTTTCCGTCTTAATTTGCAGTACAACTTATCCAGAGGGGTTAATGGGTGGTATAGCTCTATTAATATCAGCTTTATCAGCTTCATCATCATTATTATTATTATTATTATTATTATTATTATTATTATTATTATTACTACTACTGCTACTCAGTAGCTGGAGAAAATAACATGAGAGAAGTGGGGAGCTTATTCCGTAGCACACATTTTATATTGTGGCACCCAGCACCAGGGTCAGCAAGGGGACATCCCTCCAGCCCCAGTTTATGTGACCTGTAATACCATTAGCTAGCTATTATACCTAAGGTGCTCACTGTGAAAATGTACACTTTTAATAGCTTATTTCGTAACACTCTTTAGTCAAGTTCCATAATGTGGTTGATTTTATAATCCTCAGTTTGGATTGGCTAATACACTCTAGTAGAGCACATATGCCTTAACAGCATTACTGTATCTTTATTTTTGCAAATACTACTGCTGCTACTTTATTATTATTATTAGGCTTCCAAGTCAAAGGCTGGGAAGCCTATTGTTATTGTTAAAGTTTTTTTTTCTTCCAAAACTTTAAACTGCTGCTGCTTTGAAGCTGTGTGACTGATCAGGTTCTGACTTGGCAGCTAACAAGCTGGATACATTGGCTGTCTGATGCTGAAAAAATATTGCTGCTGCGTCCTTGCAATTGGTACCATGCCGCATTTTTCGATAAAACCTTTCGAAATCTTCTTCTTGGGAACCGGTGAAGCGATTGATCTGAAACTTGGCATATATCATCAACATCCAAACCTGCATCAAGTTTGCGAAGCAGAAGTTGCTGTGATAAATTTTAATGTCAAAATGGCTGCCACAAATCTTATCGAAACGCTCCCCTAACAACAAACTGCTGCTGTCTAAAAACCGTTTGTCCAACAAATTCCAAACTTGGTAGTTTTCAACTCAGTAACAATGGAATAAAACTTTATGAAAATGGTGATGTTTTATAAAACAAGATGGCCACCAGTTATACGTTTACATTTGAAATTTAAACCTGCGTCAGTTGACAAACGATTTACTTGACCAACTCCAAACTTCACAAGCATCTTCCCTGATACTGTATCAATACAACTGACTTTTTAAAAAATTGTGTTGACCGGAAACAAAAATGACCGTTTGACGCATTTTTTAGAAACCTTTTGAAATCTTCTTCTTGGGACACTTGGCATATACCATCAGCATCCAAACCCGCATCAAGTTTGCAAAGCAGAAGTTTCTGCGATAAATTTTAATATTGAAATGGCTGCCACAACTTTAACGAAACGTGCCCTTAACAGCAAACGTTTATGTCCAAAATTTAAAACTGCCTCAGTTGACAAATGATTTATTTGACTAACTCAAAACTTCACAAGCAGCATCCTTCACACTGTAGCATTACAACTGACTTTTAAGAAACTGGTGTTAAACCGAAATGGCCGTGTGAAGCATTTCTTCTTGAAACCTCCCGAAATGTTCTTCTTTGGCACCGTTGAAGTGATTGATCTGACACGGATATTATCAGCATCCAAACCTGCTTGCAATGCAGAAGTTGCTGTGATACAATTCAATATTAAAATGGCTGCCACAAATTTCACCGAAACACGCCCTTAACAGCAGACTGCTTTTATTTGAAAACTGTCTGACCAACAGACTCCAAACTTGGTAGTCATCGTTCCGGTGACAACGGAATACAGATATGTTAAAATGGTTATGTTTCGTGAAACAATATGGCTGCCACTCCTATATTTTCTTCTTATATTTAAAACTGCTTCAGTTTAAGCATGGTTCACTTGATTAACTCCAAACTTGAAAACCATCGTGTCTGTGTTGGTAAAACTTCCATTTTCAAAAATGGCATTTGTGCCATTAAACAAGATGGCTGCCTGATGCATTTTTGGAAAAAAACTTTCAAAATCTTCTTCTGTGGAGCTGTTGAAGTTGCCAATTTTAAACGGAATATCGAGAACTAAACATGGTTAGACAGGTACTGATACTGGGGCTTCGGAGCTGTAAAACTGCCTGGCAGTTCTAATTATTAGGATTCCAAGTCAAAGGCTGGAAAGCCTATTGTTATTGTTAAAAAAAAATAAAAAATTATAATATTTTTTCTTCCCAAAAATTTAAACTGCTGCTGCTTTGAGGCTGTGTCACTGACCAGGTTCTGACTTGGCAGGTAACAAGCTAGATACATTGGCTGTCAGACTCTGAAAAAAATTTGCTGCTGCATCCTTGCAATTGGCACTGTGACGCATTTTTTGATAAAACCTTCTGAAATCATCTTCTTGGGAACCGGTGAAGCGATTGATCTGAAACTCGACATATATCATCAGCATCCAAACCCGCATCAAGCTGGTGAAGCAGAAGTTGCTGTGATAAATTTTAATGTCAAAATGGCTGCCACAAATCTTATCGAAACGCACCCCTAACAACAAACTGCTGCTGTTTGAAAACTGTTTGTCCAACAAACTCCAAACTTGGTAGTTATTGTCCCAGTAATAATGGAATACAAATATGTCAAAATGGTTATGTTTTATAAAACAAGATGGCCGCCAGGTGTATGTTTACTTCTGAAATTTAAAACTGCTTCAGTTGACAAATGGTTTACTTGACTAACTCGAAACTTCACAAGCACCATTCTTGACACTGTAGTAATACAACTGACTTTTAAGAAACTCACGTTAAACAAGAGGGCTGCCTGTCGCATTTTTGAAAAAAATAAAACTTTCAAAATCTTCTTCTGTGGAACAGTTGAAGTTGCTGATTTTAAACTTGGCACATTGAGAACTAAACATGCTTAGACAGGTACTGATACTGGGGCTTGGGAGCTGTAAAACTGCCTGGCAGTTCTAGTTATTATTATTATTATTATTATTATTATTATTATTATTATTATTATTATTGGTGTTAATAATAATAATAATAATAATAATAATAATAATAATAATAATAATAATAATAATAATAATAATAATTACTATTATTATAATGATTATTATTATTAAACTATACATAAGTCAGGCGCTAATATTATCCATTACTTTGTCTTCTAACAAGTAAACTACGTGCATCAGTAGTATTCTATAGTTCTGACTTTCAGCTCCTCGATTCTCATTAGCCCTATGCACAATCGCTTTTAAATATACTGTTCAGCTTTCACCACTAACTAGACAGAGTAAGATACGCACTCATGGGGAAAATTAACATCAGTTTTGTTGCTTGTTAAATTTTAAAATAGAATTTGATGAAGAGAGTTCCTCCTAATTGTATTCTTACAAGCTGCACTTATCAAATAATATCCAGTTAAATAGACCCAGGAAGCCAAAGCTTGCCAATTCTTCAAGAAGTCTGAAACCGGATTCCCTAAGACTGTGTGTTGTTCTTCAGTCGATGCAGTTTCCTATTGGAAGCAGGCCTTGTTTAAAATGAATGTTCTAGAAAGCACAGCTAAAACATTGCTATCTGTGTCTATTTTAGGCTCACAGATTTATTTAACAGCTGTAACAGTGTCGTTTTACACAGGAAAAAAAGCTTGTTCTAAAGCTACTAACAAGATCTGCAAACAAGGCTGCCTTTTGTCCCAAATTGAATTTGCTAATTCATTATTAGCTATTTCTGTTTTAGAACTGTTAAATCAGATTTACTCTTTCTTCACGACTCCTTCGCAGTTTGACCGTGAGGACAAAGAGATACTTAGTTCAGGGCAGTATACAGTTAGATTTTGCTACACGACTGTTTTAAATAATACAGATCCTGGGGAGTATAAATGTTTAGTTTAGCTGCAGGAGTATAAATGTTTAGCACATAGAATGACGCAGTGGAAAGCCATTTGAGAAGGTAAACAGTCTGATTTCTGGTGATATACATGATAGGGGCATCACGAAGATTCGCAGCTCTTGCTCAAACTCCACAAGATGCCATCCGTTTAAAAATTGTACACAGCTATATCCTACACACAAAGAGGAAGCACAACGGTTTAGTGGGAAAATATAAAACACAGGGGCAAACTCATTCACGGCTTACTAGTCATTTATTTTTATTTTTTGGTTAAACATTACTGTTACGTGTCATAGAACTTAATAACTTAGATTTTATGGCCAAACATATTTAACAAGGGACACGTCTGATTCATTTTAGCCAATGCAATTACTGAACAAGTAAAAATATTGTAAACACTTTTGAGCAATGCTCCATGGTCAAGTACAGTGATCATAAAATATAAAGCATTAAAAGCAATGCTGAGGAGAGCGGTTTTCTGTTGTTTTTAAAGCTTGAATGATAAGTAATGTCTGGGAAAAATATGCTGGAAACCCAGAGACTTGTATAATGATTTAGATGAAAAGATAATATTCAAATCATGTCTAATGGCATTTTGCAACAAGTGTGCATACAGGATCTGTCAGTAACTTTAAGCACTCAATCATAAAATCTGAACAAATCTAAAGACATTAAAATGTGCATCTGATATGAAGTACTTGTTTCGGATTGCAGGTGTCACTTTGTTGACAATTAAGTTATGATAAAAACGACTCTGTTAGAAGAATAAAATAGCAACCTGTATCTCTGATGCTGTTTGCTGAGACAAGTTTGTCAGGGGAAACTGTTTGGTCTAATACAGTGAGGAAACCTGTGCTCCCCAAGGGAAGATGTGTTCAGATAACTATTCCCACCGGAAATCAAACCAATCTGAAAGGCAAGTCTGCCTAGCAGCAGCATTCTTGGCAATAACCACCTGCAATGATGTTCTTTTAACAGTAGTTTGTGCTAAAGTGCTAAAGTATGCCGGCACCAAGCGTAATCATAACGGAACAAGTCCATCAGTAGCATAATCCCCTGCCACAGCTGAAAATTTATACCTAGAGCTATCAGTGTAAAAGCGGATGACCATGGTATATATAACCATTACGTACATAAATTTTATATAACCTCTGAAGGTCCTTAACAAGTGTGACCACATTGTTTTAACATGCAACCTGTCCGACCAAACAAAAATGTCACAAACAAAACTCTTTTATTCACGGTTTATAAGTGATTCAGACGATACAACAGGAGAAAAAAAAACAACAACCCAATAATCTGGTTCAGTTGCTAACATATGCTTTCTCCACACAAGTGATTCAGTGTCTCTTCATCGCTAACAGAGCACAGTTGCCGGTGGCCGCAGGCTGTCCAGTATCATCTTGTTTGGATCACAGCTTGCCGCACTAAAACGAACAAGCCAAGTTATTGCTTTGCTTTGACAATACATTTTCCTGCTGCTTTATGCATCCTCTTCACTGTTTATTATCCCACACACTTTCAACTTGTATTTGTTTGTGTTACTGTTTTTCTTTTTTTGTAGTAACTGAAGTGGTTGCAAACACTGATGAGAGTGCAAGGCCAGGGGACCAAGGGTGGGCAAGGTGCTAGATATGACCCCCACTGCTTAATCTTCCTGCAACCTGACCTAACACTGCCCAATCAGAATAAAGTAGCACTGTGTGGGTAGCTGATTCAATGTACGATTAACCCCTGACATTTTTTGAAAGATTTGGTTCACTTACATACTGTACTACAAAACAGATGCCTCGACTGTGATTTCCACCACTGGATTTAGATAATATTATTATTATTATTATTATTTATTATTATTATTATTATTATTATTATTATCATCTAGCTATAGCTGTTGTACAAGTGGTTTACATAGAAAGTTTATATTCTATAATTCTATTATTTGATGTTAGAAAATAGTCATGATTAGAAATACCAGCCCCGTCTTTCACAGAACTCTTAAATAAATAACAAAAATAGCAGGAGCAATCAGACATTTGCTAAATATATTGTTACCTGCTTATAATTGCATGTACAACTCAGGTTTATGCTGTGGGAAGTGTAATACTGTATGTGTAGATAGAAATCTGGCTCAGGTCACAAAGTATGTTTGTTGGTCTAAACTTTGCCCCAACTTCAAAACACCCCAACACAATTGTCTCTGCATGACAGGGGCACAGGAGAGAATGGCAGTGGGTGTTCGGGACAGGATTGAGTACAGGGTCAGTATTCAGAAGGAAGCGTCTACCAGCACTGTGCTTGACATTGACCCTCATCTAAAATAGTCATACTAGGGGTTTTAATCGATCAATGATTAACTGATTAATCATACCTGTGGGCTTTGATCGATTAAAAAAAAAAAAAAAAAAAGTTAATTTTGTCTACCTGAGAGCAGTATCAAAAGACAGTGAAAAATGCTGGAGGGAACTTCTAAAGACCTTGGCAAAAGGGCAGCTGGAAGGTATCCCCAATATTTCACAATATCTCAGAATGAAGAAAAAAGGACTGCAACTTGCAACATTTGCTCATCGGTGCTTTAGTTGCAAGTTAATAAATAAATAAAATTGCACTCAGTAAGTTACCTTTGTTAGTCTCAATCCTGAAAGCTTAAATACTGTATTCTAGTTTGTAGTGCAACTGGTAAATTATGGTAACATATATGCTTTTGATGTAGATTGACAATTGGCTGAAAGAAACGCAAACGGTCTGTATAGTGCAAAAGAAAATGTCAGATTACATCACAAAAAGTGATTACTTGCAACTGTCTTTCAATATAATTTCATATCAATAACATGTGGAATTAATCAAGATTAAGAACCCTAATTCACACCAATACCATAATAAAATGACACTGACGGATTCACATGACTACACATGTATTTAAGATACAGGAGCTAAGCAAAGCAAAGAGGGCTATTAATTAAAGTTTATAAAATCCTAAATGGTATAGATAACATTAATTCAAGTCACGACAAAAACATAAGATAAGCAATAGTAAGTTTAGAACAGGTAAGAAGCACTTTTTTTACACAGAAAGTTATAAATGGCATGAAACAGCCTACCAGATGAAGTAGTATTTAAAAAAACAAGGGGCCTCCTTTACTAAAGGGTACTAAAAAATATGGTGCACCATATTTGCAATTAGTGTGCATGTTCATGATTTCTGTATTTACTATTGCAATTGTGTTCATTATCGTGCAAAATAATGGGAATATTATGCCGCACACTGATTTTCTTGTGTCACACTATGGTAATCAGAATGAATATGTGATTTGTATGGGAATGCATGATAATGTATTTAAATGAGGCATCCCGCTCTGAATAATGAGATGAGGTTTATTCAAAGCATATTTACTAAAAGGTGATAATCGTAATGTGTACCTTAAAGTGAGCAATAATTAGTTTGTTTGGAAACCAGGCTTTAACTACTCATAGGTGCACTATTTAATCCTACTTTTCTGGGCTAAAATCTATCTGGCATCATAGAAGCATTACTTGCATTAAAGTTTTCATACAGAGCAGTGCAAATTACCTGTAAATAATTAATATGAAGCATGAATAAACTTGAATGAATGTTATAATTTTTAGATTGTATTTTACAGTTCATTACATTGGTACAAATAATAGAGTGGTTAAATAAAACACTGGACCAAACAAGGTATTATAATTTAAAAGAACCTCCTCCAGTAGAATTTCTAAATCCTCTGTGTGCAGTTTTTAGTTTGCGTTGCCTCTGCCTGTACCCTGCGGAGGGCTGAGTCTGTTGATCGCTTCTTTTCAGTCAATGTAAGCCACCTCCACCTTTCACAATAAGCCACTGACCAAAAGATACAACTGGACTGCTGGGGCTTTTTATATCACGTCGTCACGGGTAAGTCTTGGACAATATCGTGCACGTTAAATTATCGCTATGCTATGGTATGTAAATTAGCCAAATAGTGTGCATGTAAATTAATGCATTCTCTGTTTGTAAATGGGACAATACATTTAGATTTATGGTGCCCGTTAGGCTCATTACTTAATGTGCACTTTACAGCTAGATTTAGTGCCCTTTCATAAATGAGACCCAAGGAATAATTTAGACTTTTGAATCTAAAAAATAGATTCTGTGCTACTAAAGTAGATCCCCTTAACAGGGGAAAATTGTGTGCTATGAAGGGACAAGCCTTGATGTATCCGATGTTGTATTCTCATTCCCAAACTTTCCTTATGTTCACAGAAGGAATTACAGCCTTACTTTGTAAAGTTGGGTGCACAATATTCCTTATGTTATTAGCTAAAGCTGCATTTAGTTGGGACTGACTCCTACAGTTTTGATGCATGTAATATTGTAAAGCTTAAACGTGTCATCCTTGATCAGCTCACAGCTAATCATGTTCATTCCTAAATGGTGCCAATCTGCATGGCACCCCCCTGTCAATCTCTATAACAGCATTACATGTTGATACCGTCGTTCATCACAAGTGGTGGGTTCAACCAAAATAAAGCTGGTTGTCATCAAATTGCTAGCTTTGACGTAACCTGGCACTGTTTAATGGTGGTGACAACTGTCAGTAAGAAAATGACACATCTTGGTTCAGTAAACATAAACTTGCTTTGATTCATATTTATGTTTAGGTTATAAAATTCCAGAATATGAGATCTATACAATATATTTCTGTAGCTTTATACTGTAAATCCATAAATAATAGCTTAGTTTACAGCAGGGGTTCTCAACCTTTTAGCTTCTCGTATATAAAACCCTCTACATGTAAGGCTCCTGTTGTGTTTCACCCTTTCCAGGTTTTACAACGAGCTTGATTAGCCTCAATGTGAACACTCTCAAGTTTGTCTTATCAAACTTATACTATTAAAACTAAGAATGGATCAAACTAAGCTATCCCACTGCAACACTAGGAAAAATATCACCAACAATTATCACACAGACAAAATGAGGGTTGCAGGTTAGCTTCTTAAACAGAAAAGGATCCTTGTCTTCCTGATCCCCCAAGAAGGAGGTGCTATTAAGTAACAGGTCTGATGGAAGGAAGACAGTAACAGCAGAGGGGATGGACAGACCGCAGCACACAGGGATACAGATGGAGATTAGCTCAACTGGATAACCAAGGTTTAGTCCATTTCCACTTCCTGGGTTAACCACATACAGTACATTGCCCACATCCAGTGTTAACCAAAGTCAACGGATGCCTTAGTTAGGGTTCAGTTCAACCTGCAGGAAGCTCAGTGAGATTATTAATCATAGTTCTCATGTTTTGCGGTGAGTTGCAATGGAAGCAAACACAAGAAAATGGATCTTATACCGGCTTTCAGTGTAAATTTGTATTACAGAGCTTTAACTCTTCTTCGAGTGACTTTCTAGACTGTGTTCTTTACATACATACAATGTACCCCCTTAGTGGAAATCACATGGAATTGTATAGAACATTGTCAGATCTTCTGCCGTCGGTACAGAGTCAAAATGAGGGTTAAAATTAATTGTTTTTTGACAGAGTTTCATTATTGAAAGTAGAATAAGCAGCGGTGTAACTTAATAAAAAATGGTTCTTGCGTATCCTTTGTGCTTTGTAGTATAGACTTTGCATATTTCATTCAGTATTGACTGTAGCTTGTCAGGAGACAGGTTAGGTAAGCTGTAATTTACTTATGCAATAACTAAACAGTTCGGTGTTTAAAGTACTTCATAGGGAATTCACACTTGGAACCAGAACCAAATTATTTCATAGATGCCTAATAAAGTACCCTTAACCTGTTCAGTGCCTTCATCCCAGCTGATTGCTATGACTAAGGCTTTACTTGTTTTCAAGGCTATCATGGATTTCACAATTTCCATGGAATATATACTTCCCCCGTGAATAGAAATAAAAATAAATACAGCAAATGTTTGCCTTATTGTCTGTTAGACTACATTTAGGGACCTGGCAGCCAGTTCAGTTTGCTTCCGGTTAGTGATTGAACACACTGCATAGAGCTGCATGAATTCTATAAAATTTCTACAATGGAAAAGACACCAGCTGCATCAAAGATCTGAATTTTTCTTGCTAGAGGGAAGGGGATATTTCTGTTACTTTTACATTTATTTATGGTTTTATTTTGTTTGACGATTAACTGATGATGAAAACATTGTAGAATGTCTTTAAAAGTGGACACACAAAAAATAAATATTCTACAATTTAGCATGCACTGTTTTTCATAAGCATTTAAATATTTAGGAACATTTGTTGTACAGTATAATAACTAGAGAAACTAATCCATTTTGAATGTGATGACGCAATTTATTTCTGCTTTAATAAATACAATGTTTAATTGTAAAATATCTTCACATACCAGTGTAAAAAAAAGAGAGTTCTTGGCATTAAAGTACACCCCACCCTGTGTGTATTTTGTATTATTATTATTTAAAATGTATGGAATTACATAAAATGTTTTATTGTTAATTAGTTAATTATTTTACAGCATGGATGGAGTTGAACTTCCCCATCCATGCTAAACTTGTGCAGAATGTTACTGTCTCCAGATTGATTAATTTATTACTATCTGGTGATGGCCATATGTATATAAACCCACAGCTGAACAGGGTTGGTTGTTCAGAGGCGGGACGTGAGTAAAGAGAACTGAAATAGAGAAATAACAATTGCTACACTTGCTGGTTATACACCAGCATGATACTTGTTTGTTTTATTCTGTGTCTGTTTTGTCTGTTTGTTTTGTGCTGTTTTGTTTGGAAAGTGTTTTGTTTTGTTTAACACTTCTGTTTTATAATTAAAACATTCCTCAGCGCTTCATCCCCAGTACTGTGTCTGTGTATTTCCTGGTAACCTCAAGCCTATCCATGACAGATCTATATTAGAAAGCTCCAATGGTCGTATAAAAATATACACATTAGAAACCATCTTTCATATAATATATTTGTTATATAAAAATGTGTAAGAATTTAGGATTTGATAGCGCTATTTCTGAAACTGACAGCCATAAACACCCACTTTGCTACAGATTCACAATTTCCCGTCCCAATCTATATGTTATCACTGCACTGGATTGTTTTCATTCAGATTATATTTACAAATAGATGCTGTAATTTTTATTAGAACAATGTAAAAGTTAAATTCCAGGAACTCTATTGGCGTAGCAGTGAAAATGTTAAACAGAAGTGTGACTGATTAATTAAATTATTTTATTAACTATCCAGTCTTTAACTGTGGTTAAAAAATCCCTCTTGAAAAGATGAAGTCAGGCTCACTGACTCGCTCAACCAACCAGACAGCTGTCGAGACACCCAGAGGCTACAGCTTGCTTGAGCTTGCAAAATAGGTCGACTTTACATCAAGCAGTTCTGCTTGGGAAACAAACTCAAACCTATCTGGTTATGTGGCAGCATACTGAAAGCTCAGTCTTGGTCATAAGCACTGAGATGCATAATAGATGATCTGATTTTCTGTACTCCTTCTGTTTCCTTATTTCAGCTGCTGAATTTTTTCCTTGGCCTTTAGCGGACTTGAACCACTATTGAGCATGTGTACAATACAATCATCTTCGGACAAAACACGCCCCGGCAATTGCAGCATACTGTATCTGGCGTCTATTCAAACACTGAAATCCACTGAAATTCTAAATGTAACATCGAAATGGCAAATGAATGGTATGAAACTTGAACTGACTCACCAAGAGTTGAAATAAACTCATAGCTGTCAGCAACCAGCAGGGAAGCAATCAAAAAGACAAACAGAATGCTTGGGTATATAGCCAAAAGTGTATAGTACAAATCAATTGAGGTAATGATAAGGCTGTACAATAGACGTGAGACCACACTTGGAGTACTGTGTACTGTGTCCACCCTGGAGACAGTCCAAAAAAGAGCAATCAAACTAACCCCAGGGTTTAAAGGAATGAGCTATGAAGATAGGCTTACATAACTCGATCTATTTAGCCTAGGACAAAGAATTCTATTGGCAATTTTATGCATTGTGTCTGTCTAGTTCATCAGTGTGTTCACACCCATGAACCTCTCTTTTCTATTCAGCGTGTTATGGATCTGCCACAATTTCACAAAAGCACTGGGCAACCTGTATAGAAACTTAAATCTTCAACTCATCATAAACATGGACAACAGACTGAAAAATACACTTGTCGACTATGAAGTTTCTTTAGTTCAGAGGTTGGAATAGATCTTGACTACAGAGCTTGCTCTTTAGTTGAATGGCAAGATGTTTGTCTTTGAACCATGTGGTCAGCGGTTCAGAGCTTGCCATTCCATTCACTTCAGTGGGCTTAATTCATTACAAGGTCCTCAAAGTTTTCTGGTCACAGGCACATATGTATATTTCTCATAAAGTTGATGATCATTTTTCTCTCCTGAACATATAACTGTTATTCAAAAATGTATAATAAAATGACATCACAATAGAGACATAGCAATTGTGCAAAAGCAGAGACTGAGAGCTCAGATTAGTAGAATGACTTTAGGTCCTCTGCTTCTACATCACTATTGCAATATTCCTGATCATGTCAGATGGCATCTTGGGCACAGTGCTCTGGTCTTATGGGCACACCTTTGAGGATCACTGCTTTCTTTTTTAACATGCTTGAGTGTTTAAGGAATGGTTATTATGAACAGACACAGGCAAATTCGAATTAATGCTTAATGTATCATTCACTGATGTTCACATCCCATTAATTTAGAATTAGATTTTAGTCTGAAATTGTTTTATTTATTTGTAATTGTATTGTTATAAATAGAATTGTGACCCCCCCCCCCCCCCCCCCAAAGTGTAGCAGATCACATATTTTTTCATCAGTTGTTTCAGAGCTACACTGGAGAACCCTCTCTTTGCAGATATATATATATATATATATATTTGTCATATTGCATGTCACTTTGTACAATCGGACAACCAATTGTGCCAAGTCCTATGCCAATAATATAATGCAAACCAGACATATGACATTTGGATGTTTTTCTGAAAGTTGTCTTTTTATTTACTGATAG
Organism: Polyodon spathula; assembly: GCF_017654505.1. NCBI lineage: Eukaryota > Metazoa > Chordata > Actinopteri > Acipenseriformes > Polyodontidae > Polyodon > Polyodon spathula. The sequence goes on along the minus strand of NC_054558.1, from coordinate 15,949,312 downwards.
CCTTATGTCAAAACATTTTAATAACTCGTTTATGGAGTTGATTTACATGTAATAAATGCCAGTAGAAGACACATGTAAAACGCTTGACCAAACAGGAAAGCAATGATGTGATTGCAAATCTGTCAAATTTAAAAATGATTTCTCTCACTGGCCCTAGGCTTTTTTTTCCCCCACTTGTGAGAGGCGCATAATAAATAAATGGGCAACACATATCTATATGTATGTATTTGATTTACATATTTAAACATTGTGTTCCTATTCCAATGTACTGTAGTTGTTTTCCATGTAATTAATTCTGTAAATTAATAAATAAAAACTTTAGCTCCGTTTGTTGAAAAGCATAGTTGCCCAAAATATATACTGGTTTCTATCAATGCTATATTGCCACCCGGCTAAAAAATGGATCATAGTATACTATAGTAGTACTATAGTATACTGTAGTAATACTGTAGTATATTGTTGTAGTACTATGGTATATTGTAGTAGTACTATAGCATATTGTAGTATTATTATGGTATACTGTTGTAGTACTATAGTATATTGTAGTAGTACTATAGTATATTATTGTAGTACTATGGTATATTGTAGTAGTACTATAGTGTACTGTAGTAGTACTATATTATATTATAGTAGTACTATAGTGTACTGTAGTAGTACTATAGTATATTGTAGTAGTACTATAGTATATTGTAGTATTACTATGGTATACTGTTGTAGTACTATAGTATATTGTAGTAGTACTATAGTATATTGTAGTATTACTATGGTATACTGTTGTAGTACTATAGTATATTGCAGTATTACTATAGTATACTGTAGTAGTACTAAAGTAATTTTAGCAGGGCACTAATAACCAGTACTTTAGAGTCATAAATGATTTATTGTGGTGAACTTGCTAAAATCAATACAAGGTGTACAACCGGTAAAGGTTGATGAAGCATATGCATATATGGTAAAGAACAGAGAAGTATGGCAAAGCATGGTGAAATAGTTTATAAAATGGCAAGAATAAAGGGGGCAATGTTATTGGCTAACAAGTATTGCAACCTGTTCAAACACTAATTCACATTGGTAGAGGTGGGTGGGTGGGTGGGGGGGGGGGGGTGTTCATATATAGTCTGAACACAGGCCCTAGCTTTGCCTTGTGTTGAACAAGTGCAGATACTGAACCCTGGTTAAACGTCCTGGAGTGTGGTATTACTTTTGTAAAACATATTACTGCATAATACAGTCCTAGATACGCATGGGAAATCATTGCAAAATCAACATGGAAATATACCATTGTAAATGTCTGTAGGTGTAGATATACAGTGCAATTAAATGCATACCATTCTATTTCAATCTAATTCTGGGCTGACTAATGTAAACGTTAGCTGCATTAAACATATCTAGTGAGATTAAACCGTCCACACACAGTAGCAATTACAGCAAAGAAATTAGTCCAATTGCATTTTGTTGAAGGAAGGTTTACTGTAACAATTTAAGCACTACAATGTACAAGAAGACCATATCAGGCAAGTTCTATCACTGTTTTTACATACAAAGTACCATAAATAAACAACTTAGGCAATCTGTTGTGTCAAACTAATTTTCCTGGTTGCTTGTTTTTTTAGCATTAACAGTTTTATTTTGCTTTCCCAAAAATAAAGATGCAGGTTTAATTTGGTGTAATTACCTTGCTACTGTAAATTTAAAATACATTTATTTAAAAGACATCTCGGGAGTGATAAAGCCAACATGTATTTTACAAGGCTCAGAAATAGTGTCAAGCAAGTCATGATTCTCCTAACCCACATCTCTCTCACACACTCAGTTCCACAAAGCTGCTAATCCACACAGCACTAGACTATGGGGGCTAAACTGTCAATGCCTGGGAAGCTTCTTTCAGTAAGTGGTTCCCTGTGGCTTTTTTGACTCAAGGCCCAAGCTAAACATCTCAGTGGGTCTGTTACATTAAGCAGGCCTGAGTGCTAAGAGATTTAAAGCATCAAAATAAAGTGCTTTATCACTTCGCACCGCGTTCTTGGCTGCCGTTCTCTGGCCTCGCTTCACAGGGTTTTTGGCCCGTGTGAAGAGCCGTCTCTCTCTCTGACGGGCCGCTACAAATTCCACTTGTTGACGGTTGCCTTGTTTTAGGATTTAATGGTACGATAATATGTACAGAGTAAACACCTCTGGAGGTGTTTTTTTTTTTTTTTAATGTCTAACAAGTGCAAACGGGATAATGTGTCAACTGTGCTCACGATGTGATTTGGCATCTTCTGTTTAATGGGTGGCTGGGGCAGGTTAAATGGAATGAAACAGTCCTTTTCAAATTTTGTTCCTGGAACTTTCCACAGATCAACTACAGCAAGGATGTCTTGAACTGGTTTGGCAACCGTAGATTGGGTTGTAATATTGACAAAGACACTCATTTAATTACTACATAGAAGGACGTAGCGGTGACGTGATGCTGTCATTTTCAGACAGTCTTCCTTCAAACAGGCTTTATATGTCATGTACTAATAAAACTATTTACAGAAAATGTGAACCTGCATCATTTACCTTCAGCGTTTTTGTACTGTGCTGTAATCACATACTGGCTAAGTTACATTGTGGTTTATTGCTGAACACCCTTGTTTCGCGCAAAGATTGTCTGTAAATGTATTTTTCTTACATACTTTGCGTGCCAGGACCAGTTCAACAATACAAACAAACGCCTGTTAAGAAACATTACACCTGACCGGGCTCCACAAACTAAACACAGAACACAGAACTCAAATGTAAATATGGAGATTGCTTTGCTTGTTTTCCATGATGAAGTCATCAACATTTTACAGGAATTATTAGGAAAAAGTGAGTAATAATGAATGAGTTTTGTATAACTTCTACATTCTATACCAGTTGCATTTTTATGAAGAGGTTATGGTATTTGTTTGAACAGCCTAAACAGAGAAAAAGGAAATCAGTTTATTTTTAGCAAACCATCTGTTTAACAGGGGGGTACAATTGGCAGGCCCACTCAGACGCACAAGACAGAAATGAAGAGCACAGCCATTTGTGCTTCTGAGCTCTAAATAAGGAAGAAACTCATTTTAGGAGTATCTTATCCATATAAAGTCCTGTAGCACCTCAGTATAAGAATCATGTGTATACCGATGGTCTTGAATCGACCAAAACATTTGCTTTTTTTTCACTCCTGCACTCCTGTCTAGTACTTTTGTATAAAATAAATGACTGTATTTTTGCATAAACTTTGCTGCCACATTTAATTGTGTTCAGTGTGCAGATCTTGTATATGTCTACTATATCACAGTTTAGAAATACTAGAAGAAACTTTTTTAAAAATAAAAAAAGGAGGTTATTTATGCTTTTTGCCCACATACAATTATATTTTAGAGCATGTTTGAAAAAAACAAATGTTAATCATTATTTATTTAGGGTGGGTATAACAAAGCAAACAATTCCTTACATTTGCTATGTAGATTTCTGTTGCTTCTAAAATGAAAAACATGTTTCATCAAACTTGTACAACATTTCCATTTTTTTATGTTAACTGTTAATAAAAGCTCTTAGTTTGCATGTCTTACATGTAGACTGTCTGTTAATGTTTCACTTTCTAGGTCAGTGTTTTTGGGGTCAAAGAACTGCCACTGGCTGCAAATGGAAGTCATAGGGGAGACAGCCAATTGGTTAATGGCAGGAAAGAAGGTGTGAAATAATGAGGATAATGTCACTCTACAGGTGGAAAAAACACTATTCAAAGGGGATGGAATTGCACATCAGGTACATTTTATGCAATTATATCATTAGCTCTAACCACTTTAATTGATTTCCGCATCGTTTATGGTGTGTTATTTCAGTTAAAACAAGTAGGAGTTTCATAATTTCTCTATACTCTCTATTACATGATCTGATAATTTCCCCCCCAAAAAAGTTTTGTGTTCACCCAGTTAAATAGGCATTAGGGCTCTTAGAAGACATCTTATTTTACAAGTCTTTTTTAAAATCACAGTTCTGCCCTGTCCCAATTACCCAAAGGATCAACGATGCAACAAACTACCAAAATAACTACAGAAATAACACGGTGTTGCAAAGAAGTGCAGGTCTGTACATATAACCATGTATATATACAGCATAGAACGAGTTATGCTTTATCTTATCCCATTGACCGCATCCATATAGGTTTCCTCACATTTTACAGAGTATGTACCTTGAGTGGCCATAACCTCATAGCTGAGAAAAATCACACCATCCAAATCACAATTTTTGAACTTCAAAATGACAACCGTTTGTCCTAAAGCTTCATATTCAAACGTAATGCTACTACTGTGTGAGGAAACAGAGGTCAACAAGTACAGGAACAAACTGAAATGGTCTACATAAGTAAAGCTTATGAGACTTCAAGGAAATATCAAATTGTCAGTGCTTAAACATAATCACTTTATTGTTTTTGGTGTTGAGTATGACATTTCAAAAGCAACACTAAAGATGCCTATTATCTGCTTAGCTATCAGTCTGTGGGCAGAGTAAAATCAAATAGCCAGGTAATGTAAAAAGGCTGTGGCATGCAGTGGGAGACTGTGCAGTTGTATACAGAATAATAAAGTAGCTGTTTCTGGTTACAGAGGGAGTATTTACACGCAGCCAGCATAGCAACCAGAAGGTGATGGTGAGTGTAATTATTCCCGAGGTTACAAGGTGATACCGATTGATCATTTCATGTATACAACGCTTTGCATACTGAAGTTTGTGTTCCTTCTATCTGGGGGGATTTAGAAAGGAGAAATGTTCTAAGCTCAGGTTGAAGGCGGCGGCACCACTGCAGCGACGGGACAACTGTAATGAAACAGAAGTGCTGCGTTTGAAATGAACCATGCTACAAACAGTGTGTTGAACTGGGATACACGTTTGAAATGAACCATGCTACAAACAGGGTGTTGAACTGGGATACACGTTTGAAATGAATCATGCTACAAACATTGTGTTGAACTGGGATACACGTTTGAAGTGAACCATGCTACAAACAGTGTGTTGAACTGGGATACACGTTTGAAATGAACCATGCTTCAAACATTGTGTTGAACTGGGATACACGTTTGAAATTAACCATGCTTCAAACATTGTGTTGAACTGGGATACACGTTTGAAATGAACCATGCTACAAACATTGTGTTGAACTGGGATACATGTTTGAAATGAACCATGCTACAAACATTGTGTTGAACTGGGATACACGTTTGAAATGAACCATGCTTCAAACATTGTGTTGAACTGGGATACACGTTTCACCCAGGGCTGTGGTATAATTGTATTGTTATAATTGCAAGGTTTGGGTTGCTGCATAATACATGGATGACTATAGATTGTATAAAATCAACCTTTTATTGGTAGGAAATATCAGACAATGTACAGTATATACATACATTTACAAGTAATATTTAATATTTTATAACTTATCACAGTTACACCACAATCATAATAAGAAACAACACATATGTACTGTAGCTCATTAAATGTTACTTGAACAAGGTTATGAAAACCAACATATCTAACTATTATTATTTTCTTTCAACATAATTTTAAATGACACATAGAGAGTCAACTGAATGTTTTATGTGACCCTTAAAAAAAAAAAACTTTGAGAGAATAAATTAGATCATTGTAATTTTTATATATTGCTCTAAAGAAGCCCTCCGACCCAATAGGCCACGAGAACCTTCCATTTGGCCCATCAAGCCTCAGCTGTCCCTCATTACAAAAGCTGAAATAGCAGATATGTAACATTAAAAGGCCGTCGCTATCTACAGGGCATTTGTGTAACCCCAAAAAGGTTTTTTTTTTTTGGGCAACATGAGTAGAACTAATATTTACAGACCGCACAACCTAAAGACAGGAATATAACACTATCTGTGGGTGAATTTATGTGGAAAACTTCTTTGTTAAGTTTTCGAAGTTTTCAGGTGGGACTGTAAGATTATTTTATTCTGTAATAAATGGTTTATAAAAATCCATAAGGGTGGAGGATTGTTTGCATCAGTTTCTGTCTTTTCTTATTCTTGTATGTTGGGGGTAAGTGTAGTTTTGACAATGTCTATTATGAGCTTACTGTCAGGGGCGAGGGATAGGCAGAGACAGAATTCCAGAGAATCTTTCAGAAACCCAGAACAGTGGCGTAAAACGTATCGTGCAAGGACGAAATCAACTGGAGTCACGTCGTCTTGTCTTCCATTCTCACAGCATATTATCTGCTTCTTATTTGCATATCTTAATAATAACATATTTCTGAGAGCTACACATGTAGAAATTAATTAAACTACTTATTAACTTATGCAGACATTGTTTGTACTTCAAATGCTGTGCATGTCTTGTGTATGTCTTGTGTATGTCTTGTGCTTGAGGGATGAAACTATTTTATGTATAAAGGGTGATGCAACCCAGCACCCAGGGCTCAGGTTCATCTTCCTGGGAGAAGAGCTCACTGCTCTGTTTGTATTCTATTACTACAATAAACTAGACCTTATTTTTAATACCTTTACATATTAGTGATGTGTGTTTTTCTTACACCATAATAAGTGATCACTGCACTTTATTAATAACCCTTCTCCTTCCTTGTTTACAACTCAAGTATGTAAGCTACACTCATATCAATAAATCAATAGTTTATATTCACATGACCTACTGGGCTAAACACCGTTAGTTTGGTTAGCTAGAGAACCATGATTACACTCTTTCTTTTAAACATACACATTAGTGAGGTAAAGAGTGAATCAGAATCAATAGTCCTAGGCAACGAGAAACACACAGACAATACAACAAAGAGCGAGAGAAAATAAGACAAAAAACTATTCAAGCACGGTAAATTAGTTTAAAAAACAAACAAACAAAAAAAACAACAGCCTGTCAGATTTTTTATTTGGGCTTAAGAAAACCAAAAACTGTATGGCAACAGTAAGAAATGCCATTCAAAGATGGTACATTAAATATGCACTTAAGTTTATTTTCCCTCTGTTTACTGTCATGGCGTGCATTTAAGTTGGAAACTTTTCATTTACATTTAAACACATTGGAGTTAGAACGTGTTAATACATATTTAGCCCAGTGCTACATTTTTAAATCAGGCGCTTAAGATGCTTATGCAAGATAAATAAAGCGATTAATAACTGACCCGCTTTTATTAGCTTGAATGCTTGATGCACAGTCATTTCCCCAAAAACAAAGACTGTGCGAGGGAGTGTGACACTCAGGCAATAAGAAAGGAAAATCAGATGTCCATGCATTTCCCATGAATTTAACTTATCATTTCAATCCCATAGTTTAAATAAAACTGATTAAAAGCTTCCTGTTTTAATAGCATTAGAGTGGACTTTGTTAATTATTTGTTTGCAAGAGGTTGTTTGAATATTTTCGAGAAAATATATATTTGCTTTCTATTTTTATTGTTAAATGGCAACCAGACACTGTGCCATTGTAAGTGATTATCTTTGAGATGCATTAGTTGATTGGTGCAAGTGTAGTGTTGCAACGTTCTGTTATATAAAGTGTGATTGGACAGTCAGATTGCTTAAACAAGTCCCCCCTCCTCCCTTTCCCCTCCCCAGCTGGTACACACATTTGGATTGTTCTATAGCCCCCAAGGTTTGGACATTGCTTTATCTGGCCCGCCGGAGAATGCAGTTGAATACCACTGCACTAAAGTGACCCAAGCAAACAACAGCATTACCAGCAATGGAAACCTAAAGGGTTTGAAACAAGCATTACATAGTATTACATAGTATTGCTATGCTCAAACTATTGGTTTCATAGTACTATGATACGATTCCATCAATGTTTCACACCATGGTAGCTGCCCTTGTGGTAAATTGTTACTATTTGTGTTCTAAAACACTACACTTATAACCTGTACATTTATGTAATTTACCTGCAGGTCCGTGACTGGCCTACAACCCTTAGCCCAAGAACATAATAAACAATGTAACCTGATTCCAATATTTATCTTGGCTATACTATCATTCATCACCTTTGTTGATAAGCCTGCACGTTACGTATGATATGAAATGCTTGTGATGTAAGTAGTTTAACAAATGCATGGTGATTGCATGTTTCATCCCCCCTGCTATGAACAGCCTTTGATGACAGTTTAGTTATTTTACAAGATCTCGGGGGACAAATGTTTTATTTTTACTTCCAGGTGTGATTTACAAGGTGCTGACAGAGCATTCTGCTCCAAGGTGATACTGACTATTCACAATCCACCTACCCCTGCCAAGCCCGGCTCTCACTAAAACCACTTGGAAATGAGTACATTTATGACCTAACTTCACTAGGAAGAAGGATTCCACTTTCCCTGTATCGCAAAGTGTAGTAAAGCACAATGAAATGGCAATGCCTCCTACAGCAATATGAAAAAAAGGGGTGAGGAGGTTTAGCAACCCTGCTCTCCTTTAAAAGTTGAATGGGATATTTCCACAAAGTGGAGCAGGAAATTCTAACATCTTATCCGGACACCAAAACATCATCTCTGAAAGATTACAAGCAACCTAATTCTGATGGGGCAAACCAGGAGAAACATATTTTTGGAAGTAATGTCCAAAAACAATGTTTTCTGAGAGAAGATTGAAATCTGTAACTCTGAATCATCACACAATAAGAAAGGGAAGGAGATGCAGTCATGATTCGTAACTTGTCAAGTTATTATATACATGAAGACAACAGAGAAGTTAGTTGGTTTTTAAAGCCAAGAGAGGAAGATATTTGGAAGCAAATGAGACATAAGCTCACTGCGCTTAGATGGCCTCCAGTATTGAGGTCCAGTCCTTACATGCTGTACAGGATGATGTCTGGCACTGTCCAATGCACACTGACACCAGACTGCTAGGAGGCAGCAAAAAGTCATTTCACATAGCGATCTTATCTGAACCTGATATTCACACACCAGTGGTGTTTCCACTGTATGAGCAGGGAGCAGTTCTGTCAGCACAGCCATGGGTACTGCGCTGTGTGCGCCACAGTGATGCTATCAGTTTGAGGCACGCTGAGAAAGAGAGCTCCCATCCAGCACTAAAGAGCTGCTTTTAAAACCCTGTCCAAATAAAAACACCTTCTGTTACTTTCATGAGAATGATGTATTTACAAGAATTAGGTTTTGTGAGTTTTCAAGTATTTTGTTTACCAGCTTCGTTTAAACCCAAGTTTCATTATCCCCAGCAGCCCCTTTATGCTGCATGAAATAGGTGATGATAATGTAAATGTGGTGCTAAGTAGGTGGTAAGTAGCAACATTGGTGGAAATTGTGGTAATTGTGCCGCTTCTGTTTCTGTCTCCACCATTCATTCTTAGATTAATGTCACTGTAAGACATTGGCCATTGGTATTACATCGCCTTTGACTATAATGCTCTTTTTACATTAACATGCCCATTCTCAAACAGTGTAGGCTTCTTAAGGGCAGTGTTTAGGTTAATGCTGGCTCAGGGTGCTTTCACCTGAGTTCTGGAGCTGCTCTCCAGCTCTAATTGCCAGCAGCAGATGTGTCTTTACAGAAGTAAAAGCCAGCGCCGTCTCGTGATCAGCCACAAGTTTCATTTAGTCTTTCTGGCAATACAGTGCTGTGCACCATATAGCATTTTAAGCAAACCACAGTTAGTCTGGGAGATCTAGGACCCTTTATCTCTCTGTTAAATACTAAATTATTCAGTTGTTTGTTATAGATGTAGTGTTTATGTGAAATACAAATAAAACAATGTTAAAATTCACAATTCCCCTTTATGATGTTAAAATGAGACTGTGGCAGAGCAGAGCTCTGCCCTTTATAAATTGGCAGGGATGGGGTTAAATTCCCCTACCTGCCTGGGTTTATTGTATTCAGGTGGCTGGGGTTGATTAGAATAATTAACGATCAATCAGCACCCAGCCACATGACATAAAAGGAGGCCTCAGCTTCCCATTAGGGGGAGGAGGGAGCTGAGGAAGCAAGTGGATGGTTGTGTGTGCTAATTTTTTGGTTTGCTGTTTTGTGTTTTTGTGAGTCTTCTGGTCCAGTGAAGGCATCACCCAGCCTGGAAACCTTTATTTGTAAGTTTTGCTTTGTATATGTGTTTGAATAGCTTTGTTTTGGCCCTTGTGCCCTTTTATTTTGTGTTTATTTATAATAAAAGTATTAATTTTTTGAACTGCAGTCTGTCTCTGGGCCTCTATTCACTTGCTAGCCTGTCGCAGAGACATTTAAGTTTGCCACACAAAAGGTAAATACTCATGGAAAAAGAAAATATACAGAATGACAGTCAACCTAATATCTTAAATCTTCCACCTACTGTCACATAATATTTCTTCATATCTGTTATCGTAGAGGCAATATTGGTAATACATCCCTAAAAAGGTCACCTAATGCTAAAATATAGAATGCTATCATCAGTATGAGTTGAGTTTATAATTACAGTGTAATTAAGCAGCAAAATGAAACCCTTGCTAATCTGATCCTGGTAATTCAAATTGACCTATAATCCAAAAAGCTCAGAAGGGAAAGTGTAAGGCTGTATTGTTGAATAGTAATATGGCTTTTAAATAGTTGCTGTGCTCTGAAATGGAGTTGTTTGCACCAAATTCAAAACTCTGATTACAGTAATTACAAAATCCTTTTTTATTTTACTGCAAGGTTACAGTTTAACAAAGAGAAATTAGTGCAACCATTTTTGGATATTAAATCATGGAAAGTAGTTTCCATTTTTAACTGGTATGTACACTAGAATATTTACACAAGCACTGAAGTTTTTTTTTATGTTTGTTTTTTTCTAAAGTCCTATAATCATCAACCTTGGAATACAGACTTTTTAATCAAACTGCATGGACTCGGCATCATTTTCTTCACAGCAACTCAAAACCAGTTGTATCCTTTTTCCCCATATGTGTCATTTGGAAGAGGTGCAGCTTTGAGACCACAAATTAGCCCTGTATAATTGCTTCATCAGGATCACTTTACAATTTAATTTTAAACAAAGAGAGGGTCTGTTTGGTTTTGTGTCAATTTGGTTTAAAGTCAGCCCTGGAACCCAAAAGGAAATTACCCATGGCAACAAAACTCTAATTTTACCGTACACCACATGTAGCAATTAATGTGTCTGAGAATACAGAACATTGTGTTTATAGACAATGGTTTATTATGCATGCCTTCCACTATCGCATTTTAACTCTTTCTAACTTAATGGTGGTTTCCAATGTTGCAATGTGGCCACTAGAGATGTGCAACACATTGCTATTGAAGATGATTGACATTCAGTCAGGACAGGACAGCATTTGCCCCTTCTTAGTTACTAATGGAACAGTCCTTAACTCACCTGTGGTGCTCTCTCCATCTCCCCAGCATGTGGACCTCCCCTATGGGTGAAGCAGCTATGCTGTCCTCCCTCCCTCAGCTACTGGCTATATAGCAGAGCCACATTTGAGATAACCCAGTCCTGGAAGTGCATGACTGGGGGTTAACATTAACCAAAAGCGCATTAGGACTCACCTAGTGGGGAGAGTATCATGATCCCAGTCCTGCAGCTTCATAAATGTTGTATAACAGATTAATAAGACACTGGAGCGTCATGTCTAAGCAACAACAAATGTTTTCTAATGTCTTCATAAACTGTTGCTGCATTCCAAGTGATTATTATTGTTTTTATTAGTTTCCAAATCTAAAGAGGGTAAGTGAACTCAAAGCTAAGGTACATGTCCCCCAAAAGCTATCTACATGTGTTGTTTTTCTTTATAAACATCTGTTTTATATATAAATCTCACATATCACACAGAGCTCTTTTTTATTTGCCATTTTTTAAACTGTTGCGCAACTTCTGGTGAGGTGGTAAATAAGTGCAAGGTATTTTTGTAATTTCTAACGAATATGAACATCTGATTGTTGTACACAAATACATGTAAAAATATTTGTTCTAATGTTCAGATATTTGTCTCAGTACTTGGAAATTCTGGCCTGTGATTGCTTAAAACCTCATCATAGGAGCAAAAATAGATTTAACTATTGCCCTCAAACCCTTACACCAACAGGCAATAGTCTCCATCTGTCACATGATTGGTTCACATCACTGTCAGTCCCGCCCCTTTAAATAACAAGATAAAATTACTGGATGACAAAAAACCTGAATGGCAATTCTGTGACCTAACAGAAAATTGATTACAAAACATACCACAAAAGAAAGGAAAAAAAAATGCTATATGAACTTTTTGTTATTTATTTCTATCATTTAGTTATTTACTTATACCGTATTAGCTATATTAAAAAAAAATACTGTAAATCAATAAATATCAGGACCAAAATATTTGTCCAATCACACCCATAAAACCTGTATTGCTCCAGAAATGTTGACGACCTGTTGCACTGGTAGTAGTGTAGTACTTCATTATATGTACAGCACTAAGATATTCATGCCAAAAACGGTTATATTTTTTTCTTCATACTTGACAATCACATAGTAAAAGGCCTTCAAATATTTCTGACTTTACAGTATTTAAAATCATATTTACTATCCAACCTTGCCTCTCATTATTTTTACTGACGGTAAATTAGATGCCCCTTGGGAAGATTACTGTTACCTCCTTCAGCCTGAGGTTTCAGGCATTATAGGCCCCTGTTGGTAACAATTGTCTTCCCTCAGGTCAATAAACTTCCACTATAGCCCTCCTCTCCGTCCATATATATATATATAGCTTTGCTTTAAGGTGAGAGAAAGCAGTAAGTATAGAATTATGGGTAATCAGGATTTATGCAAATATCAGAATTACAAGAGCCAATCAAATTGCATATATATATATATATATATATATATATATATAATATATATATATATATATATATATATATGTATATATATACCCTGTGTGAGTCATGCAGCATGAATGAGGGTGCTCTCCCATTACCCAGGTTCATCTAGGCTTTTCATTTTCATTGGGTGATGAATGAGAAAGGGCCTGCAAATTAAATGTTTGCAGGCTCAGTGAAACCAGCACTCCCGCTTGTAATCATTTTTGTACAGAATATGTCAAGTGTCACGCTTCGCAAGTACTCGCTTAGCATTCTAATGTTTAATGATTAAGCGAAGCTTACTTAATTAAGCACTTTGTAATGGCTGTAAACCTAAAGAGTAGTGGATTAAACAGGCTTTATTGCTGTCCATCACTTTAAAAGCACAGTAACGGATGAATAAAGAGGTGCTGAGTTGGGAAGTACAGATATCAGTGGAGGTGAAGCACAGCTGGGAACTGGAGGCAGGCTTGTTGTTTTTGGTTTCAGAGGTTAATGCTTGCTCCACACTGAAGTGTCCACAGATTTCAAAAAATGTGTTTGAAGCAGAAACTATTCCCTAATTAATGGCTGGGTAGTGTGTCAGCGTGCCGCAATCAAAAAGGGTCTCCTTTCAATTTTGTTCCCAATCCAACTTTGTAATGCAAGAGGTTTAAAATGAAGCAAACCCTGTTAGACTGCAGCACTATGACCCTTCTTGTAAATATCTCATGTATACTGTGAAAATCAGCTGGCTTATTGCTCAGCCTCCAATTAAATGAGAAGTTTAAAAACCTAACTTTTCCAGCTGGTATCACAAACCTTAGGTAAGGTGTAGTCCAAGTAGTGTACTAATCAAGGTCTGTGAAATAAGCCATCAATAATGTATTTCATCTCAAGCAAAATGTCAGGTATTCATTCTTATTTACTAAACAGGTAAACGCACAATCCGTTTGTCTATTGATACCTATTTACAAACCACTTAATTGCTACTGCCTTCAATCACAATCCTGTCTACAGAACATTATGATCGTGCATCATATAGTTTGTGTGAATGAGGTTTGTTTTTCTAATCCAAGCAGTTCCATTTCTGTTAGTAAAAATATGATATGTGATATTAATCTCTGCAGCCACACACATGTTAAATCTGCTTTGAGCTGATCAGACATCTCACCTGTAACCTGCAGGTCTTTCAATGACAAGCCCCTTACTGGGTGAGATCCAAACAACCATACAGTGAGTTTTTATTCACACAACAAATCCTGTAGTTAGTTTTTTTTCATGGCTCTCTGAAAAGTAATTCCTTTTGTTTCTTTTCAGAATTGTTGAACTAACTTTTCAGATTATTTTTCAGAATTTTAATGCTTGGCATTCATAGAGCACACCATTCTGTAAGCAAGATTTATTGTGCCAGCTGACAAATTAATTGCAGACACTTCTTGCAATCCCAAGATAACTTTGTCAACATCCAAGTCCTTCTCTAAACATACATAAAGCACATCATTTGGTTCAGTAAGAAATGTACTGTCGATCATTTCTTCTTTTTTTTTTTTAAATGAGTATTGTTTTTCATACTATTGTGAAACCAATGACGTCAAAATATATTACAGGACCAATGCATTGCCATTGTAGTGCCAATGCATCAACATTGAAGAATATTAAGTAAGGGAAAAACTAGTTTTCCTCCAACTGTTTTGTCACAAATATAAACACACAGACCTCAAGGTACACTTAAGCTGCACTCACATCAGAGCTGGCAAGGAGAGTATCTCCTTGAGATGGAAGGAATGAGAAGTGGAAATGTGTCTGTTTTAAAATAACTTAATGTGAAATGTTAGGCCTCATTACCACTTGTAATTCCCAACTTGAGTTTGTCTGGCTTCTCAAACTCTCAGCTTGGGTTTGTTTCCATAAAACAAAAAACAAAAACAACCATAAAAAAGTTGTGTTCTAAAGGTTCACACAGAGCTAGGGTGGAACCTAGGAATAAGGTTGCGAATTATCAGTTGGTAGCAATGCCAGCTACTGAAGAATTAGTATAGCACTAGCTGTGTTGTGCTTTTTGATAAAGCAGAGAGATCAAAGAGTAATGATTGCAGAAAAAGAGCTATGGCTCCCAGAAGGAGACAGAGACTGTTAATGAGGTGAATAGCTGCTGGAGAGCTAGGAGAAAGGTAATCATTTAGGAGAAGAGAGTCACTGGATTTTTTTTTTTTTTACCATTGTACAGTTAATAAGTGTCCTGTCCTAGATTAAGTTTACTGCATAACTATTTTCAGACTGTGCTCCTGTGGTAACAGACGTGTATATACATGTATGTGACAGGAGAGTGTGTGTGGTGACATCAGGTCGTATGCAGGAACCAAACACACAGAGGCAGTACTGCAGTTCAAAAGACACTGTGCACCGTTTATTTAAATAATACAAAAATAAAATATTTCAACAAAAGAAACACTTGCTCACAGATCACAAAAGAAAAAGTATAAAATAAAACAAATCATGAATACAAAATATAACAGGTCAGGCTGGGTAGATTCCTGTCACTGTTTCTATGTTTTTGCTTCGTTAAATTACTCTCTCCTCTCGCTCTCCCATTCCTCCTCCGAACACCCACATGGAGTGTAGAGAGCTGCAGGTTTATATACCGGGGCCGAGGGGTTTAACTACCTAGTAATTATTCTATTACCCCTCGGCCACAATCTGCACAAGTTTATTAATTACTCCTGGCAGAGGACGAGTTGCTAACCTCGCCTCTGCCAGAATCCATTATCATTAACCGCTTAATCCTTTACCGGGTCGTGGTGAGCCAGAGTCTAACTCAGCAGACACAGGGCGCAATGCAGGACCACACCCTGGATGGGACGCCAGTCCACTGTAGGACCCCACACACGCGGCAATTTAGAATGACCAATCAACCTGAACAGCATGTCTTTGGATTGTGGGAGCAAACTGGAGTACCTGGAGAAAACCCACGCAGACACGAGGAGAACATGCAAACTCAACAAAGATAGACACCCTAGGCCGGAATCAAACCCAGGACGCTGGCGCTAACCACCACACCACCGTGCCGCCCCATATATAAATACAATTAATCATAAAACAAACACATACAAAACAATAAACTGCACAGAGATAGAGGGGGAGACCCTGTTCTAAAAATAAATAACAAAAAAATGTACAGGGCTCCTCCCCCTGTTAAAATGTATTAAACTTTTTATTGGAAAGGTAGATTTCAAGAACAAGGATACAGATTGATCCTATGATAGATCTAAAGTCAATTGATATTAATATTTTTCCAGAACACATTTAGGTAATTCACTAGCCTTGCATGCCTTCCCTTTTCTACTTAGTAGAATTAGTTTGGTGGTCTCAACAATCCACATCACAAAACAAACTCACAGTTTGGCACATTTAGTGTCTTCACTGCTCTTTGAGGGTGATCACTGAAGGCAAAATTCCAGGAATGATTATGACAGTTCTTTTGCCAGGCTGAAGTTCATCTGTGCTGGCTACATCTCTCAGCTCAGGTCTAGGAAACTCAAGCTCAACTGGGAATGGATTTGGCAGATGGAAACAGGAGCACAGGTCAAACCTCAGTTTGATGTGAAGCCAAACTAAAAAGGATTATGAGATTTTTGCAGTTCAAGAAGTGGCAGTGAAGAAAACTGAACAAAAGGAGCATAAAAACAATCTTATATATATATATATATATATATATATATATATATATATATATATATATATATATATATATATATATATATATTGCAACAAATTTCTATTTCAAACAGTTCCAGGAAACGGTAATGGCCATATCTGAGTGATATCCGTTTGCTTTCCAAAAAGTGATTATCGGTCAGCAGGTTAGGCTGGCAGAAGATTAGAGCCCTTTTCATCTGCCTATAATTATTACCCAAATTTAGACAGCAGCATCCCCCAGTCTATGCTGTATAAAGACATTATGTTAAACTGACCTTTAAAAGCAGGTTAGGAACGCTGGAAAAATATAAAAAAAATAACGTTCATAGGAAAAGATGAACCATTTCAGTCAGTTCTCTTAGCATAGAGGAAAATATATGTCTTCTAGCTAGTTGTTTCTTTGAAAACAACTCTAAACCATTTCTTTAAATTTCTGGTTTTCTTTAAATGCCAATGAAGTCATTTATTCAAATGGTTTGTTTTTTAAAGAGTAAGTAGCTTCAACTGTTTTTTAAAAAAATGTTTTATGATGTTTGCAATGTTTTTGAGTAGCTCTATTGCTCCCATATTAGAGTAATTGTTCTTTTTCTGCCTTTACTTGGCTTTAAGCTTGTCTGTAAAATCCAAAGTACCATATGTAACAATGGGAGCTTAAAACCAGTCCCACCTACTGCACTCTGTCAATAGTATAGGTGGAAGTTTAAAGATCACATGTCACATTATACATATTGCATTTGAATGGAACGATGAAGAATGTTCAGTCCTGGCACGCAGGATTCTCCAAACCAGCTGAAAGCACAATTAGAGAAATAAAAGAACTGGAGATACAAAACACTCAGAATGATTGGGAGCACCATAAAACAGTAAGGCAAAAATAGCTACATACTCTTTTATACATTTCAACCTCCTTCTTTTTCTTCTGCTGTGTAGCTTGTCCTCGCTAAAGCAATTATAATGTCTGCCCCCCCCCTCACCCCTTCCATATTTCTTGCTAGTTTTATGCCATTGAAACCATTATGTACATTCAGAAAAAAAAGTGGGCTGAAATAACAGAAGTAGAATTTTAAAATCATTGCCACTGGAAATGATCAGGACATACGTCTGCTAAGCTAAGAATGGTCTCCTTTTTTTAAAATAAATGCATTTAAGCAGACTGGTTAGTGCTGGCAGGCAGGCGGTGGACTTGGCAGAGTGTTCCTGATCCTCCAGTTTCAGTGTAAGCTCCTTGTCCAACATCTGTCAATCCCACAGAGCCAAACACCCTCCCCACCAGCTCTGGAGAGCTTTAGTAACTGCAGGCACTTGGCATCAGAGCTCTGCAGCAGTGTTAATCACAAACAGATTGAACACCTATTGTCACCACTTTGTTTAACAAACTCTATAAACTTATTATTTTGGTTGTAAAATTCTACGAGAGTACAAATTAAAAAAAAAAAATGCTTAGGGCTGTCTAGCATTTGGTATTTGGCAGATTTAATTTGTCTAATTGATGTCTGAGCTACTGCGATAAACTCGAGCAAGGTTTGTGATAGGAATGCGTTATGTAAGTCCAAAGTTTTGAAACATGTTTTTGCAAAATTATATTTTAAACCTGCTACTACACTTGGTTAAAGAAATCTGTGTTTGCAAGCCATGCTTTCAGTTAGTGTTGCACTTGCTTGGTGAAATTGTTCCCTCCCCTTCAATGGTTCCTTTGTTTTCATTAACCAACAATCTGCTTCCCCTATTGACTTACATGCTTTCACACAGTAATTAATATGCTTTGACTCGGGAGACACTACTGAGGTGAAATTGACCAGGAAATGCAAACAGATAACCCAGATAAAGGCATAGAAACTGAGAAGCACCTGAAAATAATAGGTTTCTTTCAAAACTGCACATCCTTGTAGCAGTTCCCCTATAGGAGAATGTGATAACGTGTACCCTGTTTGTGATGTTTGCAACCGTTCTTCGTGGTCTTATTGCATTTCCGTCCCCAAAGGTCCACCAAACTCAAAGTAACCTGGTTTTGAAGCAGGTCATTGTGAATCAGACTAATAAAAATCAGTATGACTATGGTTATAGTTGAAGTATAATTGAATAATTAGCAGATGCCTCCCACAGCAAAGAGGCTAATAGAAAGGATGTAATAAATAAGTACAGCAGTGTCTTGGAAGTAATCCTAAAAAGACAGTTGAAAAGAACACATTTTTTAGACACTAACTACAGAGTTTAAAAACCGTATCAGTCTGTTGGTTACCTCTTGGGTCAGTCTCTTTACAAACTGTTACTGTGATATGTTATGGCAAAACAAACTTGTAATGCAAGCATTGTAGATCAACATTTTTTTTTGGTTGGTTTTTTACCTTAAAGCCTTTCCCCTAAAAAGAACAAAACATGAAACAAATGAACTACAATGATACCTTAGAAATATACCAGATGTTTTTGGTTAAGGAAATCTGCCAAAAGTAGATATTACATCTGTTAACATACAGCTTTACCTCCTACCATAGCTAGGGTTACCAGATTTCCAGAGTGAAAAAAAAAAAAATAATAATCATTAATTGATGCCGTAACAACTCCGAAGCAGTTCAAATAACTGTATATAACAACACAATCATAATTTCAAAATGAAATACTTATTGCAGATCATAACAATTCATTGTTTATTTTCTGTTGTCACCTGACCAAAACATATTAAATGTATACAAATTAGATCAGCTACTACCATTGCATATGATATACACATAACCAGAATTATTAAACAAATAATCTGCATTGTTTCATTTATTTTTCGATGACCCTAACACACCCTAATATATTACTCTGCTGTTAACTTGCTGAGCACACTGTTACAGTTAGTTTAAAAGTAAACATGAATACAATAGCAAAACCGGGACAATTGAACAACATAACTTTTTCCAACCAGTCAAGCCTGGTTTTCCCGGGACATCTGGTAACCCTAGCAACAATTTCATCCTTACATTATTAAAAACAATCTTTACTTTCCTGCTAACAATGTGCCTTTTGTTTTCGTTACCAACATATATGAATTGTATCACACTCGCCAGTCCCCAACAAGCATGCCAGTAATGACTGTAAAATGTAAATTAGAGCAATCAGTAACAGGAACACGTTCAATGTCATCACCAGTGGACAAGCGGTTGCCTAGATACTCTAACTCTAAAGTGACATATACAAACACAGACAGACTCCATATACCGCAGATTAACACACACTCAAGCTTGTTTTAAAGGCTCTTTAAATATACGTGAAACCGTAAAGTGTGATATACATACGTACAACTTTACTATATCCCAGACAGGGATATGAATCCCTGGCAGGAGATAATAAAAGAGAAAGATATAATTTCCCCTAGGGAAAACATGACAATTACCATCTCATACCTTCCGATTTCCAGATATTATGTTTTACTCTCTTTAGGTTAATAAAATACATCATTTCTATTTTATCATATTCTTACCACACCGGAAGCTGTAACAATACCAGCTTCTTTGCAAGGGCGAGTACCTTCAGATGCTTTTTTAAATTTATTTGTTCACCTTTCATTTCCTTTCATGACTTTAGAATTATCCTGAGTGGTTGTGATTTCGGTTGCTTCAATATTGAATTGTAATAATTTAGGATGAGAAAAACCTATCGATTTTGTACACATAATCAATTAGTGACATAAAAGTACCAGAGAAGAGGACAAAATATTACTTGAACCAGAGCTTTTTCTGGGCAGTCTCATCGTCAAGTAAAACATTGTACTGAGCCAAAACTGAATAAAACTGCTGGATTTGTAAAAGTAAAAAGAAAACAAAAGAACACATCATACTGCTTAGGAAACACAGACTCCATTCAAAAATAAGCTGACCGTTTGCTTTGAAGTTGCTTATGGGATAACAGCACCACAGGTACTGGGTAAGGACAAATAAAATCACAGTATTGGTACAAAAAGATAGATTAACCAATCCATAGCAATCAGAAAAATATCCCATATTTGTGCTCTCTGAGGCCCAGAGCTCCGCTCTCCACAGCCAAAAACCTCCCAACCAAGCTGGGAGCGTGGAAACTTTCACCAACGCCGCACGGCTATTTACTTGAAACCTTGGCGATGGCTTTGTTTTCATTTCATACTGAATTACCTGTTGCTCCTACAGAGCAAGTAATTGGCACCAGGGTTTTTTTTTTTTCTTTCTTTTTAATAAAGTACATAGGCGGCCCTAACTGGCATTAACGTCCATCAGTAAAGGAAAATATAAGGATCTTTAATGTGCTTGGTGACATAAACATTCGTTTAAGTGATGCCTGCATGGCAGTATGCACAGAAATACATCATCCAGAAGTGCGCAATGTATTCTGTTTTGTGTGTATGGAGATAGTTGATGGCTCTTGATTTATGTTTATTTTGTTTAAGTAAGAATCAGTGCTGTACTGTTTAATTAATAATGATTTTTATATAAGATGTGTCATGTATAGCCTTTATATACCGCCATGCGTGAAAACCTCGGGGGGGTGGGGGGGGTGAGAATTTGAATTTGCGTTCAGGAATCAGTGATATAGAAACAATAGGCATATATATTAGGACTGAAATCATTATATTTTGTATATTCTTCTTAATTGGGTAAGGGCGTCTGCTAAGAAATAACACTACTACTACTACTACTACTACTAATAATAATAATAATAATAATAATAATAATAATAATAATAATAATAATAATAATAATAATAATGCTTTAATTAGGCATCTTAAACAATTTTTAAAAAGTCTCCTGCATTTGACCATTTGTGGCTATGTGTTCCTTTTCTCTCACTATTTTAAATTAATTGCATGTTTGTCCTATTAAAGTCGCCAATTAAATAGACAATCACTAATTTGCCTATTTTGACAATTTTCCAAGATTTTTCGGTACAGTGCCTTGAATTCATATGCACAACGAATGAAAACAACAAAGTAATGGGGTAATAAATGGGCACACCACTGTGTAAATATACAGTGTATATGAATGGTACGGTGTAATAGTAAGGATAGGGAAACACTATGTACATTAAAAGAAAACTACAATCAGATTCAGACTGAACATCCTTTTCTCATTCCAAACATTTTTTGTATTAAACTGAAATCCCCCCCCTTCTAATCTAAGCATAATCTAATAGACCAAGAATTAGACTATATGGACTTGTCTGTGCAAGTATTTGAAACAGGTCAGACACAGCAGAGTCCAGGATCATCTTTGCAAGCTCTAAATCAATACATAGTGTCTTGCAGCTTCACTGTACAGACACATTGGTATTTGCCTTTAGCAACACACTGGATTGAGAAAGGCTGTGCAGTCCATGCGCCCGCGTGGCTAATTTCAATGGCTGCACTTTTAAATACTAATTCATGTTTATATATAGTCGTGTGTTATAACAGGTAGACAAGTTTGCTTCATGTAAATGGGGTGTATTAAAAAGGAGGAATCCACTATAGGTCAAGCACAAGGTTTTAAGATGCTGTTCAAACACACAAAGCGTGTCAAAGCATAACAGACCATCATAAAACCAGATCGACAAACACATTTTCACAGAAGGGGCCAATAATGTCTTAGACGTTTCATCAAATTCTTCCCCTGTTTCTGTCAGAATATTGATCTCAATGTAATTTTACAAAGCCTATCTTCCTTAAATCTCTCTTAAATTGGCTTGTTGGCGACCCCAAGTGAATCCAACATTCCTACTTAAAGCTGCGGTGTCTCAAAATCAATACTACACTTTTCCCAACCTTGGTACCCTCTCATGTTTTGTTATCATAGATACAACCTTTATGAATCCTGGTTTTTAGACACAAAAATAAATACATAAATACATTCATGTTAAATTAAGATCACCAGCACTAATAGTCGTTTTGCAATGAATACACAAGCTTGGTTATTGTTGTGCATTTAAAATGGCAGTCGAAGCAGTTTCCGAGATATAGCCTTCTATATTGCAACCAATCAGAAGAAACAAAGCATCCCATCGCAACATGCTTGAGAACCAGTCAAACAGTGGCTCACTAATACAATCTAATAAAATAAAGTACTAAAACATATAGAAGATCACGCTCCCTGCAAAGTTATTCCAAAGGAGATGGCTGTTTAGAATAAGGAAAATGACCCTGAAACTCAATATTGTTTCAAGTTATTAAAATCATTAAAGAATGTTGCATTACGTAAATACTTCACATGTGTATGTAGTTTGAGACAGTCCTATTGACTATAGTATCTGCCAATTGCAGCTTGTTTTAATTGTTACCACCTCTGTTGATTTGACTGCACCTGTTCTACATAAGGCGGACGTTTTGGAGCCAGGAAAGAGATTGCATGTTATGTTTTTTACACTTAAGTGACAGTATTCAATATAGTACACCACGGTGTTTTAAATTAGTTAGTATATATAAGCACTAACATGGTTGGGCATGTCATAACACATCAACCACCCTGGAATTGCAAGCAGTCTTACCACACACCATGGAGGGGGTCACTGTCCTTATAAAACAGCTCTTAACTAGTCATTTAAAAACAAAATGATTTACATTTTGTATACAATTTAATGTTATACTCTTTACAGTATACATAGTGAAAACCACAGCAACACCATTTCTTCAGTTGGAAACAAACACATGAATTAGTCTCAAGAACAAACAGATGATGCTAGCCCAGAAATGAGAGCTGTGCTATGATGGGATATCAGCTTAAAGAGCCTGCCTCACAATAGAATGCATGCAGAATTGTTTAATTAAGCAGCAATCTCCTGATATCACTTTGTTCATTTTTCTGGGCCAACAACTGGCGGTATGACTACAGCTCATGGAAATATCTTGATTAATTCAAGCTGAAAGAATGAATTAAGATTTGCTAATATAGATAAATGAAATGGCTTGCCCTTTTAATGATCTAACAGGAAATCACCAGAAGACTCACAAATAGGACAGTTGGGTTGCACTGTGAGTGGGGAGGTTGGAGATGCTCAATTCTTTTAGCTAGCTTACCAGACAATCTACAGAAAAAGGGACAGAAATCTGAGACAACATTGTGAAATCTTTGCAGTCTGTTGTATGCATTTCTCTATAACTGGAATGTCACTCAGATGAATCATTTGAGACACATATGACATCCCTGATGTGAATTCTGAAATATACTGACGTACAATGAAAATGCAACAGCATAAGTTTTACATCAATAGCTCATTGGGCACATACATGATGTATTTACATTTTAAATAGAGAGCAGATAGGTTTGCTGATTGTTTGAGTAGTATTTTTCCTTGGGATAACAAAATATTGAGCTCAAGTCATGTGATTTTATAAAGACGCCAGGTGCTCAGTGTTTGGCATTTGAGTTGTGTTAAAATTGCCAAAATTGGTTGATTAAGAATCAGTATAAATAGCCATTCGAAAAGACATGATTTTAATTAACACAAGAACAGCAAAGGATATGACCATTCCCATTCAAGTAATGAAGATCGCCTGGTTGTTATAGGCATGATTGAAGGTGGCATGTCTGTAAGAGAAGTTTCCCCGGAAAATTAAATGTTCTGCTTCAACAATCAGCAGACTGGTCCAGAGAAACCAGGAAACTGACTCTGTGAGGGACAAGCCACATCCTGGAAGGCAGAGGGTCACCACACCGGTCCAGGAACATCACATTCGACTGATCCATTGGCGTAATCATTTTCAGACTGCAGTGGCTACAGCATGAGAAATTCTAGGAAGAAATAACATCAACAGAATGACTGTTGCTCGGCGCCTGCATGAAAATTATTTGCATGCTCAGATGCCATTCAGGGGTAACATGTTGACAGCTGAGAGACGAAATTATCGTCTTCTATGGGCCAAAAAACATCTGAGGTGGTGGCAGAGAGTGTGGTGGAGTGTTTTATTCACTGACGGAAGATAATGTGTGGAGATGTCATGGTGAGCGTTATACTGACTGTTGCGTTGTTCAAGCCAACCGGTGGGGTGGTGGAAATGTGATGATGTGGGGAGGAATCTCCATTAAACAAGAACTTTGGTGCAGATTGAGGGCAACCTTACTACTCACCGCTACATTGACAAAGTTCTAGAGGCAACAGTTATTCCGTTCCTGCAAGGCAATCTGTAAGTGTCGATTTTCCAGCTGGATAATGCAAGACCACACAGTGCTAGGATTACAATTGCACGACTTCATGAAAACAAGATCAAGGTCTTGCCGTGGCCAGCTTTTTCTCCTGACCTGAGTCCGATAGACCAAATCACCAGTGGACCAAATCGCCAGTACCATACACAGCAGAGAACCGCCATCAGTCAACCTTCGCCAGCTGGCTGTAGCTGCACACAACAGTCTATCCAGAGGCTGATCAGGTCTAAGCGTCAACACTGCCAGGATTTTGTAATTTTTTCATTTTGACAGTGTGTCACGTTTCATACTGAAAACTTATAATGATACTTTGATCTGTATTTTTGTTCACATTTTCTGTGATTTTGTTTGATGTCTATGTTTAAAATATTTTATTAAACCCATTAGACCCGAGTGTTGCCTTTCTTTTATGCATCAGTATATATACAGTGCAAGCAAGTTAGCTTCATACATTATGACCAAGATCATATGATTCTGTAACAATCTTATAAGCTTGCCAGATGCTTTTCTTATAGACCACATCCAGCATTACAAGAGGAACTGCAACCTATATATACACACAGTAAATTAGCTAGCAACTCTCCACGGTTTGTTGCCCCTTTACAAGCAAGACCCAGACACTGAAATGGATTTTTCCAGCGCTTCCGTGCTATTTAATACACAAACAAAAACAAAAAATAAACACCTAACTCTTCCTGGAGCACTACCTAAACACATGCAGCAAACTAACTAATACACAGGACAGCTAAGCTGTTTACCTGTACCACACACTAACAAAACAGAACACTCAAAATGCTTCTTCACACTACCCTTTTTGTTTCGGTTGAAATCAGCCTAAACCAGGTTCCTCACACACCAGCAGCCCTAAACAGACTGGCTGCTCTCTTTAAATACCCTGCACTTGGCTCTAATTTACAATAAACACCAGGTGCAGGGGATAACTAATAATTAAACAATTAACATAATGCACACATATCTACATTCTCACATGTTTCATTCATTTTTTATTTTTTCTCTAGCAGGGAGGAAATTAACCCTCTCCCTGCTCATTATGTGTGTGTGTGTGTGTGTGTGTGTGTGTATGTGTGTGTGTGTGTGTGTGTGTGTGGTGTTTATATATATATATATATATATAGTATAGACTGATTAAATATCTGGAAAAGTTAAATAAACTTTACAGTGCTAGAACAGCACACACCCTACGACAAGAATCCACATCGGGGTATGACATGACTGTACATGTAGCTCGCTCACTTTTGAAAATGATACTGTAAAATAGTTTTAAACATAATAATATATTATTATTAATTATAATTATATTATAATAATTATAATGTAAATTGTTAATTTAACTAAATAAAGAAAAACATTGTCCGTTTAGGAACCTATTTCATTTATTATCATGTGTTACCGAAAACTACTTATGGTTAGTCCTTGACGGCAGACCATCTTTATGTATAGGTATACGATGTCTTTACTAATAAAAAAAAAGTATTTTTTTTTATTCTGTGTGGTATGAAAATGAACCATATCATATATATATTATATATATATATATATATATATATATATATATATATATATATATATATATATATATATATTATATATATAATATATAATATATATATATAGCTATATATAATATATATATATATATATATATATATATGTATATATGTATGTATGTGTATGTATGTATGTATGTATGTATATATATATATATATATATATATATATATATATATATATATGCCTAGTGCCAAAAGTATTCAGACCCCTGACCAATTCTCTCATATTACTGAATTACAAATGGTACATTGAAATATCGTTCTGTTTGATATTTTATTTTTAAACACTGAAACTCAGAATCAATTATTGTAAGGTGACATTGGTTTTATGTTGGGAAATATTTTTAAGAAAAATAAAAAACTGAAATATCTTGCTTGCATAAGTATTCAACCCCTGTGCTGTGGAAGCTCCCAATTTGCACCGATGAAAGAGATTGCCCTAACGAGGACACACTTACCTTACCATTGGCCTCCACCTGTGAACCATTAAAGTTGCTGTCACATTTTCTGGATAAAAACCCCACTGTTGAAGGATCATTGGTAAGGCTGTGAATCTGAAGAAAAATGAAGACCAAAGAGCATTCTACAGAAGTTAAAGATAAAGTAATACAAATGCATAGATTAGGGAAAGGGTACAAAATAATATCCAAGTGTTTGGATATCTCAGTCAGGTGGATCAGTGAGCACAGTTGGATCAGTAACACCGTGTAACAATTTTTTTTTTTTTTTTTTGTTCCTGGGTAGTAAGTGTTATTTCCTAATTGCTTGTGCCTCAAAAGTATAGAAAATGGCTATTATTCCCCACAAACTTTGCTTTTGTGACCAGGACAGGTAAATTTCAAAACATCACTATTTCCAATGAGAAAACGGGCGAATTTGTGTCTTTTCATTCACATAAAGTCAGAAAAAAACAACACATGAATCCAAATTAACATGTATTTATAATAAAGTAATAGAAAAATGACTACAAAAGATTTAGAAGTGAGTAGTTTTTCAAGATTTACGATTATACTGTAAAAAAAAAAATTCTGACTTTATGTGAACGAAAAGACACAAATTCACAAACTAGTGATATTTTGAAATTTACCTCTCCTGGTCACAAAAGCAAAGTTTGTGGGGAATAATAGCCATTTTCTATACTTTTGAGGCATAAGCAATTAAGAAATAACACTTACTACCCAGGAACAAAAATTGTGTTACATAGTGTAATCAGGAAGTGGAAGCTGCATCACACCACCCAGGCACTGCCAAGAAAAGGCCGTCACTCAAAACTCAGCGCTCCGTCAAGAAGGGGACTTGTGAGAGAAGCCACAGAGAGGCCAACAATCACTTTGAAGGAGCTACAGAGTTCAATGGCTGGGGGTGAAGTAATGGTGCACCAGTCAACCATATCAAGAGCTCTGCATAACACTGGCCTGTATGGGAGGGTGGCAAGAAAGAAGCCGTTACTCAAAAAGTACCATCTGAAAGCACGTCTGGAGTTTGCCAGAAAGCATGAGAGTGACTCAGCTGCGATGTGGGAAAAGGTTTTGTGGTCAGATGAGACCAAGATAGAGCTTTTTGGCCAAAACTCAAAGCACTATATGTGGCGCAAACCTAACACTGCCCATGCCTCAAGACACACCATCCCTACAGTGAAGTATGGTGGTGGCAGCATCATGCTGTGGGGATGCTTCTCATCAGCAGGAACTGGACATCTTGTTACAATTGAATGAAGAATGGATGGAGCAAAATACAGGAAAATACTGCATGAGAATCTGCTTCAGTCCGCCTAAAAACTGAAGTTCGGGAGGAAATTTACCTTTTAGCAGGACAATGATCCCAAGCACAAGGGCAAAGCAACATTGGAGTGGCTCAAGAACAAAAAGGGGAATGTCCTACAGTGGCCCAGTCAAAGTCCTGATCTCATTCCCATTGAGAATCTGTGGCACTATTTGAAAATTGCGGTCCACAAGCGTTGTCCAACCAACCTGAGCAACCTGGAGC
The DNA here is from genome assembly GCF_017654505.1 of Polyodon spathula. Taxonomy (NCBI): domain Eukaryota; kingdom Metazoa; phylum Chordata; class Actinopteri; order Acipenseriformes; family Polyodontidae; genus Polyodon; species Polyodon spathula. The sequence continues at coordinate 15,921,178 of NC_054558.1, read as the reverse complement.
AAATCTGCCAATAAGAATGGGCCAAAATCACTCCAACATTGTGTGCAAAGCTGGTACATACTTACCCCAAAAGACTTAAAGCTGTTATTGCAGCGAAAGGTGGCTCTACAAAATATTAACGTGTGAGGGTTGAATACTTATGCAAGCAAGATAGTTCAGTTTTTTATTTTTCTTAAAAATATTTCCCAACATAAAACGAATGTCGCCTTACAGTAATTGATTTTGAGTTTAAGTGTTTTAAAATAAAATATCGAACAGAACGAAATTTCAATGTACCATTTGTAATTCAGTAATATGAGAGAATTGGTCAGGGGTCTGAATACTTTTGCAAGGCACTGTATATATATATATATATATATATATATATATAATATAATATAATATATATTTATATATTATAATTATTAATATATATAAGTTCATATTATTAGGTGAGTAATATAATATTATTCTCTGATCCCCAATATGCCTATTTATGGTTTCTAAACTGTGACAGGTTTTTCCTCCAAACATCCAAAACAGTGTGGTAGTGTCCCCTTTGATTATCTCTCACTGCTTTTGTAGACTGGGTGTTATCTCCTGTAGGTCTCAGCTCAGCAAGGAATTCTTTGATACCTCAAGCCAAAAGACTTTCATACAACCAAACCCCCCTTTGATCTGTGTCTTGATACAAATCTAATATGCTGGCCATACCTTATCACTGCTGCTTACAAATCCATTGAGCTATTTAACAATGTTGGTGAATGGGAGACATCTAAATACACCCTACTTGTAAATAGTGTTGTTTTTTCACACAACTAATGGACATTATTAACTGTATATATTATCCAGCGGTTCATGCTGTGACATTTTGAAATCCCAAATGCAAAGACAAGCTGTAACGGGGCGACAGGCTTCCAACTGATAAAGGGCTTATCTTCTTTTCTTTTCTTTCTTTTCATTTTTTTTAAAGACTTTTTAAAAAATGTTAACCCCTTTATCCCTGGTTTTGTCTAATTCCAATATATCCGGTGAACAGCCCTCTGCATTGTGATGCTTCTATCCCTAACAGTGCCCTGATCAGAGGACATTACCAGCTTGCAGTTACCTCGCACAGAAGATAAGCAGTAGGTGGGAGTGCTTACTGTAAAGGCAAGGTCACCTACCATTGTAATGCCTGATAATTACAGCATTATTGAGATTAGAAACCAGTAAACTTTGTCGTTATTTTAAACATTCTGTATTTTTTAATTACAGTGTTTTGTTTTACTTTTTCAATAACCATTTTTTTCCTTCTGTTTCATTTTTTTTTTTTTTATTCTATCCGAAGGACCTGTGGTCATCTTCATGTATGTACTACGAATCATTGGCAGAGCTTCCTAATTGGTGGGTGAGGTCTAATATTGAATATCATTATTAGATTTCTGTATGTGCATAAAAACAGTATTTTATTTGTATCCTTTTAGTCTTTACAATGATTTTGTCATGTCTAACATGTATACAGTCTATAGTACTGTGCTCAATCCGGGTTACCACTGCCACCAAAAGACATTGTTGCCCAGCGAAGAGAAACCGGACTAATCCCAGAGCTAAAAGGAGTGAACTGTGAAGATAACTTAAATACCTGAATCTATTTAGCCTAGAACAAAGAATAATTAGGGTACTAGACTTGTTTGAAGTCTATACATTCTTAAAAGGAAATGGCACGGTTAGCCTCAACCAACACTTTAAGTGCAGCACAGAAACCAGAACACAGTTAAAAGTGTAGGAGACACTTCTTCACACTGAGCATGGTAAGTGATGAGGGGATGGAATGGACTACCAAGTCGTGTTGTTGATGCGGAATCACTTGGATCATTTTTGAAATTAATCAAGAGCACAGGTGGGCTGAATGGCCAGCTCTCATACATTTTCTGATGTTCTATACACATGCCTCAGACTACACTTCACAAGCAGATATACATCATAATGCCAGGAGATGAACACCAGCTGAGTGCACTGTACATGCATTCCAATATTTTCAGATTCAGTGGGCTGACGTATAGACAATAGACCGCACATTAGTTTTCCTAAAAAATGTATGCCTACAAGCTAGTACTATAGGATTTCTGTTCTTTGTTGATTTCATTTAAAACTTACATAAATAATTATTTTATTGTTGACTGTATCTATCCCATGGACTTATTTCAATTAGAAATAAAGTATTATGTACAATTTTTTGAAAAATTTGAAGAAGAACATTTTTTTGAAGAATTAAAATTTAAGGTACAAACTACCTGCACCAAAAAACAATGAACTGTACATGTAAATTAAATATACTGGGCAAATATTATTATTGTGGTTTGGTTCTGGACATCCAAACATGTTTGGAGGTTGCACACGTTTTTGAGATACACAATTTAAATGACTAAATCTAATAGAAGTAGTGAATTTTACACAAAATGTATGCCAGTAACACCATTAAAGTACTGTAAAGTTTACAGAAACATTCCATTCTTAATATCAACAGCTTCATATTAGCTTTTCCTATGCTTCGTTTGCACTACCTGCTGGAATCATGGGAGAATCAGAGATCAGAAGATAATCAAGTTTGAAAACTATTTTTGGATATCTGAAACAGAAGGTAGAAGACACTTATTCACAAACAATGCAGCATTAACGGTTACAGTGTGGACAGAAACCCACTATTTGATTGGTGCACCTGAGCAAGGGCTCTGAAAGTAGGGATCACAAAACAGTCACAAACATAACGACTACATCTGGAGCATTCCTCCTCCATCAAAAGCAGACATCACAAGCATGCCCATGCTATCAAATATCCAAGTTAAACTATTTCTCTACAATCACATCAATATAATCTCTGCATGTTGATTGGCCGAGCTTTCATTCTGATCAGATTTCATTTTGGCATGAGTCACAACTCTCCACCCATTTCACTTTGTGACAGTGATCATTCATTGATCAACGAGAGAAGACGAACGTGAAAACAGCAGTCTGGAGTAATTTGGATTGTTATGAAGTAATAATTATTGTCTTTAGTGTGGCGGAGAAACTATCTGAAATATTCGAAGCAAACACTGCTTCACATGAAGTTGAAGGCAAAAAGCCACATCAGTGTTCTCCATAAATTATATAGTTGATAAATATTAGAAACAATTGTCATAACGTCTTTTGCCATTCACCGATTTACCACGTTGCCAGAATTTGCACTGACACTTCTAAAATTGCTAGTGATGTGTGGGACAGTAGGGATTAACATTAAAAAGGCAGGATCAAGAAAGTGCTGCTTCAGCTTTTGGTAAGCAGTCAGGTGTACAGGTGGAGGAGTGCTTCACGCTTTTCAAACACAGGCCCAAATTTGCAAGGCACATGTTAAGTATAGTGATGACTTTTTGTTTTGTAGTTATCAGTATTTTCTGCTTGCTTGTTTATGGTGAATTGGTTATAATTGATCAGTTATTTTTTAAGGCTTATTTTGTATTCATAAATGTATTGTGTACCGATATGTATACATTTTAAAAGTATTTATTCACTGGCACTCAAATTGTCTCCATTTTTTAAATGTTTATACTTGGCTGTGCATATGAGTACCTGCACTTTTTTGTTGAGAATTTCACCACTGCCTACAATAAACCCAACAACATAAAGGCTTTACCTTCATAGCATCATCACAACTCCGTCTCCTGCTACTGAATGAAGCTGACATTGTATAGTTAACTTAAAAAACAAAAATAATAAACAAAGACTACATCATATACTGTCCTGAATCCCGTAACCATTGCTACTTATCGGTTAATTATTTCCACTATTGTTTCCCCTCCCTAGCAGTGTTTTTTTTGTTTTTTTTGCCTAATAAACTTGAATACACACACACAGTATAATTAAAACAAGGTTCAATTGTAACTTTAGTATGGTGGTGATTAAATCTGCCACTGTTTTAGATCACTGGAATAGACTCAATCTAGGCATTAGTTTAATATAATCAGTCTGGGCTTGATTGTCTGCCCATAGGATATCTAACTTGGCTAATAAACCCCCCTTGGAGAGCAGATTTAGCTATTCCATTCTGGCTTCACTAGATCTCTGTGCTGCCAGAAGATAAGCCCACTAACACAAAGTGATCCACAACCCGTGGATTTGAACGTGCTGTATTTCACTCACTTCAGAAAATACTGCCAACAGAAATGTGCCCAGCGAATGCAGTTAACACATGGAGCGCATCATATTAAGCTAAGCACTTGTTTATATTGTTCCCATGGTCTTTTGATAATAACTCACATAAATAAATAATATAATATAATTATATAATTAGAACAGCCTAATCTCTTTTGTAAAGTATGTTCTTAATTATTCTTATTTGGCAAAAAAAAAAAAGGCATTACCAATGTCAGTAGATCTAAATTAATTAGTCTCCATTATTTCCACTTTAAAAATGCCAATAAACTATTTTAAACAACCCATGCGGCTGCAAGCGATTTCTGAATGTGTTTGTTACTTTAATCACAGTATTAGTCAATGATGGGTTAATGTGAGCTATCTCTAATTGATCTAATCATGTCAATGGCCAATGCTGTGTCATAGGGTGTGCAGTATTCACTGTGGCAGTTAAGAGCCAAGGCAAGGGTTCATAACCTATATTAAACTTCTTTGCAACAACATGTTGAGAAATTTAATTCATGTTGAGATATATATATTAATAATATATATATAGTATATATATATATATATATATATATATATATATATATATATATATATAATATATGAGCTTTAATTAGCAATGCCAATCAAAAATAGAGTATTTAACAAACTACAATTTAAACCAATTATGAAAAGGTATTAAAGTGCATTTCTTAACTACTACACTGGCAATTAATAAAACAATCTGGTAATATGTAATCATCCACAGAGTTGGCACAATAAGAGGTGCATGTTCAGTTTGTAATCACGACAGATGACAGAATAGGGACCTTCACATGAAAACTGAAGAAAAGGACAATTGTAAACATGAAAGACACTGTGCTGTGGTGTAAAGAAAATGTATTCTGTCTGTGAATATTGCAAGGCCTTTCTCTCACCATAACTATAAAAGATCAAGTTTTGCACATTAAATGTATTTTGTGTTAAAAAAAAACAGTTTACAGAGTTGTTTGGGAACCCCAAAGGACAGCCTCTGTGGAACTCTGACAGCCAATAGTCTACAGCAAGAGCAACCGTGCTGCATAATAAACAAACACAAAAAGAAATGTGTACAATTATATCCAATCCTGTCTGGGGAGAAAATACCATTCCTTTGGCATTAGGTATCTCTAATTACACTTTATTACACTGCATTTATTGACATTGCAATTAGTATATAACCATATGTGCTCTAGGAATGAGAGTACATTGAAGTCTGGGACACTGGTAAACAAAAAAGCTGATAGCTGATAATGGTCAGACTTTAAATCACTGAGTTGCCTAATGAAGACCACCCTGGATTCTGTTAGTTTAGCTCATTTTAAATAGTGTGTTCTTTTTATTACTCCCCTCAGACTCATTCAGACAGCCTCTGCTCCAGTTAAACAGTACTCAGCCATTGAGGAGGATGTGTCTGCTTGCTAATATAAGTCTCTTTGCTGTCTTCTGGGTCGCTTGGTTATCAGCGACTTTCTGGATAGCAAGGCATTTTGCACGAACACAGATTTTTATATACAAGGTACGCTGTTTTCATTAAACATTACAGTTTAGCTCTTTATACAGCAATAACGCTGTAATCTTTGGATTCCAATGCTGCACAAAGATTAAAGCTCTTTGTTAAAAGGAGGGTGGAGAACGAAAGCATTTGAAACTGAAGTAATGGAAATTCTAATATAAACTTCAGCATGACAAAGGATTTAGACCATCAAGGTCTGTGGATTTAACAAAGATAAGATAAGAGCAGTCTCTGTGCAGCTATTTTGCCAGGGAAAAGGGATTAGTGCTGGTATTAAGGGTTAACAATGTACGTATAACCACACTGTCTCCCCCCTCCCCTATATTTTCTCTTGTCAAGTTTTTCATCCCTTACATCATGGCTGTGTTATGAGTGCTGGCAGGGTGCAGTGTTTCAGAGCTGAAACAGATAGCTCCTAGTTCTGTGTACTTTCTGGCACCAGGGGAAGGGAAGCACATTGAAGGAATTTCAGGAGGATTGATGTGCAACAATAAGCAGCTCTCCTCCAACAGTTAAAGCAGGAGTGATCTGTGAAGCACAGCTTTATATATACCTTACCCAGGATTAGACTTGACTCAACAGCCTTCTTATTACCGGAGATTTTAACTCTTTCAATGTCTATCAAGACACTGTATAGTGGGGAGTTTATGCTGCGTGTGTTTATTTTTTCTGTTTTCCCCTACTGCTTTCCCCCTTTGGGAGAGCGAGGCCTCTGTCCATACATTGCCAACTCACACAGCACAACAGTAAGGCGCCCACGCATTTAACATACATACTGGTACTCACTGGCGGGTTTGATAGCAATCTGTAAAAAAAACAAATAAGCACAAATTTGGTGGTGCCTTCAAATAGAGAAACCCTGTAACAGTGTGCATGGTGCACAGGAAACATGTACTGAATTTATTGTCACCTAGTTCTTATTACAAAAAAGAACACATATCACTGGTAACATTATTATTATTATTATTATTATTATTATTATTATTATTATTATTATTATTCAATAAGATAGCTTGACCAGGAATTCAAGTTATAAACAAACAAACACTGAACCGAAAGCTATTTATTATAATAGGGAGCAGTGAAAATGCTGCTCACAATAAACATTTAAAGACTTGGTTGAGACTCACTGAAATCATATTTCTTTATTTTGCCGTCACTTTCAAAACCCGTGGGATTTCAATGCTGAAGTGCCCTCATACACGAAAATTTGTGAACTTTGGAACAAAGAAATACAAGTATTTGATTTTTGGAAAGTTTAAAATATCCAACCCATTTTGATATATTTTCACAAGCCCCCCATCATTAACTTGAAATTATATTTTACATTTTTGTTCCACAGCAGCACAGAAAGTAACTGCTTAACCACCAGTATATAAAGTGACATTGGGGAATTATCTAGTGGACAACACTGTATCTATTGTTAAAGTGCACATATACAACTGGAGGTGCACAGTTCCCTCCTGGCAAAACTTGTAAAATAGATAATATTTAAATATCTCTTATCTGTCTTAGAAGTACTTTTATTGCCAGTTACTGTGTTTTCCTTCTTTGAATTACATCCTTTGTCTATATTGGAAAACTTATATATATAGAACATTATTAAATCCTTATATTGAAACTCTCATCTCAGTAGGCTAATGTACGGTCATATGACCTAAAATAGTTTATCCTGTTGCCCAATAAATGGTGTGTAAGCAAGGAGACAAGAGTACAATGGCATAACAGATTACACTATGTAACACAATTTTTGTTCCTGGGTAGTAAGTGTTATTTCCTAATAGCTTATGCCTCAAAAGTATAGAAAATGGCTATTACTCCCCACAAACTTTGCTTTTGTGACCAGGACAGGTAAATTTCAAAATATCACTATTTCCAAAGAGAAAACAAGCACTTTTGTGTCTTTTTGTTCACATAAAGTCAGAAAAAAACAACATATGAATCCAAATTAACATGTATTTATACTAAAGTAATATGAAAATGACTACAAAAGATTTAGAAGTGAGTAGTTTTTCGAGATTTACGATTATACTGTAAATTTACATTATAATCGTAAATCTCGAAAAACTACCCACTTTGGAAATAGTGATATTTTGAAATGTACCTGTCCTGGTCACAAAAGCAAAGTCTGTGGGGAGTAATAGCCATTTTTATACTTCTGAGGCATAAGCAATTAGGAAATAGCACTTACTACCCAGGAACAAAAAAATAAATAAATAATTTGTTATACTGTGTTATCACACCTCGTCCCGACCAAAGGAACCGTTGTTAGGGGCCGTGCGCTTATGGTATCGCTCTAGTCGAATAAAAACATTAGCTGACCAGTAAAACACGGCAGGCTGGCTTCACAATACATCTATTACTGTCAGGGATTAAGTGTGTACGTGCTGTAATGAAACACTAAAGATTTGAAGGTAATTTTTTATGCTCATGTCACCCCCCTATGATAGCCATGCGCTCCTTTTTGGGTCGGGACCCCTAGTTTGAGAAACGCTACTCTAGGCAACAGTTTACCAACTCCAATCAATATTTGAATACTATTGTGCACTTTTGCATAACACGCAGAAACATTCCCAGAATGTTTAAAAGGTTGATTATTATAGTTTTAAAATTACAGTATTTAACTTCACCAAGGCTATGCTATACTGAAAAGACAAATAGCGCTGAAAAGACTTGAGATCTTGCAATTGAATCTTGCTTCTTCTTCGGTAGTTGTCTCAGCACTAATTTAAGCTCATCATTGAGTTCCTTGCCGGAAGAATGCATGACCCTTAATTCGGAGTCAAAATTTACTACCGCTACGATACTTAAGGTATGACACACAGTCTAGACTTCATCTGAGTGACTGGATATATATATATATATATATATATATATATATATATATATATATATATATATATATATATATATATATATATAGTACCCCCTTCCAGCCAGTCTGGGCCTAGACCAAATTCTAATTAGTTATGATCGCAATCTGAACCATACTAAAAAGGCCTCTCACATTATGTTAAATCAAATCAGTGATATAACCTTTGGAACATATACTGTACAGACAGCAGTACATGATACTGACGTTTCTACAGCTGCTGTCAGCATGCATTTCACTATGACAGTGTGGGTCAGAGTACAGGTCATTTTGAACTACCGGGTCAGTGGATTCTGCAGTACTGATTTCACACATATTTGTTTCATATCTTACGATTCAGTCACATTTTACCAAAGAACAACAGTCTATGGGATGGGAATTTTGCCTACTGAAGTGAAAAAAAAAACATATTTATTATGGAAGGTGGTTCATCTTAATGGAACCATTACTTAATAATAATATCATATTTAATTAATTGCCAATTTCTGATGTTTTGCATCTGTACTGAATCTTATGTAGGCCTACTTGTGCAATTTCTCAAATTTTAAGGTCATTTTTTGCAATTTTGTATCCATTTAATGCAGAAGCATCTTTAAACAACTGCAGTGTTCAGAAAGTTTTCTTAGCATTGCAAGATGTTATGAACAGTGGACGATGATACTGTTTAAGGATGGCACGCACATTACGAAATGGATGGAAAAATGGCCTTATAAAATAAGCAAAATTGCACAAGTGGGCCTACATAGAATGCCGTGCAGATGGAATAAATAAGAATGTGGAAATAGACAAGTCCTGCAAATATACCCTATAGTAGTTCAACAAAAGGAGAACGAACTTCCATAGCATATATTTCATTTTTGGATGTCACTTAGGTACATGGGTAAAATTCCCCTCTATAGACTTGTACAATGGAGTTCAACATATTGCTGTACCCATGGACTTGAACCCTGTTTTCAATGGCATGTATTCCAAATCACTTTGAAAAAACTTAATAGTGTACTGGGAGCAGGCTGCTGGATTTGTGGGTACAGAAATACAGTGTTGTGTGAAAGCAGTGGCGTCATCTCATTGACAATTCAGTGATAGCATCTGCATTTTGTGTGAACGGGACACATGAGGCGAGTATTGAAAGTGCAAATCAGGGGCGCGCTGCGCTAATGGAGTGGATAAGCTCTCACCTTGAATCTGGAAGGTCGAAATCCAGAGAGTGAGAGAGAGAACAAAATCAATGGGAATCAATGCTGACTCCAATCCGATACAGTTAAAGATGCAGTACTCCTTTAGAAGAACTAATTAGAATTGACCTGCCTTCAGGTGAAATCATTACCTTCAGAATCCTCCATCCTACCTTTCTTTTAAAAAGAAAACAAAAATTGGAAAGCAGGTTTGACTTTAGGCGAAGGTTTTTCAGTTGGATTCAGTTTAAATCCAAAATATTCCAAATGGCTGTTTCATTTTGTTTCCATAATATGGGAAACTGCAATTGTTCATAAAACATATACATTTAAATTTTACGATTTTATATATATATATATATATATATATATAATATCTATATATATATATATATATATATATAGGTACATGCCTTTTAAATGTGTAATAGACAGCAATTGTCTACTATTTGTGGTAAACAGGCAAGCGTCAGAGGTTTTAAAATCACCCTGGCTTTTATATGTTGTTGTGTTAGTACTACTGCCCATCTTTGTCAACCATGTCAATCTTTGTCAACCCAGAACAATCAGGGATTTTGTTTATGTCTATACAAGAGCAAAAACAAGAAAACATCTGTTGTTTCTTTATCATCATCATTTCCATTTTCTTAATAACTACATGCATTACCAAAGTGATAATAAAACATATTAAAATATGAACCGCCTGGGGCTAACGTTTGTGGGTTGTCAAATATTTCTTTTATATAGATGTTACTGTGGATCCCGCTGCAGCTACACAGACGTGAAGCCAGTCCCACGCAGCGCGTTGAGAGTAGCCGCACACTGTTCTCAATGTACTTGTTCCAAGGTGTTATAAGCACTCGGTGGCACATTGCGTTAGGCGCCGTGTTAAAAGGTCTAGCGCCCTGTAAACCTAATGAGCAATAATGCACTTATTCTGCAGTTTCTCAGCAGTCTGGTCATATAATGAGGCCTGCATCACTATGCCAGCATACAAGTGGGTAGAATTAAGCAGTGCTGGCCTAAGGAAATGCACTAATCACAGTCTTCCTTCTGAAATTAAACCTAAAGAGTAAGCAGCTTCAAATGAGCTCTTTCTGTCTTTTCTTTACTATTTCATGGGGTTTGCAATCATTCTGAGCAGTTGAATTGCTCCCATGTTGAATCTTTTAGTTTTTGTAAAGTGACTTTGACATGATTTGAATAAAATGTGGAATCTTCCTAACAAGCTCCAAGAAGCTCCAAGAAGTTCAAACTTAGGTAAAGGTAGATTTAGAGAAACATGATGATAACTCAATAATGGAGCAACAGAACCCAGAACCACTCAGAATGATAAATACCATGCAATAAAAACGGAGTTTATGGAAATTATATTTGACCCTGCTAACTCTTTATGATATCCCTCTTCCTATAGCCTGTTGTCTTGGTGTTGCAGAACACCCTGCAGTGTTAACCAACAACACGTTACGTTACCTTTGCTGTGTCCTGCGTTGTCTGTATCGCAGCTCTATATTTTAAACATACAGTATCAAAAAGGACCCTATACATTTCACTATCATTTTTTTATATATGATATGACCATTTATATGACATATACTATATACTATATATATATATATATATATATATAAATATATATATATATATATATATATATATATATATATATATATATATATATATAAATAAAGAATATCGTTTAGGATTCTGTATAATAGAAGATAAGATCCACCCCACAAGATGTCAAAGTGTTGAGTTATTGAGATACAAGCTACACTGAAAATGCATGTTCTTTTCACAAGGGTTTTGACCTGAAACTGTTGAACTGCTTTCTCACTCATATGTGTGTCACACATGTGGAGGTGTAATATCTGCATCTGTGAATCTCGATGCTACGACAGGTCTCACCACTGGAAGGCTGTGAAACCTCAAACATGACAGCAGAAGTGCATGTACCTTCCAGCATGATTGTTGAGCAAGACTAGACATAGCTTAGACTTTTTAAAGGTATTTATGTTTTAAAATGTTGTAATATTCTGCAAGGAACATTACATTGTATACAATATCTTAATTTTAATAGTTAATAAAAAAGTTGCTGTTCATTATCAAACAAGAATAAAAGATTAATATGATTAACAGTTAATTAAAATAAAGCCTGACCATGTCAAGCAGTGAATCTAGTTCTCATAACCCTTTAGACTACACACTATTTGGTGCATCTACAAAAGTGCAAGTGTGATTCTTTATACTGTGTATAATGTATACTGTTCTAGCTTAACATGCTTCAGTTTACAATGGTACCACTGCCTCGCAAAGGGCCACTATTGTGAAGGTTTTTAAAATATATTATTTGCAATTTAATAGCTTCTGGGAAACCTCCTAATTTTTGAAGAGGAATTTGAAAGCATATTTGCTCCACACTGACTACAGACTAGAGTTGCTATCTTTTTCTATTCTTTTTATTTTATTTATTTTTTTGATAGTCGCAAATGTTACCATGCTGGGGCGAATTTGTCACATGCGTGGGTCTGTTTGATTTCATTAAACAGAATATTTAAGCATAAAAATTGTTTAATCGCCTTGTGTCATTACGAGATGGATTTCATTTTGCATGCATTTGCATATTTCATCAAAATTAAGCTGCTCGTATGCAAATGAAGGACAGGTTGCTGCAGAGGTGTTTGTTGTTATCGTTGCAGGCTGTTCCACTTGAAAACATTTCTGTGGTGGGGGGGTGGAGAAGATAGAATGGAGAAACTAAAAAACATACTAACTCAATAATAATCTAAGATATGCTTTTTAAAGAGACAGTATTCCATTTTTGGAAGCAAGGTCACTCTAGTTATTTTCCCTATATCAGTCATAAGAAATGGACCCCCATTTACCGGTACATCAGTGCCCTGCCATTGGGGAGCTGCTGTACAGTACACTACCCTTGGTTGGCATGCAGGAGGCAGTGTGGACTGTGAATTGTGAATGAGAAGAAATGTTTTGATCAATAGTGGCAATGCCTTATTTTTGCCTAACTGCACAATTGTGTAGAGAGAACCATACATGAGTTATTGCATTTCAGTTTGGTAGGTATTTCGTGAAGTGTCCTGATTGAAAATAAAATGCAGTTACATATTTTTTGTAAAATTGCATTAAACCACAATGCCAGTGAACCAATATAAGAGCAGTTACACTAACAAATTACGTGGTACTGACATTCATTAGTTCACTGATTAGTTGGGATTTTGACGAAGGCTTAAAAAAAAAAACAACAAAAAAAACCATTCTGATTTTTTTTTAAATTGTTTTAATTGTTTGAAAGTATTTGCCTGTTTAACATACTTATTTCTTGTCAATAATATTGGATCAATTTTATTGGAATATATTGCTCCTTTTTAAATAGCTCAATTATTTTTTTTTTTGCTTGCCTTTATTTTGTGCATATTTCAGCTTTTCTCAGATTAATTGTTTAGTTTCATTTTGGCCATTTGAACATTACAATAATGCTATGTACTCCTTAGCATTCTACCACCTCAGCATTCTTACTCAAAACGTTTGTACAGTAATTAAAATCATAGCCTTCAATGTCTTAACTCATTTTAAACAATGTGACATTAACGTTTTATAATGAGCATGAACAGCCATACAATCCATGCTTTTTCTTTCAGCACTGATTTCTGGTTGTTTCAACCCCTTAGTTATTAAAGTTATACCATGTATGGTAGGTGGAATGCATCAGAGGTAATTGGTGTTGGCTCGGCCCAATCTTCCAGTGTTCTGAGGCAGAAAAGCTGTAGCACTGTCATCATTTCAATGTTCAGAACAGCAGCCAAAAAGTAGTGCAGTGCACTATACACTATACATATTCCCTTGAAGAGGTTTGATTCAAGATCTGACTGAACAGATTGAAGTGTGTTTCAGTAGTATATTGTACACCACACATTTGATAATTGCTGGAAGTCATTTTTTCAAATTATGTAAAAATGCTGCAGGGATTTAAATACATTTTCACAGTCTGGGTTCAACGTAGCTGTCATTTCCTCAAAAGCAGAAAATATATCACACCAACAATGTAATATTACATAGATATATTGCTGCTTCATACATATAGATATAAATATCAATGTGGTAGTTTGTGGTGTGGTATAAACAGGTCTGGCTTCAGGGGAGTGATAACAAGTTTGGGTTATGAAAACAATCACACACACCAGGGTGTTCAAATATGGGCCAGTATCCTGGCTCCTGGGGGTGTTGTTTGGCATGAAACAAATGCTGTTAAACATGTTACACAGGCAGATTTGGGAACATATTTGAAAACCCTGGAGGGTGTTATTGAGCTTACAAAATGGCACAACCACCTCACCCTACCCCACACCTCCCACATTGAAGTTATCAAGTGAATCAGGCAGAGTGGTTTAAAACATTTCAAGCTGTGCTTGTATGGTGGCAGTATATGTAAAATCTTAATAAAAGATTATGTTTTTAAAGGGGGCCCCTAGTGGTCATTTTTAAAACCTACCCACCTCAGAAATACTGCTGTTTGACAACCAAAAAGTTTTTTGTCTGCGATGTTTAAAATATATATATATATATATATATATATATATATATATATATATATATATATATATATATATATATATATAATTGAACACAGTCCACCGACCCCTACTAACCTCATTTATTGTGTTCAGGTGGCTGGGGATGATTGGAGTAATTAACGATCAATCAGCACCCATCCACCTGACATAAAAGGAGGCCTCATCGTCCCATTAGGGAGAAGAGGGAGCTGAGGAAGCAAGTTGATGGTTGTGCTTGCTGGTTTTTGGTTTTTATATTTTCTGATCCAGTGAAGGCATTGCCCAGCCTGGGAACCTTTTCTGTAAGTTTTGCGTTGTGTTTTTGTGCTTAAATACCTTTGTTTTGGCCCTTGTGCCCTTTTATTTTGTGTTTATTTGTTAATAAAAGTATTATTTTTTTTGAACTGCAGTCTGTCTCTGGGCCTCTATCCACTCGCCAGCCTGTCGCAGTGCCCTTAACCAAATGTATTTATTTACTGTATTCTTTATTTTGCTCTTATTTGAATTTAATCTTATTTTCTATTGATTTTACTGTACTTTATAACTGCTCTTCTCTGTAATGTAATATTTTGCATTGTGATATTCTGTAACAACTGTAAGTTGCCCTGGATAAGGGCGCCTACTAATAAATAAATAAATATAAATAAATAAATATTATTCTATTATTGCTTCTGCACATTTGTCAGCAGAAAAATCATGGTGCAATTCAGTAAGTCAGTAAGATATGATCGTAAACGTTCTTGAACAATTCATTTGGTTAATTCAGTGTTTAATTTAAATCTGATTTCCTCATGTGCTCTTCTACAATAACAAAGTAGGAAATGAACCAAACTGATAAATAATTACAACTTCACAAAGATAGAAATTAAAATAACTGCACACCATCTTATTTTTCCTAATTAGAGAATTAAGATTATTTCAGCAGTCACTTTAACATTTTATTTTTCTTTAAATTGTGTTAAACGCAAGCTGCAGAAACACGTAGCTTGTTAACTTCATTTAATTAGACTTCAACTCTTTTGCAAAGTAATTCGGTGCAATGCAGGAGTCTGTTTTAATAATGTCATGCAGCAAATATAATTATTCAGAGTTAAGTGCATTTTAACATAGATACATGTAAATGTTTATAAAATAGTTCTAAGAAAATGACCCCATGTTTTATATCATTCGCAGAAACATGACTCAACGATAGGCACTTTGCTGTTCCAACATGGTATTTAATGCATGTTCAATACAATAATAAAACAAGAAGTTATGTTGACAACAAATGCAAATTGATTCTTAGAAAATACTAAAGTACTGTGAATTCCTGTTATCTTTTTATCTGTTATATTTTTTTAATGCGATGAAATCAAACTACTGTACAATTAGACTGCATTGTGCAAGCAACAGTTTATTCAATAGAAAAACAATAAAGGTAAGGGGAGGCTTCATTGAAAATTCTAAAAGGAGGACCACATGACATGGTTGAAAAATGAATGGAGCCAGATACAGGATTGAGGGTGAGGAGACATTCTTTTTACAAAGAGAGTTAGGGCATGGAATGGGTTACCGAGCCACATTATGGAATCAGAATTATTGGGCTCTTTAAGGACCGACTAGACAAAGTTCTAGAATCAAACAGCTTTGAGGAATCAGACAGGCATTGATGGTTCAAAAGGCCTCCTCTCATTTGTAACTTTTACACTGCCAAAACAATAATAATAAGTAAAATAAGACCTGTTCTGCACCAAGACTATTGAATCCAGATATTCAGATATACAGTCCTTTATCATCTGTTTTCAGACAACGAGATTAGCCCTAATGTTGCACTATACCTGTTGTTGCCATGTGGTTAGGGACTATAAAATACCTGATACCCATTCAAAATAATTTGAATGGGTATCAGCACTTGTGATCTTTTCTTTACTAAATATATTATTGTAATTCAAAGTTAATGATGTATTGATTTTGATGTAACACCACTTCATATGCTTGGGTAAACTGACTTACAATCATATCTGCGATGGAAAATACTGTGTGTTCTTATCTTTACCATGCTTTGGTTTTTTAATAAGGCTCATATCATCCTGACTTTGTTTTATGGGCGGCTAGATAAAGTGTTACCAATCTGGTTTGGATCAGAGGCTCAGTTGAAATTGTAACCTGGGTTTGATCCAGAATGAATGTGAACTGCTGAAGCCCCTTTGAAGCCCAGAGCACTTAAGACATGTTCCCAAATGCCTTGGGGCTGAATAAGTCCCTCACAGCTATTTGATTGGGTCCTCCAGCATTTCTTTCTGTTTTCAAAGCCATAAAGCACCTACAGATCTGTACTAGTTTGTTTCACTGGATCTATCCACTTAAGCTCCAGAGGTTTTTAATGTGGATGACTGTGTCTTCGATCTTTGAGATCAATGCAGGCTACCAGATATTTTTGCAGGTTTCATAATAAGCTAAATTGGTAGCCTGAAAGCTCACCAGAAAAAGTTTTGCATAGACACGCATAGGCTTGCAAACCATGATGTTGCTGATCTCCACCCTCTATTGTATGACACACCCTAATTAGTAACTGCCAGTACCATATTACTGCCAAGTGGGCATTTTTCGGGGGAAAGCTCTTTTAGTAACTGTGACAGAAATATGAGTTCTGGTGATAAATCTTCCTCCCGACCTGTGAGGGCGCTAAAGGACGAGAGGAGAAGTATCTGGAAGGGCTGACCTGACAGTTCATTTCAGGGACCGGTAAGTGGGTCAGCCTGGAAAGAAGCGAGACTTTGTAAGACCGTATTGATTTGAAAGGTAAACGAGGGGCAGCTGCAAGTAATAAGACAGCTGCAACCGTTTACCTAGCTATCATGCGGGATTACATATAGGGGCCAGGGAAACGCTGATCTTTTCCTTCATTTGAGTAAAACGCTGGAGAGAGAGAGAAGGATCGAGAGAGGAGCTCTCATTAAAAGAAAAGAAAGAGTGTTGTGTGTTGTGTCTGTGTAAATAACTGTCTGTGTTTTCACCACTAGACAGCTAAACGCACAAATGCGGAGCTGTCGCGAGGGTCAGCACGAACCGGATCACCACTGCACCAACCGTCACGAATTACCCGTGTCTTCACCACCGCACATGCACATCTGTACTCACCCAGGACTGGTGACCGTGTGTTTGTTTTTGTTCGGGACTGTGCCCTGTTATTGCTATCCCCCCGCTTTACACATTGTTGTGTAGAGCCGGGGATTTATTATTTGACGGTCACCAGACCTGGATTACAAATAAAAGCACTTTTTCACTGGATATTGTTGTCTGCCTGTCACTCCTGCATCGCATCACCGCTACACCTATTCCCCATCCACCAGCCACTTTGCCACAGTACAATATAATATGATCATACATTTTTTATTTTCTGTGAAGCTTAAAGTTTATATTAATTTCCCAGTATACAACTGTTCGTGTGCAAGGTATAAGTTTGATTTTAGTAAACTACAATGAGCTTTCTTTACTGTCTTCTGTTTGTACTGTGGGGTGGGTCAATCATATCACATGTATATTGAATTTCTAATGTACACCAAAACACGCATAAAAAAAATTATATAGGTCATACGATAGATAGATAGATAGGCAGATAGATAGATTTTTAGTCAAGAAAGACTTTATTGACTCTTTTGATACAAAACTTTGACAAAAAAGGAACAATAACAATCACATTATATTTTCTTTAAATATTTACAAGACAAGACTAAGTCATTATAAATCAATAAATAAATATATAGTATAAATACATATTAAGAATGTCCCCTTCAGTCTCACTCACCACACCAATACATCAGTTTAACTGAATAACTGAAAATCATTGGTCATGCGGTGATAACTGAAGTCCAGCTTGATTCTACTAATCACCAGCATTCTAAAAACAGTAACAGGATTCGTTTACTCAACATTGGCAGGTTGAGCTTTCCTAGATTTTAAAATGGAGAGCTTGGCATGCCCCAAAAAGAAATTAAGTAGCTGGCACAAATGTTTTTTTTTTTTTCCTTAATATAAGGCACACCATAAACAAAAACACATTCAGAAAAAAACTACATTCAATTTAACAAATACATTATTTAATAGAGCAAAAAGAGAGACTAATCTATTATAGAAAACACAACTACGAAAAACAGTCTTTGTGAACAAAAGGGACATTTGTTGGATATCGTTGAGTCTAATATGCAGATGTAGGAATTAACAGAGAGATTTGTGTGTAGAAGTCTCCACTGTAAATCTCCCAACCTCTTTGACAGTGGGGGTTTATAGAAGCTTCTCCAAACCGACCTAACTTGCTCCTCCACCTCCAATCGCTCTCTCCAAGATGTGTCTGGAAAGCCGTGTAATTGTTTCTTCTATTTTATTTTTACACACAATTCATACAATTTATCCCCCACCTCACACTTAACAAGGGGAGATCTGTCAAGTTTTCAATTTTAAACAAATGCCCCTTGTCTTCCTTGTCTTGACTGATAGCTGGGGAAATCTGTAAAGGTGGGGGAAAGGTGTTTCATGGGGGGAAGAAATGCACTAAGTAAAGCCCCTTCTTAGAGTTTCTTTCTGCTCATTAGATAAAACTGCATGAATCTGGGAAAGAGGCACCCCAGCTATCCTCACAGACCGCAACCCCATGGTTAAGGACAAGCTCTGTGGACTCCTCCAATTAAAATTCTCCAGATCTAAAACATGGCGTAACTTTATGACCCTCGCCTTTATCTTTACAGTTGTAAAATTATCTAACACTTCCACTCTAAAAAGAGGATTAAAAACCAGAGGTTTCTCCAATAACCAGTAAAAATCTAAAGCCTCCTCATCCAAACCCACTCTCAGACTCTGCCATCCTTTCAACACACTCTAATAATAGGGTGGTAGTTTGGAAAACACAACCAGAGCAGTATCTAAAAAAAAATAAATAAAAAATATAAATACGGTTACCAAAACCCAGCCCTCCAGCTTGACGCAGGAAAAGTAAAGCCAAAGCAAACCAGAGAGGCTTCTCACTACTACAGAGAAATTCTTTAACAGTCTGCCGTCTAAAAGCAGCAATCCTACTAGACAGTTCCATCAGCCCCTGACCCTCTTCATTCAGAGGTAGGTGCAGTATACTTGGCCTAAGCCAATGCAGTCTATCCCAGAAAAAAATTAAAAATTCACTCGAGATCGTTTTCAAAAAAGCCTGTTCAAGTTCTACACATATGCACTTATACCAGAGCATAGAAGCTGCCAAGTTATTTATTATTAAAACTCTGCCCCTATAAGAGAGCTATAGCAAGACCCAGTGCCACCTCTGCAAATGCCCCCTTAATGACTCCAACACCCTCCCAATTCCACTCAGTTGCTCTCAACCCCCGCAAAAACACCCCAAGATATTTAAACTCTTCCCAGCTCCAAAGCAATACATCGGGCTACACTGGAGGCCCAGGTTTAGTACATTTCCCATCTGTTTCATAAAAATGAGCATTTTTCAGCAGCTTAATGTTAAATGTCAGTAGATCATTTTGGCATCTGAGAAGGCAACAAAATGTTAACTGTGATCAGAAAGACCGGTGGAAGACTAAACTAAGAATAAAACACTTCGTAAACAAACCAAAATGCTGTTTAAAAGTATAAAAATGATCCACCCTTGCTAAAGAAACAGTTTTATCGCTAATCTTAACCCATGTGTATTTGTGCCATTAAAAGTTTTTCACACATCAGACAAATCGTGCTTATTTAAAATCAATAGAAGCTCTTTGGCAGACTGAGGGTCCACTTCAGGGTGAATTCAATTTTCTAAATGATGTATAGTCCCCTTTCTTTTGCTCACTCTGTTCACTCTTTTTCTCATTACCCCCATCACTGTCTTTCTCAGGACAGTTCTTTACAATGTACCCTTCCACATTACCCAAAGCTAACACACACTGCTCCAATGAGGTCAAGCCCTCCATCACCATTTATACCCATGGAGGCAGCTTAACTTTTCAAAAACAAAGTTTGGGGGAGTTTTCCTCCCCCTTGAATTGGCCACACCTTCCAACTCCTGCAGCAGCACACCCTCACTCCTCACTCTCCCAGCATGCACCACTAGACAGACAGATAGATAGATAGATAGATAGATAGATAGATAGATAGATAGATAGATAGATAGATAGATAGACTGCTCACCAATTGTTTTCTGTGGAGGCCAGCAGTTCTGCTATTACCCAATCTTCCGGCTGAGAGATGACACCAATAACTGACACCTGTTTTAAAATCATAGCTTACTGATGAAATGCTTCACAGTGACTCTTGAGCCCTGCTCTCAAAAAGTGAACTCTTTCAGTGGACTACAATGATTATCACAGACAAGCAAGGGTAAATTAATCAATACCTTAAAAAAGCTATAGAACACTGTAGGAGTGATAATGTTATTGCTGTGGGGTGTTCCTCGTTAACAATAAAAACTCCCTTATTCCATTATTGCATCGTAACACGCCACAGCAATCCTATTATTCCTTAAATAAGATGCCTTTCTTCTTTGAATGTTTCTGTGATTGGTATGGACTTTGTTGTTTTGGAGTTCCTTAGTTGAATTTCAATGTTTTATTTTGAGTGCTTTTGTTTTTTAGTACTGAGCAAAAAAATTATTCCAGTTTGTTAACAAAAGCCTTAGATAGGAAAGCATAATCAAACAGAAAGGCATATATTACAGTATGTGTTTTTCGTGAACCTGCATATGAATATGAATATAAGCATATATTTCTTGCAATAAAACATTCTATTATCAAGTTAACATAGAAAACAAATGGATTCTTTATATCACCTACATAACCTGTTTTATAATGTTGTATGTATGACTTACAGATGTTTTTGTTTGGATCTTCATCTGCCATGCTTATTACCTTAACTGTTCCAGCCAAAACAGTTTCTGAAAAGACTCATTTTGGCTAATTTACTGAAGCGGTGTGGGGAAGCATATTAGTGTTGCACTGAAATTACTACAGTGAATCTAAGCCAATGAGAGCTCAATTAAATCATGTAGGTTTTTTTTTTTTTTTTTTTTTTAAATCTCCATAATTTTTACTAGGTCAATGATCAGAAAGAGATGAAAGATAAATCTAGTAAATAAAACTAAAACAGAACTATCGGGAATAATGTATTTAAACACAAAATGACTAATTCCTTGTTGTGCTTTAATAAAAGGAAAAAATGTGATTGGCAGTACAGAGAAAAAATAACTAACGACATTAATTCTTGTTATTATACAGCACTTCTAAAACAGTCAAATCCAAAACACAGTAGCCAGACAACTCTGAATACTCATTATACAACATATTGTTGGCTTTTTCCAAGCTGTTTCATAACTGATTTTATCCAATGGCACTTTATTTAAAAGATTTCACCTCATTGACAGACTGGTTGACAGAATAAAGAAGAATTGTAGCTTTGTGACCGGTTCAGCATATAAAAAAGAAAACTAAAATCTGTGATGTTTTAATCTAGAGAGACGTTCTTTCAAAAGTGAAAAACCTTCACAAATCCACCACATTTTCAGTACAACACAATAGCCTTCTGCAATCCAATATGATGATTAACAGTCCGTTGCAATATCAACTAGAAACCCTGTGTTCAAGAGGGATGGCCAAACATTTGAAGGAACATGTGTATAATGTATTTCATTTTTTCAAACCACACACCTCTGCATTAATAACAAACACAGAAACTCTCTTTAACATGCAACAATCTACAACGTGTTTACAAAAAACACATTCCTTTACTTCTGATGTATCCCTTGTGATCGGTATCAAAGCAATATATTTATATGTGTGGACATGTGGGGCAATATGAGGAAAGAACCATTTGAGACCGTGGTCACATTTACAAGGGGGTGCTGACGGGAGGCTGGCATGGCAGCAGAATACTAACAGCTGCAGTCGACTCGGACAGACACAGCAGACTACTGGTACATCATTACAGTTTTAATAAAGTAATAAAAAAAGCAAGCGCTGTTGGATTGTCATTACTTCAAATTAAGAACTTGTGGAGGAAGTTAATTATATTCTAAAGTAAGCTGAAAAATGGCAGGGGGGCCATCAACATATTTCAACCTCACAGTTTGCGAAAGAAAAAAGAAAGAAAGCTTAAAGAAGGCATGTTCAATGTATCAAACTCATATATTAATGAGTATATAACCTAATAGCACTGTTATATTTGATTTAAACTATTAATCGCCCCATTGGAATCCTTTTAAGTATAAAATTTGTCTCATGTTTCGCTTGAATCCTATACTGTACCATGTGTGAACATTTATTTTAAAATTATAGATGAAGATTGATTCTGTTCATGTTTCAGATCAAATAGTACAAAATGCTATCATGTTCTGAGCCTTTTGTTATGTGGAAGGAGAGCTATAGCATATACAAATACAACACACAATGACACGGTTATGCTGAGACATACAGTACAGACACCAAGGTAACAACAACTGTAGACAGCAAGACAGCAAGTTCAGCGTTTTGATTGGGAAATAACTTAACACATAGCCTGCAACGAAAAGAGAGCCAGGCTCCATTAACCACTTCACTGCCAATGAATGCAACACCTAAGTAATGCAAAAAGATATGATGTTCTATTCGCCTTTAGAATGTATTTATTGCCCTTGAATGAACCTTGACAGGACTGCAGTGACCTACACACAGCGGCGTGCATGTCTAGAATGACCATCTGCTGCTGTAGGTATAGCAGCACCATGGATGTTTAGTTTAGAGGGAAAGAGTTGCAAAGCTTCAAGAAAGCTTGCTTGTGGCTGGAAATGCCAACTAATTTGAATGGCAATTAGGTGTCCAAGTACATTGTAGGCAGAGAATATAAATGATATTCTAGAAATCACACTGGCACTGTTATCTCCTAAATAATGCATGATGCACTGTTAAAAAGAAGAAAACAAAAACCTGGACATAATACACTGAAATTGTGTTAAGCTGTAAATCTGGTTCTAAGCGCTCATTTTCGAATATATGCAATCTGCTGCTACTACACCTATAAAGGGGTACATTCATATACTGGAGATTGGGACATTGTATCAGGCAAATAAAATCTGAAACGAATATCTCAGAAATGCTCGGAATGCACATATACGGTTCTTCACCTGAATGTTCCAATTAAGAATTTTATTGATGTTAAACACAAAAGGTCTCTCAAAAGCCGCTTATGAACTGGTGTCAATCATTAACTTCAAATAATCAGGAGAACTCTTCCAGTCCACCTTAACTCCCAACTCTCCTACATTCTCTACCCTCCCGGGAACTCCAAATGCTTACACATTGCAGTGTTTTATGGGAGAAAATTTAAAAAAATTAAAAAGTATGTTGAATGCAGGGAAACGTGAGAGTGGATTCCTGAACAGTCAGACGGGGTCACCAAAACCAGACTAAATAGTCTGACTGCAGAGCAATGCACTGTGGCTGTCTGAAATCTGATCCTCAGGAAAGAGAAAAAACAGACAGCGAGGAGGGGGTGGGGGTGCAAGGGGAAACAGGGGGTATATGGAACCTATTTCTTAAAAGCCTTGGAACTGAAGAAAATCAACCTTCTGTTTTTCATTTGTAAGCGATTCCCCTTATCAGATGCTGCCAGGCAGAATTTAAATTCCACTTTTAGATAAGGAATCAACTCCATTATCACGCAGATGTCTCTTTGCATTTGCGCAACATCTCTGTTATTTTGTCCAATCAAAAGATATAGCATGAAGTGATTTAGTGTACCCCTATAGGTGCAGCCAATTCAAACTTTGTTTTTGATAGGAATATTAACAGTGCGGTAACATTAATGTTTCATTTAAAATGATTTACTGTAATTATTATTTCTCTGATATATATATATATATATATATATATATATAATATATATATATATATATATATATATATATATATATATATATATATATATTCTAATCTTTGTACAGGCCTAAAGTACTGATAACATCCTTTAATTTAGTAAGAGGGCACACCGTACCATTCCCATGGCGAATAAATTTAAGGTCTCCTTTAAATTGCAAAATGTGCCAGAACAGTTATGTAGTGTGTGGCAGTTTATGACACAGAAAACAATTCTGTTTGGACTGAAACAAGAACACCTCACAAGAACCATCAATCACATCAACACCCTGGGAGACTGCATAGTGAACACATAAGAACCTGTAGATGACCTACATATACACTATATTACATATATATATATATATATATATATATATATATATATATATATATATATATATATATATATATATATTACATACACACACACACACACACACACACACACACACACACACACATATATATATATATATATATATATATATATATATATATATATATATATATAGTGTTTGGGTTGTCATATGCATTTACTGAAGACATAACAACCTTATTTTAATTTTAAAATGATATTTTAAAATGACCCAGTTAGATTTATACTGCTATACCTCAATTGTCTTGAGCTTAAAAGCAATTGCTTTGCTCTCCCATACATATAGTTCTTCCTATTCCTTTATTTTAAATCCCTCGCCAGCTTGTGATTGCCTTCAATAGATAATTAAAAGGAAGTCATAAATCATCTCCAATGATATGCAAAGTGATCTGATGAAGATTAAACTGATTGAGGTTGGAAAGCAAATATTTAATCAAGTTATAATGGAATACACTCATGCCCATGTTTACAAGGCTCATATTGCAGAGCAACAATTCATAGTGTTACGGTATATATTACCATATACCTAGCACCAGAAAAGACATGACCAACTCAACAGGATCTTGTTATAAGATTCTTGCGATCAGTAGCTTTTTTCAACACTACATTTTCAAGCACACACGTTTGACTTTACATCTTCAAAATGAGGGTGATTTTAATGAAAATCGGAAATTTACACATTTTTCTTACAGTTCTACAATATGTTTAGCCCAGATAAAATGTCCCTGGAATACCAGCTTCAATGCATACCACAATTTAAACTCACATTCCCCAAATCTAGAAAAATACAGTGAGAGGATGGCATGATGACATAAAATCTGAGAACAAAACCCTTCCATTCTGGATACTCCTTACTCAAACTAATAAAAAAAAAAAAAAAAAAAAATTCAAATACATAAACATCCTGGTTAGTGTTAGTGTAGCTATTGTCAAAGTTGGTCCTTCCGGTCCAACCATGTTCTAAATTATTTAGTAAAACCAAATAGTGACCCATCCATTAATTAAACCTGGACTGACCTTTCAGGACCGACGTAGGGCACCATTGCACTACTGCATTATCAATACTTTATAACTGTATATAATACTTTATTAGGCTATCAATACTTTATAACTGTTCTACAGCATATTTGATATATAGCTGCTTTAGGGCCGGGACAGAGGTATACTTCAATCAATTAAACAATTCAAACATGATTAGACAAAGACCTAGCCTCATAGGGCCAGAGTTGTATATTCCAGGTCTATAGTATAATTCAGTTTTCTGGTGTAGTATTTGATATTAGTGTTTGATATTTGTATTTGATATTATTGCATTGCCAAGATGAAGGCATGAGGAAGTTTGGTTCAAAACCTTGGATAAAACTACAGCAGTGACGTGAAGAAAACAAACAATACAATTCCAGAAAACTTGGGTGAAAAGGGTATGGAGCCATTAATCAGAGTGGCTTGCCCACAGCCTTGCACAAACACAGCAGATTGTGGTGCTACAGGACATGCTGTATATAGACTCGCTGTTTGTGGTGACTGGCTGGCTATCAGAGGAAGGAGGCAGACTCATGGTTTCCTGTTGTTATTACCTCACAGTTTAACTTTTCATATCTCCGGCTCCAGAGGGAATTGAGTTGTGAGTTGCACTGTAACCTGTTTGGAAACTCGACAAAATGAGAGTAATTGGTGCAAATACCACGGTGCCACCTGTGACATATGTGGCTGCTAAAACATCTTTCAGAGTCTCTCTCTCTCTCTCAGTCTCTCTCCCTGCTGTGAAAAGAATTAAAAAACACACACACATTTAATAGAATCACTTAAAAAAATAAAAAGTCATAACAGTGAAGAATGAGCAATATGTTAAATCCTTGCTTTCAATTGTAAAAACAAATATTTACGTTTTTTTTTTATTCTTAATGAAGATTGCATTAGAAACGTTTCATTAAGCAGCCAAAGGAATGTTCTATGTCTTACCTGATGATGGCAGACTGCGGTTGCTTGTGGTGTCTGGTTCCTTTGACTTGTTGTAAACTATGGGGTTAACTCCGTGCTTGACTTGGTGACATTAGATCTCGACTATGCTCTTACCTGAGGATATATATATATATATGTATATATATATCTACATTATATATATATATAGATATAGATATATATATATTTATATATATATATATATATATATATAACGACATAGTCCATGAACAAGTAACTTTAAGAACATTTTCTATGTCATGTCCACATCAAAGTATATTAATAGCAAAGACAGTTTTGCAGAGTGCATGTCTGGCACTAAGAATGCCAATGACAAAACATTTCTTGAAACCACAACCTATTTTACATTAACGGCTTAAATACTCTGTCAGCTTTATTTCTGTTTTTTTTATTTATTTTTTATTTAATGACATAATATGTTTATAAGTGGTCGGTGGCACAAAAAGTGTGCATGAAATACACTGTGAACTGTGAAAATACTGTGAAATACACTGTGAACTGTGAAAATACTGTGAAATACACTGTGAACTGTGAAAATACTGTGAAATACACTGTGAACTGTGAAAATACTGTGAAATACAACTGTGAACTGAAAATACTGTGAAATACACTGTGAACTCTGAAAATACTGTGAAATACACTGTGAACTTTGAAAATACTGTGAAATACACTGTGAACTGTGAAAATACTGTGAAATACACTGTGAACTGTGAAAATACTGTGAAATACACTGTGAACTGTGAAAATACTGTGAAATACACTGTGAACTGTGAAAATACTGTGAAATACACTGTGAACTGTGAAAATACTGTGAAATACACTGTGAACATTTACAAACATACAAGAGGCACCTGCAAGTTCAGTAACAAGCTGTGTCGCTCCTTTAGCCACCTTTGTGAAGAGCAGAATGGCAGGATTTGGTACACCAATATTTATAGATATCCTTTTATAACACAGTGATTACTTAGCTTAATTTAAACCATATCCACATGAGAATATATTACGTTTGCTGGACCCTCAGAATGACACTGACAAAGAACTTTAAATGTTTAACGCATGTTTTCTTTTTTAGAAAATTGAAACATTTTTCAATGGGACAAACAGACTGCCAATGTTACAGAGACGGGTTCTATGTTATGAAAAAAAATTCTATATATAATTAAATATATAATATATATATATCTATATATATATATATATATATATATATAATATATTTGGTAAAGTTGTTATAATACCATTTCAACAAACACCAAAAAAAAATAAAAAATAAAAAATAAAAAGAATTGCAACACCAGATGATGTATATCACTTCTGAGGTTGGGTTAGTCAACTGCTGAATTAAATATACCCTTTAAAAAATCATATAGTTGTTGATCCCTGATTCACATTTCATGAAGGGCACGGGTTGGAGAGTCTTGTACAGTGCAATACGAAATCTGTCATTCTCAATTTATCAAGCAGTGACACTGATTGAGGTGCTTGTTCCTTGAAACCTTGCGTTCCGATTAGATTTCAATGTTTAGAGCTCTCTATAAATAAGCAGACGCTTTATTTTCACATTTTCATTTTCTTTAAACAGTTTGAAGCACAATCCCACCACAATGCTTAAACTATTAAACACTGTCTTTATGTGTACATCTTTGCTCCATGGGGCAACTAATTAAAGCTGTTGATCTTGCTTGTTCAGGAAGTGGGATACAATTTCCTACAGCAATAAAAGCCCTTCTTGCCAAAAAGTTCTGTATAATTGTGATCCTCTTAGGCTTATGACATTACTGCTACAGGTTACATTACTATAACAGTACTTCAGGATTCTGGATATGTAGTGAAGTCTGAGCATAATTATTTTTTTTATTTACCTTTTGTACAAAACCAGCACACTTTTTTAGTATCTTTCACATGGGGCTTTTGTTATACAACTAAAAGTTTATATGAAAGGCCTACAGAAGTGATATTTTAAATGTGGATCCATATAAGAGAACTACAAGAAAGTGTTTTTTTTTTTTTTTTTTTTTTTTTTTTGTGGCATGAGTTCTGTGGACACCACCTGCAATGTCACTGAGAGAATTACAGAACACAACTGGGTACCGAAGCCAGTACCTCTAAATGTTCTTTAACATCGGGAAAGCATTAATACACATCATCTCAAAATGTCTTGTTAAATAGCAGGTCAAAGTGCAGGGTGCTGTTAGAGTTTCCATAACAATGAAAATATGAAGTTGCACTGAAAGGCTTATGAATTTGTAACAGTTGTAAAAGCAACAGATTTGCAAATTGCACAGGCTCCCCTCACAGGGATACATACCGAGAAACGTGGTGCCACAGTCTGATACTATAATCACTTTTAATCCCCACACACGCTTAATGAAATGGCTGATCATACTTTCCTTTAAATAAAGTCACTGAATCGAGCCTCAAACCGTTCTTGTAGTAGACATGTACTAAACGTCAATGTTTCATATTTGAAGGATGGTTAAACAGTTGCAAACTGTGGGTAATAGAAAACCAGACACAACAGCAAGTATACATTTTATTTGGAGATAACAAGGGGCGGCATGTGACATGCATTGTTAGAACAACTACAATATTGTTCATTCAATGGATGTACCCATCCCCTGTGTCAGAATTGTGTGAGAATGATTTGAGAAGCATGACTGGGACTTCAGACATCTTCCACGGCCATTGCAATTCACAGCTCTCAATCCAATTGAGCACGTTTGGGATAAATATGAATGACATAAACACCATCATGATAATGTGCTTACCTCTACATTTTCTGTAGAATATTAATGGCGGTATGAATTAAGTTCCCTTGAGGTTCCTTCCAGCACCTTGTGGAGTCTGCCATGTCATATCAAGACTGTAATCAGGGCAGCGCCCTAACCCAATATTAGGCGCAGGTCCTAAAAAAAGTGTCAAGGTGGTAAATCTTATTAAGAATGAAAGATTAATATGAACCACTGTTTATATACCCACAGTGGTAAAGCAGACTGACCATAAATAAGAAATCAGAAATGCACTAAAAACAAACTCTCCTGGCTTAAATAACAAATGAGAGTCAAAACAGAGCTCTCTCTGTCTGCAATGTAGAGTTTCAGCAGCCAGCAACTGATGTGTTTACTTTATTTTCATCTAATAAGAGCCGGAACGGTAAACCTAAGATCTGCTATCCGCTTGCTCTGCCTGTGGCTCCCAGAGGTGCTGGTGGAAAACGTAAATCAGTTATCAGCTAGTTATCCTGGCAGCTCCCGACGGTCCTGTTATGAATACTGATAGGGACCCCCATGCATTATTCAGTGAATGGAGCTGAGGAAAATGAGCAACACGTCCCAAATAGGAGCGGCGGCTGCAGCGAGGGCATAATTAGAGAGCTGTCACTTGTTCCTGTCAGTATCCACTGCCGTTACACACAAGAGGAAATCAAAATTACAGGAGAAAAAAAAAAACAGCAAGCAAACACACAGAATGGGACTGCGCGTTTAGAGGGAAGGGTCTCATAAATATTGTAAATGAATGTAAAGAACAGCGTGGCCCCACAGATGTGTGCAAAGGACACCACGAGAATATAAGGCTTGGGGAAAACTCATTAGGGACCCTTCAAATCTGAAATCAACAGTGTACATGTGACACATGCTATACAACTACATTGTGGTGTCTGCTACAGTAATACTGTACCTTTACTTCATGATTCTTTTGTTAGCCATTTGTAGATATGGAAGTTGCATCTCCCCATTGCTAATTTCAGCCCCAATGGGAAGAAACAGTAGATCTGCCAGATCTGGTAGATCAGCTGATAGTATGAGATACAAATGTGCTTTCATGTTCAAGATATACACAAATTACTGATGTTTCAAAATCAAAAAGAGATGAATCTACATTAATTCAGGAGAAAAATCAAGAAAAGTATTGAAGTATTTACAGATAAAACACTGCAGTACCATGGAGAAGGTGGACGTTTTGTAAAAATAAATACATGAATAAATTATTATATAAACTTGGAAATCAATGCAGTCCTGTATATAATACATTAGAAAGCATTGTAAAAGTAATGATGACTAAAATGTTTCTTATACACCTCTAAGGGTTATCTGAAGCAGACTGCTGGAAAATCACCTTCAGGTCGGGCATTGCTGTGCCCAGCAACAAATTAAATGCAAAACAAACAACACTGCTAGGCTTCAAATCTGCATTCATTAAGATACCCTATATAGGGCCAGCTTGTATGGATTTTAACTCTTATTAGGGACTTTCAATTATTTTTAAATGAATGAACTGTTTATTTATTGTATTCCCACTGCTATAAAGAATGTACAGACTTTCTATCTTAGTACCATACAATACCACTGTGGTTAGTGCAGTCCAACAGCACTGTCTACAATACTGCAGGGTTATGTCCAATTAAGGCACATCTTCCTGGGAAGCTACAATAACCAGCATATAAAGAAATGAACTGGTGTGTCAATATAGAGTCAAGAGCATTTATCTATCTGTCTCGAGCTGCATTCTTCAACTACTGTTTTGCAGTTGATATTGTTTTCTTTTATTGAAATGAAGTATCGAAAGACAGTTTACAATCAGACAGTCTCCCTCGCTTTTTTTAGGAAAAACTGGGAAGCACCTTTGGAGTATGCGTGCAATCAGGAAGCAGTTTCCTAATCAAATACTGCACAGGTACTGATTTGTTTATTTATAACACTGTATTATTCAAAAGCAAGAACATAGATTCAAGAAAGCCTTGAAATATAACTGAAAACATGAATGTGCTAGTACTGTTCTATAATATAGACTGTACGCAAGGATTGAGGCTCGAAATAGGTCACCAGGTCAATTGAATCAATTTAAAAATGTTTAATTGAAGTCTGCAGAATGAAAGCCTACACGATCAATAATTGATCACGGTTGCTCTCTCTAGTGTGTATAATCCATATGTGTGTGCATGTTAACTGGCAATGTTTATGTTGATAAGAAAAAAAGTGATGTGCATATATATGTCAGTAACATGCAAGGGTTTTTTTTTTTTTGTTGGTATAATAAAAAGTTGAACCTAAAGTATACTGCAATTGAATAAGAAGATAATAATGGAATAAGGGATAATTAAACTCTAACCAACTTAACTCTTTAAGGCCCGGGATTGTGTTAACACGATCATACTGAAATGGGCTTCTAGGACTGCGATGGTGTAAACACGATAAAAAAAGCACTTCATTTTGATGACTTACAGGGCCACTGTACTTTGCAGTAGAGGCTTGAAACACATATCATTGGATAGGGGGAGGGACTGATGATGCTGATTTTTTTTGTGTGTGTGTGATGTCACTGAGAGGGGCATTTAGTGTCCAAAGGTCGGACATAGTTATATTAGATCATTTATTCTGTCTCATGTGTTTATATATATATTTTTTTTTTCAAAATTTAAAAATATCAAGAAATAAGCAGATAATATTTCATGGACCAAAGTTATCAGGTATTTTTTTTTCCTTATTATTGATAATAATGGAACAAATAACTACTTTTTTTATTTGTAGGTATTTTTTATAAAGTATTAGAAGTAGTATTTTATAATGTTCTCCAGAGTGTTCTGAAAAAAGGACACCATTTCCAAGATGCTACTGTAAAAAAATAGATTTTTTGTGATTTTTTATAGGAAGAGAGTCTGAAGCTAAAAAACACCTGTGCCTGTGGAGCATCCCGCTGAAAAATGCTTGGTCCTGAAAGGGTTAAAACAAATGGTCTCACCATTATGATTCCTTTACCCAAGGCTAAATTCAACAGGGTGAAAAACAATCTAACCATGTTTGCTACACAAGACTCTGAAAGTGTCCCCTATGATACTTGAGTTGCTTTATCTTGTGAATCTTTTATGAGTTACCTCTGAGCATGTCAGGCACGATATCTGGTCCCATGTGTACTTGTCTGCTTGTTTATTTGTTTTCTATCCCTTGCCAAATTTAACCTTCTGGAAAGCAAGGTGTTCAGTTCAGTGACGTATCGGTCACCTTCAATGACTTCTATATATATATTTCAAACATTTTACCTTTGAGATAACTGCTTTGATGACAAAGTTGTCCAAGGAGACAACTAAAGACAGATCACAGTTGCTTATCGATTTCACACAAACAACTGAACAGGTACATTTCAAAATACAGCCAGTGCCAGAACGTGATCTCAGAGAATGTATATTAATAGGATACGTATGTTTGACCAGTTACAATTAGAATATTTTTCTTGCTATAAATAATTACATTTTGTGGTTAGAAAAATGGCTATCATCTATCTACTGCCAGTACCCTTGTGTAACTTTGGGTGAAATTCACACCAAAATGTTTTTTGCTCCATTTGTGTTTAAGTAAAATAAAACTGTTAATCTTACAAAACAAGCACACATAAAGCAAACGGTTAATTCAAGGTGCGCTGACATTGTTTATAGTTATAAAACAACCAGTTTTATTGGTGCAAATTGGATGAATCTATCCTGCTTTATTTATCAGTGGAATATATCATAAGCATGACAGACAATGAGCTAAAAGAGTAGATATTTTTAATTAGTAATAAGTTTGGAAACAGTTAAACACAAAAGGTTTTGCGTACCTCTAACATGAAGCCTTTCATTGATTCTTCTATTGTTGTTTTAATTATTGTAGCTCATAGTTTGGTCAGCTTGTGGAAAACTGTATTTGAACCAATAAACGCAAGCAATCCTTTCCGCTATTCCATGGTACCAGCCTGCAGCCATTGTTTTGTAATTGCTATAGTAATGCAATGGTATAGTAATTGATCTGATAAGGTTTCTTCAGGGTAGTGCAATATCCTGGTAATATTTTGGAGAACCTTTGCTGTAATAGTTCCAAGCTGCACTTGTTAACAGCTACATGCATGTGATTGACTGTTTTCCCCCTGCATCTTACATACAGCTGGGGGAATTACACTTGTGCTATAATGGCACATACTGGAGGCGATTCAGGATTGAACATTCAAACCCAAGACAGCAACACAACTAGTACAAGCTCCAAACAGTTAAATAGTATTACCAAGCTAACATGTCAAGGCCTTTTTCATTGCCACGTCTTTGACTGGCAGGTGGAGCGTGCCGCTGCATGCCAGCGGAAGGAGAGGGGGGCGTCGGAGATGATGCTCTCTTTCCTGCTGGTGGAGAGGATAAAGGTGAATGCAACACCTGGAGTTCCAGGTGACTAAAGCCCAATCACCTAAACAGCTGCAGGGGGAGCCTTCTAAATATAGCAGAGACACATTCTAACCTGCATAGGAGTGCAAAAGGTAAGTAGCTTCCTAAGGCATAGGCAGCAAAATACCTGCAACATGCAGAGAGGCAGAGAGAGGGAGTGCAGCTGCCAGCACAATGGGCTTATAGAGCAGTCCCTATGCAGTGCACTATGTGAGCCTTCAGTAATTAAGCATGCATTCACATTTTAAATGCACTCACCTAGATTTATCAAGGTCTTTCACCCCCAGTGTGAATATGCACCATTTTTCTTTTTTGCAGAAATGATAAATTTAAATGTAAATGTTGTAATACCAGTAACGAATAATGTAGGAACATTTATGAATCATTAAAAGCAGTTGTTAATTCTTGCCCATTGCTATATGTCTTGACAAGGGGTGTTAGTAATTCTTTAAGGGTGAGCACGTTTAAACTTGAGCATGTTTGTAATACTTGTAACCAACCACAAAACGCATCCCGAGAGCCCACAATGGCTTCTGTACATAACAAATCATACAAATCATAAATGACTACAACATATGTGAAAAACTAGACATGCAAAGCATTTTTTTACTGTAAATAAAAGCCTTATATTTAATATATTACTGCTCACTGTACATGTGCAACTGTACTAGCACTAAAGGGAAGATGCATATTTATGACAATGTGTAAACTCTGAACTATTAACACTCCAAGCTTGAACAGAAAGAGTGACCTGTCTATTTTATAGGTAATATATGCTTGTTAAATAACAAGTGCATGGGTTGTAGAAAAGATTTACAGCTGTGTATACAACTGTGAGGACAAGACACTATAAAACCCGACAGGACTACAGTATGTAGAATGTTTTTAAAAATGGATGTGGAAAACATGTTGATATCTGTTTTGGAATTGCAGTTATGTTGTACGTGCCCTAAGTCCTGAACTATTCACAAAGCTTTTACTGACGTGTTGGGTTTACACCAGTCTTTTCTATAAAGAAAACAAACCATTGATGTTCAGAAGCTTCAAATAAAGGATTGTAATGAAAAAGTTATCTTGGGGTAAATGCTTAACCTTTTGAGTTTAGTCTCAGTGCTCTGGAAATCAGAGAACCTGTGCTGTTTGCAGTGTTAGAAGCAAAAACTCTAACATCTCCAACCTATCCCCACAACTTTAGAAATCTGAGTTGAGTAACAGCAAATCAACAATATTTTAAAGGGGAGCCTGACCATCTATAGAACAGGAGACTAATCTGAACTGCATTTTTGATTAAACATAAGGAATATTGAAGTGGCCATGTGTGACAGAGGTCGAATGATTCTTAATGTTAGATCTCCCTCCCGACCTACGAGGGTGCTGTGTAAAGGGAACAGAGTACCCTGGACCAAAATATTCCCAGAGTTAGGTGGAAGTCGGACATCTAGAAAGGGGGCAGAGATACGGTACACGAAACCAGTGACCCGGATGGGAAACGTCGTGGCATCTGCGGATTGGAGGAGCAGATGCGCTCGTTGACCAAGGGGTCATGGGTAAATAGCGATGTGATCTCTTCCTTTGTGAATGGTTAACTTAACTCTTTGCACTGAACTTTTTTTTTGCACTAAAGAACGGTATGCACCACGAGCACTAGAGCATGCACTGTGGACTGGTGTTTGTGTTTGTATGTGTTACATGTTGGTGAACTGCAATGGGACTGCTATTGTTTCGGAGCCAACCCGCGGAGTACAAATAAGCAATACATGCCGCTGTATTGCTTCATTACCATTGTTATTATTTACTGTTGTTTTGCCATCAAGCCATTGGATTTAAAAACCATTAACCCTTTGCGGTCCTATGTCGGACCAGGTCAGACATTACAATTTTCCCTTTCCAGTCTGATGTCGGACAGGGTCATCAAAAAGACGTAATGCACAGGTCTCTAATCATTTTTTCTCCGGAAGAAGCTGAGAAAACCTTCAATGACCAAGTGAGACCGATTGGAGCCGAATGAAGCTAAAAAAGGGTGTATCTCATAGCCCCATGCACTATAGAGATAACAAGGACATAAACAAAGCAGATAGCTGCTTCTGCATCCAGCGCTCAAAGAAAATCACAGACATTTGCAGAGCTTTTTGGGATGTTATAGTAATAAAATAATGACTTGCATCACATTATTGAGGAGTTTGGTGATAAAACCAATGATTAGGAGAAGATTTATCAGAATGCATGTCTATAAAGAGGTATGTGAAAACGAGTGGAGCTTGGCTGGAGATACAGTACTGAGTGTCCTTTTGTGATTCAATGTCTTTTAAACCTGTTTTACTCTGGAAAAAAAAAAAAAAGGTCAGGCATATGTAAAATAAATTGAATCTGACGCACCTGACAAGTGCTGAATAAATAGACCGCAATGGTTAAACAACATTGCACCTTGATTGTAATTGTCTGTCTATTTATTAATCACTGCAGCATTACCTTCACCTGCACACAGTTAACCACTTTGCCACATCCTGGCACAGAGAACATGACCTCTCCAAAGTTCACTAACCATTTATTGGTCTAATTTGCTGGTAAAATATATTATTTATTACAGAAATTAAAAAAAAAAGAAATGGCCCTTCTTTTCAGCCACAGCCTTCTATTCAACAGTGGATAGAATTATTTGAAACTCAACATTATTAAGGACCTCTCCCACGGGCTTCATAACCAAAGGGGCTCCCTCTTTAGCCCAAGCAACACTTTAACAATTTAACCTAGAACAAAGAAGTAAGGGAAAACTTGAGTTTAAAAAAAATAATTCCTTACCCTAGCAGCACAGTGCTGTAATCGAGACCAGAGGAGACTGTTGAAAACTGACTGGGGAGACAGAATTAGGATAGAGGGACTTTTTTACATAGAGGGCATTGAGTGTATGGAATGGGTTACTGAGCTACGTTGTTAATGCCAGGACTGGGATTATTTAAGGACCAACTAGACAAAGTTCTGGGATCACTTGGCTACTAAGACTCAGGCGAGCATGTATGGGTTGAAATAGTTGTGGTATGTTCTTATGTTCTTAGGGATTGTGAGGCGAGAGTGTATTAAATGGAATGTCCAGACAGTAATTTATGTGTACAGAAATAAAATAATTTATTTTTATTTTCTATACACAACAAAAGGATTAAATAACAAACAAAAAAACAAAATGGTGTGAGGGAAGGAGTGCAGGGGTGAAATCCAAAACAAAACGTGATGACTCGTCTTTAATTTGTCTTCGTGGTGACCATACAACACAAAAAAAAGACAAAAGAAATGTTAGTATTTCAAAAATCCCGCTGCACAAAACCAGTCTCTCCCTTCACCCGTTACTCCTCCTACTTTATCTTTCGGACCAACCCCGAACACAGTAGTACGTTCCCTTTAGTATGTAATGTCCCGCCTCTGTAGTCAGTGGAACACCAATCCCCAACCGACACGTGTCCTTCTCCTTCACTTGACTCCAGTGGCTGGAAGTTACATACTCGTACTTCCGCCCCTCACCAAGGTGCCGCCCCTCAAAAGATGACTTTTGCCATGGTCACGAGATCTTGGTAAGGGAAGTCCCGAGTTGGTTTGATGCCATCTACTGTCGGGAGGCTGAATCACAGACCGAAAACCCTTTGACTCATCACAGGGATGTTGTAGTTATAAAAGGAATATGACATGCCCATAGAGGGGTGTGTAGTAAGCAGGTACAGAGAATTTCAAATACCCTGTTATTTAGTGTTCTCCAAGAATTGTGTTATAGGAGAATGCAAGGGCAGTGAAACAGCCTAACGCACTGCCATCAACTAACTTGATAAGCAGTGCAAAAGAAGAGGGTGAGCGAATTATAAATCAGGCTGAAAAAATAATAATACAAAAAGTAAATAAATTGTAAATAAAAGAAGAAATTGGTTTCATCCTGAGACTGCCAAGTATTATTTCAAACACTCTTTTATTTTATTTTTATTGACGCCCCCTCATGAATTCCAATATCCCTGTGCTGATGACAAACATTAGTGCACTTCTTGAGAAAGGAATACAAAAAATAATACAACATCATACCAACCTCAGGGGGATTGGAAAAACATATGCACTTCAAAATTGAAAATCCAATTTAAATGTCCATTATGGTGGAATCAAAAAGGTAAGAATATGAGATTTTTTTTTTTTTTGTGCAGCGCCGGTTACCTGCCATTTGACTAAATCTGATTTGGAGGCATGACAGCCAGGTTTTAAAAGCAACACGTCTGAATGTAAGAAGACAGCAAATCATTTATTTATGATTGTAATCTAGCTCATGTCTAACAAGTTAACAACTGCTCCAAATGTTTCCCAGAGCCACAGCAGCATGTGTCAGCTTGTCAGTTAGCACTTTTAAAACCTTTTCTGTTTGCAGTCTTTCTTAAACCTTGATCTGTGGCAGCAGTTTTGAATCAAGTTATTAAATAAAGTAAATGGTAAATATCAACAGCAAAAATATTGTAAACATATTTTAAAGCTGTAGTGTCTTAAAATAATTTTCCATCTAATACCAATTCTTAATTAAAACTGGTGCTTTATACTATTAATATAGTATTCAACTGCAACTTTGTATAAGTGTCTCTAATTACTGTGTATTTACATATCAGTTACTTTATACATGTGTACTTACACATAATTACAATGTTATTATGCATAGTTACAGTGTATTTTATTTCCCCAAACTCTAAACCTAA
This sequence comes from Polyodon spathula, assembly GCF_017654505.1. Lineage (NCBI taxonomy): Eukaryota > Metazoa > Chordata > Actinopteri > Acipenseriformes > Polyodontidae > Polyodon > Polyodon spathula. The sequence continues at coordinate 15,882,790 of NC_054558.1, read as the reverse complement.
CCCTAGCTCTTTTCTGAAACAATTGTGTACACATTAAGTAAATTGTAAATGGGCATAGTAGCATTGTAATTACGTATAAGCAAACATGTATTTACTATGTAACTACTATGTAAATACACAGCAATTAGAGACACTATATGTAAAGTGTTACCAAGTTTTGTATTATTTAATAGCTCTTTACTCAGTTAACAATTGACTCCTATGTGTTTCCCATGTTCTCTCTGACTAGGATTCACAGGATGCAATGTGATTGAGATGCAATGAGTTTTCAAAGTGCAATCTTCAATAAGCATGGGAGAGAGGTGGTCTAATCATACTGTTGTATTAAAGCATCCAGTAGACTCATGTTAACCCAAAACTGAACAATAATCCCGAAATTGACCTATAATCAGAACCCCACTATCATAATGCAATGCACACTGAAAGCATCTGAGTAAACCCAATCAAGGACGCGACATTTGCTGATGATAACTGGAAGCAGGCACATAAAAAATGATAACAAAAATGCTAATTATATTTTTATCACTAGAACATTGTAGGTGAGTTTTTGTATCCCTGTTTCTATCTGCACCATGATACCAGTCTTTAAAATAAATGCTTGTGTGTGAGGAACTGTTTTCAACTCAGCCCATTTGTAAATCTGGCCTGTGAGTCAAGTGACTATTTGATTCTCTTGTGATTCCAGCAACCAGGTAATCTGTAGACAAGGCATGGGTTAAGTTGAGAAGAGTTTCTCACATGAAGCTGTACTGATGGCAAACAATAGTCTCTTTATATAAATGACTTCCATGAACTCTGGTTCTTTCATAACCAAGAATTTAAGAAGTTATATACACAGGTGTTAATTTGTGCCAGATCTGGTACCTTTTTGTCTGACAGACAAGAATTGCACAGTTTGTAAATGATGAACTGTTTGAAAAAAATAGCTTTTTTATACATAACATACAAAAACAAAAAAAAAAAACAACAAAAAAAAACGCTTTCCTGTTCCATGAACTGAATGACAAATGTGTACTGTAACAGTATATTTTAGAAAGCGATGCCTAAGAAAATTACAATTTGTTTACACCACAAATGGCAAAACACCAAAAAACAAGCACTCCTGTTCCTCAGGTTAGTTAGTTTGGCACTGGTATTGGTTGGGTCAGTACATGAGGCCTATAAAAAAATGCGACGCCTCATTACTGTGCCAGTCTGGGCAGGGTAATGCTATAATGAGAAGGATTTAAAACCTCAAGTACATTTGTGAGGGAGTTCTTAAGCTGCATGGTGTTTCAAAGACATGACACGAAGGATGTAAAAACATAATGACAGCTGCTTTCTAACACATCACATACGGCATTTGAGATTTGTATCATTAAAATGTGTAGGAAAAAACATATCTGCCCTCTTTTGAACATGAGTGTTTGATAGACGGCTTGACAGGCCTTTTCAAGATTTTGAAATAATTAAACCATATGTTGCCATCGTACGTTTTCACAATTTGTTGTTTTAAATCTCCATGGTTATTCTAAAGCAGTTACAATGTATAGTGTGACAACTGTTAAAAAAGCAATTATACTCTTGCTGCAATTAACTAGTGTACAGGCAATACCGCCTTTGTTCCACTTACTGTACATGTATACCAGCTGATAAGCAAGGAATCCGTGTCTTGAATAAATTACTCTTTCTTTAACAAAGAAACATGTGGATATGTTATTTCTACAAATGAATTTTATTCTTTATAATCTAATCCCAGTGACACAACCATTAGTTCACATTGATCTAATGCCCAATCAGAATGACAAACCTTGATTAACTTCAATCAATGAAAATTTCTAGAGCATCCAGAGTGCTATAATAACTCAGTACCAAACCATTCCATTCATTTACCTATGAAGAGTCTAGACTCCTAAGACTGTCTCCACTGAATTCCAACAAAGAGAGGTAGAAGACACCTTTTTACAACAAATGGATTACCTACCCATGCTGTTGTTGAAGCTTTGAGAAGTTCTCAGCTATGTGGTATAAGACCATCACTGATGGGCCAAATGGTGTCCTCTTCTGTGTAACTTTTTTTAAGCTCTTAATTATTTGATATTGGTTGTGCCAGAGTAGCAGAGAGTGATGATATCAGTAGAAATCGCTGTGGCGCATTTATTAATGAATAAACAAAAGGTTTTAAACAAAAACACAAACAAAACGGCTGAAGAGCCATAACAAACAGACAAATAATAACTAACAAGTATTGTGCTGGTAGTTCCAGCACGAGTAGCTATTGTTTTGGTTTTTAGTTTCTTTTTTTGTTTCGTTTCTGTTTTACTCCAGATTAGCAATAAATGAGTCAATTAATTAATCTGGAGACGGTCACCTTCTGCATGAGTATTAGTTTGCCGATAATAATCACAATAATCAATAATCAATAATCACAGGCTGCTGACCAGGCTTTCACATGAGCTGCTGTCATCGCATCTGCCAGACCACATCCAAACTAAACAATAACAATAAAACTGAACTAAACACAAAATATTTTCAAAGAATACACACTATCACCCCCCATTTAAATAACCCACCAGGCAATACATTTGTTTTAAATAATAATACAATACATCACAGCCATTAATTAATAACACACACAAATTCACCTGTTCTAACACCAAAACAATACATATATTTACAAGCAGAGTTTTGCCCTGCCCCCTCTTTATGTGCAGGCCTTTTCCACCCTGCCACAGGGATATTGATTTGGTACTGTTGTACTACTACTACCCAACCAGCCAATCCCAGATAGTTTTGTTAGGTGGTATACTTCCTATACATGCATTCCACCTGGTCCTCAATAGTTTCAATATTGCAAGCAAACATAACTCATGTTGCCTTTATTTTTATTTTTCAATAGTAGACACTGAAACTATTTATTCAGGTACCTGTGTTTTAGAGATATCTGCCAGGGTTTAATCGCAGCCAAAACTGCACACATAATTACACAGTGAGAATAGTCTTCCTCTTGAGTGTGTATAGAAACCAACACAAAAAGGTTGTAGCCTTGGCTGATAGGGGTTCACATTTCAGCTGGCAACAAAACAGCAGTAAAGCAGCCTTGGCACTTTTTGATTCCTACGATGAGCCTATGGGGTCCTCAAAAAGCTCTTCACCGCACCACTGAACAACTGTGCTAAACTGAAATTGCTGACTTGATTAAGTGATGTGTTTGAGTGTCAGTGAAATAAAAGAGTACCAGACAGTGATAATAATAAAGGCGGGAGAGGGGCAGGGTTTAGAACACGGGAGGTTTTTATCTCACAATGAGCAGAAGGCACAGCCACTGATCTAATCAAATTATTCAGTGTTAGAGGCTGCCAAGGCATTCCAGTGCTCTGCTTCCCTGGACCCAGCTGGGATCAAATGCTAATCAACATCTCAGCAATATTTATTCCCACTGTCAGTGTGGTACGTGTTTGTTTTTCAAGCATACTGAAGTGAAAGATCAAGATGAATGGGTGGAGGATCCTGTGGAAGCATTGAGCTGCCTGGGCTATACAGTGTATAGTATGCGATACACTTCTTTATATAGATGTCCAAGGAGAAACACCCTTCACGTACAGCCAGCAGCATGGTACAGCAAAGCGTTATGTGACCATTTCTCAGTGATTACTTTGAATCTTTTCAGGAAGATTCTGCTGACTTGTCCACTGAAACAGACCTGTATCAGCAGGTGCATCTTTTATATAATACCAATTGGTTTGCATAATTATTCAGTCATGTACTGTACTTATATCAGTATTGGGACAGTACCTATACACATCCAATATATAGCATTGTATAATACAATGCATCCCTTCAGTGATGCACATCTTTGATTCACAAGAGGAATACATTGTATTATTTGAATTCTAGCCATTTAATATGCTATGTCCCACAGAGAAGAATGATATATATTTTATTATTATTGTTTAGTAATCAGCCGAGCGGGGGGCGGTCTGATTTGGAGAAGTTGAGTTTAAGATGATGCAAGTTCATCCAGGAGGAGATGGCTGAGAGACAGGTAGAGACATGGGAGGAGATGTGGGAATGAAGAGAAAGATCTGGGCATCATCAGCATAGAAATGATACGAGAAGTCATGGGAGGAGATGAGGAGACCCAGGGAGCGGGTGCAGAGACAAAACAGGAGGGGTCCCAGGACTGAGCCTTGGGGGACACCTGCAGAAAGAGAACAAGAGGCAGAGGGTGAAGTATTGAATAGTTTACAGATGTCAGTGATTTTGGAGGGGATGAAGGAGGCAAAGTCATCAGCTGAGATAGTGGAGATGGTCTTATATACATATATTACACCTTACATTCTTCATAGATCTATACCTTTCTCTACATACTGTTGGCACACTTGTTTGGAAAATCTAGAAAGAACTACCGACAAAAAAACCAACAGCATCATTGTTATTCATACATAATTTTGGGGCCCAAAGCCAGCAAAATGTTCTGGCACCTCAGCTGGCAGTAGCCAGTTAATACTACTGCTATTACTACTACTACTACTACTACTACTACTACTACTACTAATAATAAATAATAATAATAATAATAATAAATAATAATAATAATAATGTATAAAAAACAAATCCATAATTATTTTCCCATCATGAGTCTGGTAACGAGCAGAAAAATCAAGCTATTGCATATGGTAATGTATTCATAAATTAGCCTAATGAGAGTAGGCTTCAGACTCTGTTTGCTCTTTGGCTGCCGGAATGCGTGCAGTGCGAGTTGACTTCTGGGACAAACAAAGATGTTTGTCAAGCAAGAGAGCTTTCTCCTGGGTGTCAGAGCTGCAGCTTTTAGCTCGGATTGTGGTTTGTTACATTAATAAGGCAATGGGTTTCTACCTTTATTTTTGATAAACAGTATAACATCCTCGCCTTCTCTCTCGTCTCCTCAGACACCTCTGGCTTGTAGTGACACCTGCTGGGATGAGCGAGACCAGAGCATCTGTGAGCTAGCTCCTTTGCTCTCAAGTGCTGCTTGTTAATTGTTTATTGTAAACTTGCTTCATCTCACTTGCTTCCTCCTCAGGGCTTCTTTTAACAGCCCTAGCCACTGGTAAAAATAAGATCAATTTAAATAAAATACAACCGCCCCCAACTCCCGCTTCAAAACTGCCGCAGACAAGAACCTGAAACTCATTACAGATCTGTCCCAAGTTGCAACCTTTTGCCAGGAATAGAAATTGCAGTGCCAGAGTGTGGTTCTCCTTGTGTATGTACCAGCAGTCAGTCTGCTGAGCTCTGCAGAGCTTCTGCTGTTTCCATCTTTCCATTCCTCTACACAGACTCTTTTAGCCACCTGTGGACACCCTCCCAAGATATATCAGAGGTATCTTGTTTCTTTCCCAATCTGAAGCCCTGGAATTTACTGGCAAGCTATTTCATTCTAAATATGGATCTGGATATTTTAGGAGAGGCCTAGTAAGGCTTGTCTGTACAAAATCAGCATTGAGTAAATCATCCATTTCCAAACTCTAACATGAGCTATTGTCCTGGTTATGCCGAAATAGTACTGATTATGAGTATGAAGTAACATGTCACCATATAAATCAAGCAAATAGGCACATCAGCTTACACCTGAGTATTAGCTGTTTTCTGTGAAAATGCATTTGACTTACACAGTATCTGAGTACATGCTCTCCCACAAATGAAGATGCATGGCTTGAGGGCTTAGAGCTTTATAAATATCTACATTATTATACACCAGCATGGCAACTTAACTTACTTACTTAATAACTACATTATTTAAAATGTTCTAGAAACACATGGGGACTATAATACTATATTTTCCAAAACCCTGATACTTAACTCTTTAAAATGGAAAATAAAACTATTAATATTACAAAACTTTTAACAAACAACTGAAGGGCCATTTAGGAGTCAAAATTATGACTCAGATGTTTGTTACCAGTTTTGTATCGGTTGGATTTTCCCATAGCAAAAAAAAAATGCAATTTGATATAAAGACCTTGATAAACCTAACCCTAAGGCTCTTCTTTAGATAGGGTTTACATTTGTGTCTTCAAATCAACAATAAACAACTTTGTTTCACTAGGTATAGATCAGGTAAAGGCAGACTATAGCCTTAACAAGAACACTATCATGAACAATTCTATATAGTTCCCAGAGTCTGAAGCTGCAGGTGATGTTGAGAGCTTGCCAAAAAAAAAAAAAAGTCTGGTCACAGTCACTGCTTTCCTGACACTCCCTAACCGGTGAAATCAGGTCTATAAATCTGAATTGATGGCAGGTGAGTCTGAGACTGACGGAAGAACTCTCTAATCTCATTTATTACAAATATTTTGGGTGATGAATATAGCGGGTGTGAAAGGTGAAGGTGTTGGAGACGGATGCTCTCTAAGCATCAGAATCAGAATGCAGTGCCAGGCTTCCCCAGCTGGAGGGTGTTGTTCTGAACCTCAATCCAAACCATTAGCAGGCTGTGCCACTCTTCAGGTACTTTTGCATAAATCCAGTTGTCAGTTGGAATTAACTGTCAACTAGAGTCTGGTTACAAAATTACTCCCTGTAAAAGATACATCTTCACTGATTTCTAAGTCTACAGTTTAAACCTTAGCAGAACTACAGCTTTGCCAGCAATAGCAACACAGTGGGTTTGAAAAATATATTGCACAATGGTAACACACTACTGATGAGGTCTCATAGGTTCATTAACATTCTGTATTGGTTCTTATTGTGAAATATAATATAATATAATAGCAATGTAGGTGACTTTGTGCTACTATTAGCCTGATGGTACAGAACCACTGCATTGGCACTGTCTGCATTGCCACTGAAGACTATTTGGTACCAGCAGCATACACAGTTTATTCAAAGGGGGCTGAATATTATTAGGCATTTACCTTTATTAAAATACTATAGAGTATTACTACTAAAATACTGCTATAGTTATTTGACATTATTCTTAATAGTACAATTATTGCATTTTAAAATCAAACAAAAAAATAGGTACATCTTAATTGTGCAAGCATTAATACAAAGAGAGACATAAGTAGACCATACTCGGTAGATAACAACACAAAGTCAAATAATTCCAAACAATTACTATGATTAATTCACCCTTAATCTCCAAGGAAAACAAAATAAAGTCCTGGTGCTGTGGGCCCATACGTTAAAGAGAATAATTCAGTGCACATTACTTCAGGAGCCCGTTCCCTAGCAGCTCTTCTCAGTGTGAACACCGTCGGGGTTACCAGAGGCAAACAGCCTAACCATCAACACAAGTATATTCTTCAAACATTGACAGGCAATCTAACGATAGGGAGGTCACCTCTGTCGGAAACAACCCCTGCAACTTGATGGCCACCGATCGGGCGAGAAATTACAGCTTGGTGAAAAAAACAGTGCAGGACACTCAGAGGAGGTGAAAACATGGATCCTACTTCAACAGATTAAAAAAAAAAGATGAAAAAGGCTGATTACAACACATGTGGCAGTTTCATCCCAAAAACTCCCCTATACTCCATGTAGTTCCACCAGGTTTTCTGGCACCTTATCTATGTTACCTGAAGAATAAAATCTTGTCTCAGACACCTTGGGCTCATGTTCCACCAGAATCCATGTCTGGAGATGAACGCCTGCTGTGTTGTCACAAATGCCTTAAGATTGTCTGGCAAACCTAGGTACTATCCGCTTAGATGATGTCAATCCAATACCAACAAGCCATCTAGGGTCTGGTTACAAAATTATTTGAAAAGGGCCATAAAGGTCCATTACTTACAACACAATCGATTTGGAACACATTCTGATGCAGCAGCACACCTGCGTACTGATATGGTGTCATTGAGGTGTTACCAGTGTATACTGGCATCTACCAAGTGACCTCCTTCCTGCTACCATTGCCCCTTAGAACAGAACCAGTGCAGTTTACAAAGTTAGACACCTCTTGTTTATAAAATTTGAATAAAATAATACAGCAACATTTTAAAATATGTGGTAAAGCAGGGATAACTAAGGTTTTAAAATCCAGCACCGGCAACATCACCGCCACCACCAGTTCTTGTATTAAAGATATTTTGGTTATTGTTTTACAGAGCTACTGTATGATTTTGGAAGTTAGACCATTTTCACTGAGTTGATTGACTCAAATGTGTAGGTTGGGCTGCCTGTGTGGTGTTGGAACCCATTCCACATTGTTGTCGCCATTAGTTACTTTGGGACATTTCAGTAGTTTGTTTGATTATGTGGTATTCCCAGGGTCAGCGAGTTCACTAATCCTAACTCTAACCCTAACCGTAACCCTAACCCTGAAGGTGGATCTACATTGGAAGCAAGCGTTGCAAGTGAATAATTTAGAAGAAACTGGAATGTATGGATGTGTCTACGCCAACTGCGAGCGACGTAAACGGCCAGTCTGGATGAAGCGAATGACTCCAGAGGAATAGAAATGGGTACTATTGTTTCCGCCAGTTGCGAGTGACTAGAGTGAAACAAACCAATCAGAAGCAAAGTCTGTTCTCAACACACTCACAAAACCACATCCAGGATCAAATTCAGCTCTATTTCCAGGCACAGCCCCAAGGTCATTGCCAATCCCTGCCCCAACCTTTGCTCTAACTCCAGTTCCAGGATAAGCCCCACCTGCAACAGTTTTAATGCAGTATGGACTTTTGGGACTGTGGGAGAGGGTGGACGAGAAGAGCAAATTATGTAAATAGTTGTTTGTGTACTGGGGGTGTATTGTGTTGTATTACTGCAAGTGAGATTGTGTGTCTTTTACCTCACCCCCTTGTCAGCGGGATCGCTCTTTCTCCTGGGTGCCCCCTTACCTGACCCATGCCCTAGTCTTTTCAACAGCTGCCATTTCTTCAGTCTAGCAATAGCATTATGATCAGTGACATAATCAGGTCAGCGGGTGCTGTGAAAAAAAGCCAGAAACCACAGAAAACAAACACTTCCCAATCTAAGACTCCTTCAGGTTGTATCAGGGTGAAGCTAATCATTTCATCTTAACTGCAAGATCTCTGATCCTCCCCCTGATGTCAAAGCAGAGAAAGACTGTACAGTAATCCTGCAATGAGTAATAGGGTTGACGTATCAAGGCCTTTACTCCAAAGAACAATTTGCACTGTGTCTTTTGTTCAAGGAAAATTAAGTGTTACAAAAAAATAAAAAAAAACTGCACACCTATGAATCTAACAATACTCCTTTCAATGTACCTTTCATAGTGCATATTGCTTAATAGAGTGCAAAACTGTTGAGAAATCTGTTCTCCTTAAAATATAAATGTTCAGGTTATGCCTCACAACTTGAGTGAACAGATCAATTAAATTAATATTAGCCATGCAGATATTTAACCTGCAATCTGCATGGCTGATATTTTCCTTCACTTTCCACATTCAGAAAAGATGGCAGACTGTTTGTTAAGATCATCTGGCTGCAAGCATTCGGTGTAAAACAAACAAAAACTATAATGAAAAGCATCGAGCTTACCTTTCTTGCTGCTGTTGGACTCTGAAGTGTGTAAGATCTTGAAACCTAGCTAATAGACTTTTTTTTAATCAGAGCAACGAGAAACAAACAAACAAAAAAAAAACTGAACCATTTAAAAATGTCAATGAACTTAATTCTGTGAATTATATTATATTTTGATAGTGTGAATCTTGCACTTGAGCTATTCATCAGCCAGAATCTTGCTCAGTTCATACCTCATATTATTAGTGTTAGTATATGGCTTATATCACAAGTGAATATGTTTCGTGGTCTCCAACTCAGCCCCAGTAGAAATACAATTAAGAATAAACAATTATGCCAGTAGCAAGCACCCCGATACAGCGGTAAATTCAATATGTTCAGTATGATAAAAAAGTGATGACCTTGACTACTAAGTAACGAATGGCAGTGGTATTTAAGAAGCAGATGTCTTAAGCAAGCAAATGAAGTGTCAGTATCATGGTAAAGCATATGAAAATGATTGATTTCCAGTATACAGAATGTCATCTTGTGTACTCAAGATGTCCAGACAGAGGGACACTTCTATGTTCCCCATAATCTGATACTCCTAATATTTGATGTTATGTTAATGCCTAGTTTCAGATCAATCTAATCAGTGGTTGAAAATGTGATACATGTACGTACATACTGACATACATCCACCCTCACTACAGTATATCCCCAACAGGAAATAATAATCAAAACACATATATAATGCATCACTGCTTCCCTGCTTTGTTTGTTATCCTCTCAATAGGTATAAAAAGAGATGTTCCCGCCACCTTAGCTTGATTGAATACGGTTTTGTGTTCAGATTCTGCACTGCATAAAGTCAGAAATAAATCTGCTTCATGCAAAGATATTTTTAAACTTAAATTTAATTGAATTAGTAACTGATCAATTAATTGAAGTTAGAGCTTAGAGTCAAAGGGCAGCAGTCAAAAAACTATTGCATAGCCAAAGTAGTCATACACACAATGAAATAATTTTCTGTATTGATCAAGCACTAATTAGGTGAACAGTAAAGTTTAAAATACTTTTGTATGAAGCACACATTTATATATTGGATGTTATGCTGGGCAGAATCAATCTTTGAGTTAATTTCTTAAACTAGGAATACATGATTGCATTTGTTAAAGCCCTATAGTAGACACAGTGGGGAGCCTTATTACTGGTTATATCATAAACAGTGTCAGAATCGTTTGCTAATATTACGTCTACCTATACAGGGCTTGAAACTGGAGCTAGTTCTGCACCCGAGCCTAAGTTTCAGAACTTGTTTAGCTATTATTGAAATAATCAGGGACCATTCAGGCCCCTGGTAAATCTGCTCTGAACAAATCATACTCATCACAGCCTAAACAACCTGCCTCTACAGTAGGGTTACTAATAGAAGTTGTTCATGCTGTTACAAGGGAGGAACTATTTATTTACAATCGAACTACTGGCTACTGATCATTTAAAAAAATATATATTTAACTGTAGTTCTAAAAGCCAGGCATGGGTGCTGGTCTAATGTGAGTTTCAAGGCCTGCAGGTCATTTCTCATACACACCTTAACATAGTGTATGCAGGGCAAGTTATAAACTGCAGGATCATGCTTTATAAATAATTACAAGTACATTGTTTTGGTGAGTCTGCATTTCACCATCATCATTATCATCAGCAATTTACTGTGAGCCACGCAACCTCGTGCATTTCACCTAGCTGCACAGTGTTAGCAATAAACCAAAAGCTGAACAGGTTGGTTATATTGTAAGCACCACTGGAGAGGAAAAGCAGAGAATAATGGGCCAGGACTGGCTCTCAACTGAGCAGTAATCTACACAGAGTTCGTAACGTCCTTCTGCGATCTCTCCTCTAACTGGCACTTAATATTCCAATCAGCTCGCACGGCGCTGCATTAAGAAGCAGCCAGCGCATCGGTGCCCTACAGCTCAGGGAATATTACTCATCAGGTCATGGTCGGCTGCGGAAAATACAACCCTCATATATCATCATAACTGCCAGTGAATGACAATTATAATTGAGACGGCAATAACGGGGAAAGAGTTCTTTAATTTAACATCCAATTATTACAAGTTATCACTCCTTAATAAATGTAATATAACAGACAATCAATGTTGCATGCCACAGGCTTGGTGGTGGAGGGGGACAGGGAATTTATTTCCCTGGGATATAAAAGAAAAAATACCAAGTGTGTGGGTTCAGTTCTTTTTTTGACTTATTTTTCTTTTAAGTGAGCGCCATTTGCAGCAACTGCGGGAAGGTGGTGTTAGCTATAAATAGCTGGTTGCCATTATCACATTTACATATGTACAATAGCTGGAGGGTAGGCAATGTGGTGTATGCTAACATTAGCAAGAGAAAAAAAAAAAAAAAGGAAATGTTAATGGGCTTTCTCTGTTTAATCACGCGCTTCAGTAATGGTAAGCAGGGCCACTAACATTGCCCTGTTGATACAGCTTCAGTTCAGGAGTGCAGCTCCCACTGTGAAAAGGGCATACCAAGAGGTATTTTCAACTGGTCAAATACAACAGTAAGAGTGATGATATAAAGCTAAACATGTTTATATTTCCTCAAATTACAAAGAACATTGTCATACACTTTAAAGTACATTTTGTTATACCTATAATGTACATTTTCACATCAGTGACTATATTAATATCGTTATATTAGCTGACCAGCAGCTTCATTAACCTTTTATTTTGAGATAAATCAGGTTAGTAGCAACCAGACGACAATTGTTGGGCCGGGCAGCCTAATCTCATTTGTAAATCTTCTTTTGCACCTGTACTTCTTATCCAACTTCGCATCATCATTAATGCGATAGTATTAGAAATGGACAGGGCTGAATAGTTCCCTTTATTATGCTTTTATTGACCTTTATTTCAATTTTAACAACAACAATAATATATTTTCATATCATTTGCTTGCAAAGAATGTTATGCCATAATTTTTATGTCCCAAGGCATTAAGCAAAGTTTGGACAAAGCCTGTGCAGGGTCTGTAACGCTTCCTTGTGGGAAAGCTGTTCTATTGAGGAGCAGTCCATTGGGATTACATGTTTTATCATCACTTGCATTCCTCAATAGTGAAGGTTTGGACCAGTATATTACAAGCAACTTCAGAAGAGTTACAAGGCGAAGCATCCTCTGGGGATTGAAGGCAAACTGACGGTTTGTGCTGATGTAATCCCATAAGAAGGAAAGTCCACTTGTTTCAATAATGCAGAGACATAGAACTTGGAAGGCTTTCATTAACTCCACGTTCAAGTTAAAACAGGGAGACAAATGCATTGAGTCATTAAGTGATTGCTTAGCTGATTCTAGTGTGAAATGAAAAAACAATTCAATAATTAAATGAATAGGAGTCCATTTGAGACTGGGGGTAAAGCACTGTCGGATCTATTTCATACATCCCTATAGATGATATGAATAAATGATACAGCACAGCACTGGTCAGCTCGTTTTGATATTTTCTGTTTTATGCTTTTTTGACCTGTGTTCAGAAGCTGCTCTTCAGATCTGGTTGCTTACCAAAGACTTGTGTAACCTTGAATAGAACATCTACATCTTCTTCATAAAAAAACTTGATCCTTAGCACCTGTTCTCTAGATGGCATTGGCTCTTGGGTATTAAAAGTTACGTTTATCCAGTGCCATTTGTCCAGCACAATTCTGATCTATGATTTTATGATGTAGTCCACATCGAATCAATTAAATTAATCATTCTTCACAATTGGTTTATATGGAGCTTTGTAAATCTGACCCTTAGCATTTCAAACAAGAATTAATCTACGTTTAACTAAGGTATTCTAATCTAGACATTACATGTTTACTCGTTTAGAGTATCCCAGTCTCTTAATATGACAGGGAAGGTCCTGTTTTATTTATTTAAATAACAGCTATGCTGTTAAAATCTATCAAGTAAACACCATTGTGTTTTAATCAGGTGCTTTCTGGTTATTGAATATGTGCCCTAATAAGCTGCTAGTAATACAATGCAGGTTTCATAAAGACAAACACTGTAAGAGTCTCTCAATGAACAGTGATATTAAAACATACAGTACAACAAAGGTTCAATGATCATTCGAATATCCGAAAAATAATGATCAATAATAACCAATGCACTGAGAATACTTGCTCAAAAGCGAGAAACAAAACAATGTGTAGATCGATGGAGGCTTCCTTGAGGTTTGCAAAATCAATGAAATGCTGCATCTCTGCAGTAGAACTGGGTAGCTGGTTCTCATTAATGTAAGTCATAAACTTTTCCATTGTCCTTTTACTCTGATTCCCTTTAAAGTTACACATTAGGCCTTTATATTTCAGAAGCCATTCCCACTGAAGAGAGGTAATGAGCAATGGTAAGTCATTACCTATATTTAATAGTTTAATTAATCTAACATTCTGAGTGTCATATAGAATAGAACTAGGGTTAATTTTGGAATCAGATAAACTATCATTTGTGTAAATAGCAATAAGCTGAAATAAATTAATCACATTTTTATATGGAAATGAGGGCACTAGGTTCCCATTAGCCCATGCCCTGATGTGGATTTTGTTAAATAAACACTCATTTGGCTCATTTCTAATAGTTCCTTTCAAAATTGTAGAGAAAAGTCTATTTTAATTGAGCAAATTTGCATTTCCATATTAGCTGTAATTAACGTAACCTATTAAATGTTACAAATATAAACCACCTAGATTTTTAGAGATCAGGGTTCTGGTTTTAGTGTAAATAATTAAAGTAGGCTTTGCAGCCTCTAAATCCTCATTTAAATATATATGCTAATTAAAATGGATTAATTTGCAAATTAGGGAGATGAGTTCTCTTTGGGTTTTATATATTGTTTCTCGCTCAAAGCTTGAAAGGAACTTACAGAAATTAATAACAAGCATGGAAATGAGTAGTAACTGGCCAGACACGCTTAACTGCACATTCTCCAGCTGCATAACCCTTCTCTCTAAAAAAATACTATAACCTTTCAGCACCGCAAAACTGCATTTAAAACTTCTGTCCACTTCTGTACCGTAGAAAAGGAAAGATACCTTCACTAAAATAATAATTAAATAAGGGTTACATGTTCATAATAAACATACCCTCCTAAAGGCCATGCATATGTGTATGACAATGCATGTGTTAACACATGAAACACCTGATTCAATTGATTGAAACAGTAGCAGATTAAAATACTGGTGTTGCTTAAACTGCATTATAATTGTGTATGCTTTACTCCCCTCGTATTGTTATTGCTACAACATTTTAGGGACACCAAGCAGGTTGCTATGGGGTACATTCTTCTAGAACAGAGAACTGGTTACGTGGTTCTCACATCTCCATTCTTGAAGGTTGGCAGTGTACACAGCATACTGAATAATCTGTTGCCATTTACTATGTTATTGTTAACATGCTTTCTAGCTGACCAGCCTTTAAGCAATGTACATACATGATTAAGCTCATTCTGTATTCATAGTCATTACAGGACCTTTGAAGTATCCTGATGCCCTGGGAAGCAGACCATTTGTTTTGAGTAGGCCAGGGAAGACCAACGCCATTTGCTTAATATTATAATTCCAAACCTAAAAAAACAGAAAGGGATTGAATAAAGATAAAATGACATTACTATTCTTGCATTACCCTCTCACTCTCTGTCTGTACAGATACTTGGTCTGAGGTTTTTCTTTTCAAAGCTGGCTTTCCTCACAAATTCAATTTCTTCTCCTTGCACACTCTCTTCCTCCCTCCTTTCTCCGGAACATTGTATCTTGTTCAATCCTCTCCCTGTCACGGAGGCTCCTCTATCGTTTCAATTGGATTCCAAAAATAACCACTTTATTCACCCTGCTTACGCTATTATATTGTCATACAGCACGGGCAGGCAAGGGGTCATTCCATTATCCAGGAACGAGATAACTGAGTATCAGGGCTGCCAGCCTCTTTGACTCCCTGCCCTGCAGTAATGGGCCTTTTTTAAGGACTTTTACCAATGTTTCTACTACATATTTTACAAGAGTAAAGGTAACACTACTGTTTAAACCTGTTTTGTTTTTGTTTTTTGTTTTTTTGTTTTTTTACATTGCTAGTAACTCTCATGCATGCTTCTGAAATGCATAGCTGCAGCTCTCACACAAGCACTGCACATACTGCATACATTGCATTAGTGTTGATGACTGATGCAGTAGTTGAAGATTATGTGTAGTTAATGTAATTACATTCATAATCCTTGGCTTCAGCACCTGCATGGCAATCGGTGGTAGAACATTAGGATGAAATGTTTACCTTGGTACCTATTTACAATCTTGTGGCCTGTTTGTTGCTGTTGTGTGAACCCTGAATGGTTTTACCCCAGCAGCAATGCTACTGGAAGTGGCTGGATCGTTGCATCGCACTGAAGTATGTTAAATTAATGCAAATTGCTGTGTTGGGAGGATATTAGTTGAAAGAACTTGGTCTTTGTTTTTTTTTGCTCTGTTAGCTACAGTAGTGTAATGTCTGTATGACACCATAGCTACATCTTTCTTGATGCTATCAAAGGGCAACCACCGTTTTAGTTTAAATTTTGATAAGATGAACAGATAATGTTGACTAGAGTGCAAGTCCAGTCGGACCTATACGGCTGTACTGAACCCTATTACTGTGAATCTTAGATAGCATTAACCGTTTTTTTGTGTGGCTATATTTCAGACACCAATTGGGGTCTAGTCTATGAATGCTTGCTCAGAATATGAATCATTTCTTGAATTGGTTTCTACTATACTTTAAAAAGATTAGAATTTTTGTGATAACCCATAGACATAACTCACTAGTAGCCATCAAGTAACCCATATATCTTTAATGCATTTTTTTTTTAAATATGATATACAGTAATCTATGTGTGTACATTTTAATTAATGTCATATATTTAACAAACACATTGGAATTTCTTAGTGTGGGTTAATAGTGGTCTTAAATTACTTCCATTTACTGGCATTCTACTCTGGTTAACAGGAAAAAACACAGACACTGAAATCACATGCTTCCTTTTAAAAGAAAGAAATAACAAAAATCCATGTGTTTCAATGTTGCTGTGTTTGTATTCTTCTTGAGGAGAAGTTGGCCCTTCCACTCCTGGCCTGTGTTCCAAACCTGTTCTAAATTGTGTAGTTGAATAAACTAAAACCTTCATCCAGACCTCAAAGTAGTTAATTATCTCCAGAACAGTAATTGGACACATCTGTCTTAAAAGGAGTTGACAAAGTTAATCGTAACCAATGCTTTAAGTGCAACACAGAAAGACACAGTTGGAAATTAAGATGAGATAGACTTAGGAGAGAGGGAAGGGAACACTTCTTTACACAGAGAGTGGGGAGTATGTGGAATGGGTTACCAAGCCATGTTGTTCGTGCTGAATCATTGGGATCCTTAAAGACCTAAAGTTTTGAGATTAATGAGCTGGATGAACATTGACAGGCCGAATGGTTTGTACATATCTTATGTTCTAATAAAACTAAACATTCTGATTGTTTTTCCTTTTAGAAAAACTCAACATTAACTCCTCCGCGCCCTGGCTCTCCTTATTAAAAGCTTTTCCTGTGATTTTCATATGTCCAATGTCCCTGTGTTCCTTTAGATGACCTCTCTCAGAAGTTCTGGGATGAAATATGTACAAAAGCGCTTTGCAAATTCCTTCTAAATCCTACAAAAAAAATGTAAATTAAATACACATTTACACATGTACGTGTTCTTCATATAGGGAAGCGTGAAACCTACAATACAAAATGATACATGAAGTCAAATGTATAGGAATTACTTTGTCAGTTCTTTATAATAGATCCACATATTTATAACATATACAACTACATTCCAGTGTCTTTTTTACCCTATTTAACAAATTCCCCTGACAAGGTATTCCACATGTTGTCACCTACAACGAGTCCTGCTGTGGGTGACAAGATTGGATTAACCTCAAGCTACAGCATCGATCAGTACCATGTATGGGGTCAGCGTGACAGTGGCTTGCACTGTACAACAAAATCTACCATCTCTGTTGTATCTTTCACTAGGGAGCTGAGAAGTCACCTTTTGACTTAACGGAGTGGTGTCCTGCTGTGCAGGTTCTCACCAAAACCTTGTTAACATGGCTGGGACTGAATCCTCCATGTCTTCTAAAGCAGATGGTTTCTATGCACCGGTGGTTTGACATATTATCGTTTCAAAGTTCAACATTACATGATCCTCACCTGCTAAAAGCTGTTCTTGTGGGTGTGTTCCAAATTATTTTCTACAAATCAAGAAGGTTTTGTAGAAAATAGGCTTGTTCATTTATAGGTTAAATATTTGCAAAGAAGTAATGATCAGTCCATTTAAAATAACCTAATCAGATATGGATGATAAATGACAGAGTTTGGATATATTAAAGAAATAATAATAATAATAATAATAATAATAATAATAATAATAATAATAATAATAATAATAATAATAAGTTATATAAGAACTTAATCCAGTGAATATCAAGAAATATCAGACAAATTCCCTTCTTTTGTAACCATTTCGACCTTTTGTGTGCATAATTAAAAAAAAATAAAATCATTATTTTCATTCTTGTACACTGCAGTTACTGTATACCCCCTTTTAAAAATATAATGGTAGAATTTTTCTATCTATCTATTGAGAGACATATTCTACCATTTATAGTCATCTATACCATTCGTTAGGTACCTGTTCCGTGGTTCAGCAAATACAAAACTAATCAAAAGCTGTTACTGGAAGACTTATTTAAAAACCTTGCTTTCTAATAATACATTTATTAAGGATTTTTAATGCAGGTAATCAATCTAGGATAAAGAGAGACCCCTGGGTTTTGATTGCCACCCTGCTGCAAATTACCCCACTCATCATTTAGATTAAGAAAATCTTATGAAACAAAGAATATATTCAAAGCAAGTTCCATTTTAAACTCTACCAGCGCCATATAGCCCAGCTTGTTCCTAATGAATGTGCATGTAATAAAATCAGCTGCTTTGGTCTGTGGTTGGGCCTGCGCTTCACATACTCTGATTGAAAATGGAACAGATGTGATGATTTAATTTACATGTTAATAACGAACAGGCCTCCAGAAACCGCCAAATAAATGCCTTTTTATTGCCACCGTATCTCTTCCAATGCAGCCGAAATGAAAAAAAAACTCTGGTAATTAATTGTTTTAAGCGATTCTATTAAAACAAAAATTATCTGGAGGAGGTGTGTGCTGAATGTTTATGGGCTGGCAGGCACGGGGAATGCAGATAGATGCTCATTATATAGTACAATTTGTTTTTTTCGGTTTCTTAAAGAAACAGTGAGCTTTTTGAAAGGACACAAAGGACAAGCCTTTAAGATTGGTATTGTGCATCTAAGATACGGCCAAAAATGAAATATTTACTATGGGTGTTGTTTTTATCTTTAATGGAATTATCATGGTGAATCTTTGCTCACAGAATGTTAAACTAAAACTCAAACACCAAACATATCCGTACAAAAGAATGTTGTAGTCAGATAATTAATAGAAATATAAAAGGAATGGCCACACTGGGACACATGTGCTCTTTTTTGGAAGTGTAGACCTTGTGAAATGTTGTAGCCCAGCACAGAGAAGCGCAGGGGAGCTGCAGTGGCTCATCTGAGGAGCATTTCACAGCAATCTACTTAAGAAAATATCTAAAGCAGCAGTAAGTATAAGTTCAAGAGGATCATTAGGAAACACTTCATGTTTCTGAAACCCCTGACTTTTTAATTATTTTCTCATACTGGACTCCAAAATCATCTATTTTCCTATATATTAATACATCCTTATTAATAATGTAATCAGGCTCCCATGCATCCCTCCAAATATGATCCAAATGCAACTAGAAAAACGGATTACTTCTTTGCTTCACCAACAGTGCACAATCTTTGCCTTATATTCAAACAGCAGAGCATTCTACCCCTCAACATTGAATGGCTCTTGGACAGTGCTGCATAGCCTACTGATTCACAAGCTGTTTCCTAAGCTGTGATCAGGGATGATCAAAATCTGCATGTTTACAATTTGCTATAGAAATTGTCCCCATGATCATTCCTTTTTCAGTGAAATATAAAAGAAACTCAGGGTTAGCTGGGTGTAAATCCCCTTGTGCCTCTTTGCTTTGTTATGTATATGCTTACGGGACAGAGACAATAATCAGATGATGAGCGGGTCACGTAAGAATTGAAATCCTATCTGGTGGGATTCAGTTCTTATATAACTTGATTCCCACAGTAAACTTTTTAATAGGAACATTTCGCATACACCTCAAGAGCAAGCATAAACAGATTGAATGTAAGATCTTAATTTTAAGAAGCTTGGTTGATGCCAGCTGGAAGTGGGATTTTCAGTCACCAATTATGCAATAATCTAATCTGCATAAAAACAGTGCACATTGTGTATGCACACGCCCACAGTCTGAGCATTGTACTCCATATATACCCAGATCCAGGAGACAGTTACAGAACACAGCCAGTATTCATGTTTCCTTTGAAGAGAGGTCTTGTCATTTTACTGTCTCTCTTAATGTATCAATGATGTATTGTCATAATATTGGTAAAAAGATAGAACAGACAGATTCAGTTTTCTAAACTTCACTGTCTAAATTGGGAGAGAATCTCTCTCCCTCCTCACACATTTCAGAGAGATGGAGGACGGAGACAGCCATTGTGTGTGCGTTTAAATGTTAAAGTACTGCCGACCTCTCCTCATCAGTTCCATGAAATGTTAATGACTCACTGGATTAGCACCCATCAAAACCCTTTCCAGCACCTACGCCAAGCGTCGTGTCAAGGCTATGTTAGATACAAGTCCTGCTCTAGTACTGCCAGGCAGTGTATATCAATATGTGTTTTAACTCAAAGAAAGAAAGATTATATAAGGGTAACTGTGATCTGCATGAGTGATACATGACTACATAAGTAAAAGTATATTAAGCGTGTGTTTTGAAACCAAACCAAAACTTTTTTCTCAGTTTGGAATACAGCTTTATTATTCTGACTGGCTGAACTTTGTAGAAAATATAACAAATGTTAACCTAGTTTTCTTTGAATATTTAAGGCTATAAGTTGGGAGCCATAGTTAAGAGGCTGAGCTATTTGTGTCCTACCTTATAAGGAGAGTGAAAGTGCCAGTGGAATGGCAATGTGGGGCAAAAGGGAGCCACAGCTATGCATCACTGTAACTGTTTCTGCAATATAAAGGGCCTCCTAATAAATTGAGAGCACTGTAGTAATACTCCTGTTATGTATCATGCACTTCAAGGTAGGACCAGGGTCATTGACAAGGCCAATTCAGTACTGGCACAAACAGACACATACACAGTACCCTGGATCAGCCAATATTGCAATAGTTTAAAAAAATGTGCATAGCTTAATATTAAAAGAATGTTGTACTTCATTTTTTTATTTGCATTGCCAAATAACAAACAAATACATGTTGAATATAGACCCATTTTAACTCTAAACACTATAATCATGACAATTATCCCATCTCTGCTGAGTGATTTGATGTATCCTCTTCAAGATGAACTCCTCAATCCAATTTGCCTGCAGTACTGATTTATTAGTTTAATTTCTAGACATTTTGGATCACCTACTGATTTGTTGAAGGCACCATAATTTTCAATGAGCGTTGATGAAGCAGTGTGGTCAAATTAAGTGCTGTGATGGAAAAACCCTGTTACTATGACCAGCTGGACAACAAAGGTCTATGGACAGGTATCTTGCTAGGTGAATCCAAGAATGAGAACTCTGGCAACAAGCAGAGTAATTTTAAAGTGTATCATGCTTTTTCCAAGCCTGTCCTGCATGCCAGGATCGTTTTCAAGAGTATACCAGAGGCATCTAATTGGACTCCCAGTAATTTGTACACATATTAAATACAGTACCTTACACACAAAGCCAAACACCCCAAGACAGCTACAGTAATCAGTACTAATGACGACTAACAGAGGATCTTAAAAAACATTTTAGTAGAGAGCTCACAGGTATAATAATGTCAGGCAATGCATTCCATAAACTGGAGGAAAAATATGAAAATGAGTACTACAATCTTTCACACTGAAGGACAGGATAAGTGGTGCAATCTTTTGAGACTGAACTTAAGGCATATGTTGTGGACATTTCATTCATAAGTCATTGTAAGTAGTTACTTATGTATTTGTAATGGCTGTTAAAACCAATGCAATCTCTAATGTAGGACCATTAGTTTCACATAAAATAATGACCCAGCATACATACGAAAAGGCAATCCAATTAGCTGATTGATCCCAAAATGTCATCTAAATCATGTCCAAAAACCTGTCCAATGATTCAGCAGCAACAGCATAACAACAGTGCTTGGTAACTCCATTCTA
Organism: Polyodon spathula; assembly: GCF_017654505.1. Lineage (NCBI taxonomy): Eukaryota > Metazoa > Chordata > Actinopteri > Acipenseriformes > Polyodontidae > Polyodon > Polyodon spathula. The sequence continues at coordinate 15,860,934 of NC_054558.1, read as the reverse complement.
ATTATTCTCTACTCTATGTCTGTCTCTATGCTGCCTGTCTGTCAAACCTCTCAGAAAACCATTGCAATCTCAAATCTAAAATCCAAGAAATGCTGCTGGCTTTTGCTATCCCATTAAAGTTTGTAACAACACTTAACCTTGCCTTTTTGCATTGCTGTGTTTTCTAATGCTTGCTTCCACCTGTCAATATCTTTGGTCTAGTGTTTCCCTAAAGACTGATGGCTGACCTGACTCTTCCACAGTGTCACATCACACGACCCATTTCCACCCTCTCCATCATGCCACGCCGGGCGCTGTGTTGTTCTTCCAGTCCTCTTTGTACACTTGTTTCCCCATCTGTCCAGACTACAGTTTGAGAAGTCCCGAACACAGGCTGGACTCGTTCACAGTGTGGCAGCTGAAACAATCAGAGGGCAGCCCACTCTTGCTAAACGTATGTACTTTCTGACCCCTGCAGTCCAGTCAATAACATTTGGATAATGGGCAACAATTTTCAGCATGCAGCAGTCAACATGAATTGGAAAACCCCTTAGATACATGATGTATGTATTCTCTTGGTATACACATTACAACCATTTTGACTTACCTTAATTATCCGCACTGTGTGTCTTCCAGCATATTGTTCAGATGGAAACACATGTCTTATCCAGTGTAGAAGGCTTCTGTGAATTGGGACAATCAGATGCCTTTTGCCACAATATATTGCAGACTTAATCTGATTCTCTCAATAGCTTCTTCTATGTCCAGAACAGCTTACTTCACAATTGAATACACAGTTCTCTATATTATATAAACATGTAATGTGTCATTTAGACAAGCCTCAATTATCCACAATATTTGGATACTATAAATAATAACTTGTGTAAAACTGTATGTTAACTGGGTAAGTTAAAGAACGTCCTTAGACATTTTCATAACAATTGGGCAAGTGTTCCACTAGCTATTCAGTATATAGAAATTTAAGTGGGACATGCAGAGAGTCGTAGAGACAGACAGAAAAACAGCTTCCATATACTCCCAAATAATGATACACCCAAAAGCCTGTTGCAAGTAGTTCTCTCTCTCTTTCTCAACATATATACACAACTGGGGGTAACATTGCTTGTCTTATAAAGTGGTAAGAACGTGTATTTTTAAACCTTAGTTATCACACTTCATACATGAAGAATTGATCATAAACATTATTTTTAAAGTTTATTTTAGTCCAGAAATAATTTAATTTCCTGCCTATTAATCTAACGTTTTGTAGGTTAGCATTGTAGTTTTATGTATCTGTCAAAAGTAAAACCTTAATTTTAATTAACCTTCCCTTCAAAGGAAAACGAAAACTCTACTATATTAGTAAGTTGCGCAAAGTTATTTTCATTTGGAATGAGAATTTCTCAGGGGAAAAAAAAACTACATGGAAACTCACACAACCTCAGGTTGGTTGTCAGTTTTTTTGACATGATTCTGGTGTTGAGCCATCCTTCTGATCCCCAGGAGTTGGACATCCACATTCTTACAGGGTACAAATTGCTGCAGCCATGAAGAAATGTTTATTTACTGCACTAAAGTCCTAGACTCCTTTTGTTTGGTAGTGGTATAAATGAAGTAGCCTAATACAATACAAAGTTACCTATTTTGTTCAAAATCCAGTACCAGACATTCAAACCATGTAGGCACCTTTAAATGTGTCTTCAAACACATGTTTGCCAAACATGTTGTAAAAATGCACTGCTAAACCTCCCTTTTACCAGATGAGACCATTCTTATTAATATCTATCTAAGTAGTCCATTTTATTACCGTAAGAGACAAGGAGTCACCTTTAACACTGAATGGTCAGTTTTTGAAATTATGTTTTTTTTAGCTTTGCGTTCCGATTCTGGAATGTTTTTTTTTCCTCTCCATGCCACCCAGTAGTTGTGAGAAATTTGTGAATATGCAACAGCCAAGAAAGGAAAGAATACTTCTTTTTATTTATTCTTTGTCAAAGCAACACCCCCCCCCCACCTCCCTCCCCTATAGTCCAATTCCACAAGAAAACGTTCTGTAACAATTACCATTTGGGGATACCATTGAGCTGTAGTATTTTTTCTCTGGGCTGGGTGAAAGGAGGGGGGGGGGGGGCAGTGGGCTCGATGGTGAAAACAAGAAGGCAACAGTGTGGGAAAAGGGAGTCCCATTACAGAAACACCTGGGAACGTTTAGAGATGTTTCTCCACAGGACCAGTCTGCTTGGTCTTTCAGAATGCTGGAGAGACCTTCGTTTACTACAGAAGTTAGAAGCTTCACATGTCCCCATGGAGACGACGCGTCTGCGTTTTGTGGTGCATTATGTGAGTGGCTATTCTTTGCCTCTCACAGACGATAAAGCCATGTGGTAATGTAATTAATGTAAGGAAAGACAGATAGATACAATAAACAGACTGACCGTTCACTAAAGGGATGGAACATTTGGGGTTGCTTATTCACAAAGAAAACTAAATTCGCTTTGGTTTTACGAGCAAGAGCTGGTAACCATAAAGGTTTTACAGTAGTAGTATCGCACAGCGTCGAATATATCCTTATATATATATATATATATATATATATATATATATATATATATATATATATATATATATATACACACACAGCATATTAATTCACCAGGGATCAAAGTTAAACCAATGTTCTGTCATTAACAATGTCCTTCTAGTTGTTTTTCTTGTTTCTCTGTGACAAATATTTTATATTAAGTGTCAACATACTATGCCATGCCATTAGGATTGTAATCTAAGTATCTAAGAACTGTACTCACAAAAACCTGGTTAAAAGTTATCATTGGTTTAGTTTACATGTGTGTTTACTCTTACTCAAGACATTTCTGTCTCGTGAAATAAACATGGATTTGGTACCTTTTTGCATTTCCATGTCAAGCCTTTCGTTTTCCTGGAAACTGACACTTTCCCCGCAATGTTATGCGAATGAATGGGGAAGAGGGAGGGGTTGATATTTACATTTGCCATGTGTAAGGCTAATACTACTGAAGCATACAGAAGTGAACCATGAGTTTGTCCCCCAAATTATTTCTGTATGCTGTATTCTGCACAGTCTGTGTCAGGACCATAAGTAGGTGCTCAGGCAAACAGAGCAACAGCCACCTCAGCCTCCAGCAAGAATTGTTCAACAGCGATATGAGGAGGCTCCTGCTAAAAGAGATGCACTGCTATCTTTATTTTTGTAACCCTATGGTGTACTTTTATTTTTGTATCACATTTTTGTTTCATTAGCTTATTTTGTGTCTCTCCATACTAAATATAGCATCCTCATTTGTGCTGTACTTGTATGACTACTTATGCTAAATAAAGTATTGGAATATTGAGTAGTATTGTTGAGTCCCAAGAAATAAGTCATGAAAATTCCACATCACATTTTATTTTGAGAGTGGGTTAAACAATTTTCACGTTGTGCATTGTATCAAGCGGCCTCATCATATCCTCTTCTTATGGTTAATAAGTCCCTTTACTGCTCTACTGGACGTAAGTGGAGAGTGGACACATGTTTTGCTCAGACATAACTAAGAGAAACTGCATGGAAGTATAGTTACACACTTTTAAACATACTACTTAGTAGTACTTCACAATAAAGTCATTTTGACGGTTGTTTGGAAAGCTATTTGCAAGTGTATTATGAAGTACTGTACAGTAGCTGTAACCACCTGAATTCACAAGCCCATGATTCCAGTTTATCAAACATTTTTAGTAATAGTTTTAAAAGAAACTTAGTAAATGCAATCTGTATGATACTTTACAAACACATTTAGATCCATGGATGCTGTTATTTGGGGCACTGTCAAGGATAGCTTGTGTGGTGACGTCAGACCAGGAAATGCCGGACACAGTGTAATGAGTGAAAGGCGCTGCTGCACAAATTTATTACAAACCAAATACTTGACACAAAACAAAACACTCAGAATAAATGACATGATGACCAAAAGAAACAGACAAACAAACACTGACCTATAACAAGTAGCGGGCTGGTGTAGAACCAGCACGAGTAGCAATTGTTACTATTCTTGTTATCCTGACTTTCTCTCCCATTCTCTCTACACTGAACACTCAACTCCAAGTGAGAAATTTGTGCTGTTTTATCTCCAGCTGGGCTAATTTAGCATTCAATTGAATCCTGGCACAGTCTGCCTGTGAAATTATTGTGACTTCCCATGCTCATGTACCAACATACATTTTAATTCACTTGTGCTACATAACCCACACTATACAAACTAACCCAAAATACACCCAGGGGAGTGGGTTACCCCGTAACAGGCAGTTTCACTAGTTTTTCTTCCAAAAATGCACTGGCCCATTGTAGCCAGGTCATTGTAATGTGTGTATACATGAACACACCACAATGTCATGACCTCAGTTCACTGTGCACAGTGGACACATTTGATCCAGGGGATGTATTTTGTCATAATACCCTGTCAATTACTAAGCGTTACCTTTCAGATCCATTTTCTCATCTCCCAGTTTTGTTAAAACATAAAAAACACAGTCCACCTTATATAAACAGGTACAGCTGTGAACCATTTTTATATTCTTTCCACACTTGCATAACAGAAGACACTGTTCTAGCAATATTACCATGCAGCATACAACACTACGCACTACCAGAAGTGATTTTTTTCACCCCAAAAGAATAATACCACAGTGTTTGACTGTTCAGTTTTTAACTCATTATTATTATTAAAAAAACACTCTAATATATATATACATTACAGTACTGTGCAAAAGTTTTAGGCAGATGTGAAAAAATGCTGTAAAGTAAGAATGCTTTCAAAAATAGACATGTTAATAGTTTATATTTATCAATTAACTAAATGCAAAGTGAGTGAACAGAGGAAAAATCTAAATCAAATCCATATTTGGTGTGACCACCGTTTGCCTTCAAAACAGCATCAACTCTTCCAGGTACACTTGCACAAAGTCAGGGATTTTGTAGGCATATAGTCAGGTGTATGATTAAACAATTATACCAAACAGGTGCTAATGATCATCAATTCAATATATAGGTTGAAACACAATCATTAACTGAAACAGAAACAGCTGTGTAGGAGGAATAAAACTAGGTGAGGAACAGCCAAACTCATCTAACAAGGTGAGGTTGCTGAAGACAGTTTACTGTCAAAAGTCATACACCATGGCAAGTCTGAGCACAGCAACAAGACACAAGGTAGTTATATTGCATCAGCAAGGTCTCTCCCAGGCAGAAATTTCAAGGCAGACAGGGGTTTCCAGATGTGCTGTCCAAGCTCTTTTGAAGAAGCACAAAGAAATGGGCAACGTTGAGGACCGTAGACACAGTGGTTGGCCAAGGAAACATACTGCAGCAGATGAAAGACACATCGTGCTTACTTCCCTTCGCAATTGGAAGATGTCCAGCAATGCCATCAGCTCAGAATTGGCAGAAAACAGTGGGACCCTGGTACACCCATCTACTGTCCGGAGAAGTCTGATCAGAAGTGACCTTCATGGAAGACTTGCGGCCAAAAAGCCATGCCTCCTACGTGGAAACAAGGCCAAGCAACTCAACTATGCCCGAAAACACAGGAATTTGAAATATTTGGCTGTAGCAGAAGGCAGTTTGATCACCGAAGAGTTGGAGAGTGGTACACGAATGAATGTCTGCAGCAACAGTGAAGCATGGTGGAGGTTCCTTGCAAGTTTGGGGGGCTGCATTTCTGCAAATGGAGTTGGGGATTTGGTAAGAATTAATGGTCTCCTCAAGGCTGAGAACTACAGGGAGATACAGGGAGCAGGTTCAGAAGCATTTAAACTAGAAAGGAAGGGGGGAGAAATCAACAAAAAAACAGAAGGGAGACCGCATCAAAACAAGAACAACAACTCAGGTAAGACAACCATTAAATGTATTTATCTAAATGCTAGAAGTATCAGAAACAAAATTCTAGAACTTGAAGCTACTGCACTAACAGGTAATTATGATGTGATAGGTGTTACTGAAACGTGGTTGTCTGAGAGTGATGGGGACGAATATAATATTTGTGGGTATACACTGTATAGGAAAGACAGGCAGGACAGAAGAGGAGGCGGGGTAGTGCTATACATAAGAAAAAGTCTTGAAGCCCAGGTGTTAAACCTGGACAAAGAAAATAAAGCCGAATCAATATGGGTCAGAATAACGGACAAAAATTCAAAGGGCATAATAATAAGCGCATGCTATAGACCGCCAGATTCAGACGGTGAGCAAAATAATCTGTTATACAATGACATTAGAAATGCGTGTAGCAAAGGAGAAGCCATACTAATGGGGGATTTCAACTTCCCCCAAATAAAATGGGAAAACCCGGTGGGTAGCATGAAGGATGAAATAGAAATGGTGGAAATGACAAATGACTGCTTCCTAACACAATTTGTCAAGGCACCGACTAGAGGGGAGGCATGCCTTGATTTAGTCTTTTCAAATAACGAAGATAGAATAACTAAAACAGAGGTCAGAGAACTACTGGCAAACTCAGACCACAACATGGTCTCATTTGAAGTGTTTTTTAAAACCCCAAAAGGCAAAGGGTGGTCACACCAAATATTGATTTGATGTAGATTTTTCTTCTGTTCACTCACTTTGCATTTTGTTAATTGATAATTATAAACTATTAACATGTCTATTTTTGAAAGCATTCTTACTTTACAGCATTTTTTCACACCTGCCTAAAACTTTTGCACAGTACTGTGTATATATATATATATATATATATATATATATATACACACACACACACACACACACACACACACACACACACACACACACACACACAATGTGCACTGTATTTTTTAAATTTAATTACTTTACATGTACTGTGTTGCTTTTAGACAAACATTTTTAAATTGATTTCTTAGTAAAGTTTGAGTATTTTTTTCATATATATCCATCAACAAATTATGATTGGTTCATTATGCAAACCTGTATTAAAGGCCACCTTGTGAAGATATCACTTTTTAAACAGTCCCTTGATCAGCCATTCTAAACAGTGTTGACAGATAAATAAATTGTCTGCATCACAATGTATAGATTCGTTGGTTCCAATTAAACTGTGTTTTATAAAATCTTCTATTAGTTATAGAAGATCCCCCCTATTCCTTTTTTTACATTCCTAATATTATTTATCTTCAGTATCCTTTCTAAAGTATTTGCAAAGTATATATTTTAGATTGTGTACATAACATTGCATGCATTATGTTATACTGGGTTTAATAGGTGCCATCCTATTCTGTAACTTTAGCTTTAATGATTGTCCTCCATCATAGTCAGATTCAAGTAAAAGTATGGCTAGCTGCAGACCCTGATGAATTAATTGTACCATGTGGTGTGCTGATTAACTCTTTCCCTCTGTGGGTTGCCATAGGGAGTGTTTCTTCCATTGGTGGCATGTACCCATGTGGCAGAGATGAGCACACCATATGATTGTCTCTTGGCGTAAGATGCCACTTGGCACTGGTTGCCTAGTGATTCATCAAAACAGACTGTTTTAGAGTATCTTGCTGCCAAATGATATGCAGAACAGCACTGGCCAAAAGCATTGGATTACTAGCAACAGATCAGGATACAGATATAAAGAAGACAAGCAGCAGCGAAATTGTCAAGTACAAATTTACACTTTAAAACTGGCAACTTGTAAGCTGGGTTTGAAACTCTTTTCCTGCACTCTTTCCTCAATTCAGTATGCTATGAATATGTACTGAAAGAAACTTGGTCAAATTAAATTGAAGACACTGGAAAGTCTTAGAACAATTTGTTAAACGTTTTTCACAACAAGTTGATTTGGGGTCCTACTACAGTTCTATTGGATGTTTATATACATTAGGGATAGAACTGAAAAGATCAAACGCATATATAACTTCAATAATATAGCTAACATGGGGAGCTCTGAAAACCAGAACCTGTGCAGGGCTATAGTGCGTTTCTAACTCTTAGTTACTTGAGTAACGTTATCTGTTATGTCTACCCTGGTAAGGGGGAGGCAATCTGTCAGCATTCTCTGTCTCCTAGTTCTTCTTAATTTTACATTTTTAAAAAAAAACATTCTAGTAATTCATTAACTAGTTTCTGGAATACAATGTCCTATTGGAGGTCGGTGTCCCGCAGTTTCACAATTCAATATCTATATTACAAAAGGAGGGCCAAAGTAAACACAACAGCAAATACTTAGCAACAAGATTTGTTTTCATTGCTGTTACTATGGGGATGTTAGCATTGCAGGAAAACAGGAAGCCAGCAGTAAGGGTATACATTTTTTAGTAATGCATTCGTCAGCCCTGAAAAGTAAGCTTCAAATACTGCACAAGCAGAAATAATGGCCAAACTGTAAGAGGAGAAATTACTTAAAAAATGTTGGTAAATTCCAGTTGAACCTACATCTGGTTTCTAAAGGTTGCAGCTGGTCTCTACTGTTGAACTCTATTAACTTCCAAGGGGAGGTAAAAAAAAAAAAAAAAAAACTTCTATTCCCATCTAATTCTGAGAAACTGCCAGAAAACGCCCCAATTAGTGCCATTTGAGTTGAGTCTGTGTTTATTTTATGATGTGGGCATCTATCTATCATAACACATTTTACAAACACGAGACAGGCTGTGAGAAGAAATGACAAACATGCAGTTACTTCCATCTGGGCTAGAATCAAAAGAAGTGAAGGACCATTTGCAAAGACAGCTAATGTGATAAATACTGTAAGTAAATACAATACTACAATTCAAACACATGCTAATAAATAAACTACAACACAACAAACTGTTAGTTACTGTACACATTTGTTTAATACAGTACATATTGTTTCCAGTACTTATTTATTTCCATAACTTGGTAATTGATTCTACATGTAGGTGATTGCAGTTAATATCAGAAAATGATGCATTGTAACTGCTAATTAAAACATCTTTGATTTCATCCAAATATATAAATAATTATAAAAAAAATAACTCTGAACACTTTACATTTCAATGCGACCTATTTTGGAACATTTCATATTAGTAAAAGCAAAAAAAAAAAAATTATCTGAAATATGCAGAACTTTAGAAGCTGACACATTGTTTCATTGAATTCATTGGGTCTAGGCTAGCAGAGTGCTGAGTTGAGATTGTGCCTGGAGGGAATGTTTCTTGAGGAGGTGTGCAACATAGAAACAAGAGGGAAAATAGTTTATTTTACCCGGGAGTGACACATTTATTTTGTAATAAAAAACAGAAGTGATGCTAATGAGCCTTTGTCTACACACCAAACAAAAGCTTTCCTCCCACCGTGTCCTCTAAAAACAAGAAAAATGCCTCCTTTCACTTAGCCTCTTTCAGAGACATTCCAGAACACATTTTGAAAAGAGCGAGGCAAGATGGTTTCGGCTGCACAAAGAAAGAGGTCAAAGGTTGCTATTTATCCCAGCAAAGTAGCCAACTTTGCTTCTATTGATGGGGAGGAACCCGGTGAATTGTGGGAAGGTGGACAACTGCTTTGGCTGCCAATCATTGCGCTGCCTTTGCATAAGCTGCCAATCACAATTCAAAGGAATGTGCCAGTTCAGAAAGGTCAAAGAAGCAGTGGAAGGCCCTGAATAAACAACAACAGGTCTTGATTAAAAAGAAGGCCTCTTGTCAACTGGGTCGGGAATTTGTTTCAAAGGAGGGGACTGAAGCATCCTGAAATATGTAGCCAGCATCAGATTCTTTAGCCACCGAAGCTTAATGATAGATGGACTACTAGTTGCAATGTATGTAGGCATGATTACTATGGAAATAAGACTGAAATTATCTGTGGAAAATTAATAGGATTAGTACCATAATTGCTGCCATTTAGCATATCTTAAACATTTCTTCTCTTGTGTAAACAAGGTCACAGTCAGCCAGCTGGAAAGACGAGAGAAGAAATGTAGGGCTAGTGAAACCATTCTCATGGCAGCAAACTCTTTCAATGTAAAATTGAACATCAATGGTTTCACCAGACCCTACAAAATATACAGAAAAAAAGACATCTTTACTAATGATTTTAAGGTAAGCAGTCTTTTGCACCTTTCGACAATCGTTTAAAAATATTGGAGTAGAAGTGGTTGATGATCCACGAACCGCACATTTGTTTTAATGCACATTTTGATGACCCTAAACTCCATTATTGTCAATGTAGGGGATGGCTAGGACAAATACCAGGTGTATCATTTAAAGCTTGTTTCAAGGGCTTTCCGACAAAAAAAAAAATGAAATGATCCACTTGAGCTATTAGGACTTGATTTAATTAAATAAGCATGATTATAAAAATGTTGGTACACAAATGGTTTATAGTACAAACATGTTTTTTGATCTTATATCAAGAAATTACCTTGATAACATTGATTAAATACTTTAAAAACCCTACATAATAAAATATAATTTCCATAAATACAACAAACAAGTGATGTTTGTGTTTCGTGTCAAAATTTGGGGGATTCTTGCCATAAAACAATACAAGAAAAAGTGCTACATCTGTGTTTCTGACGTCACCTTGAGCTAAATCACACACAGGAGTTAGCAAAGGGTTAGAATAAAATGGGAAGTGGTTTGCAGGCTTTAATGCCACAAAGCAATATACTTTCAAATGAGCTGTCATCTTTTCAAAACCACACACGCTATTGCTGTGAAACGACCCAAATGAGACAGCATCCCTTGTGTTTCCACTGGCTGTGGTGAAGCTAGTCTGCCAGCGCTGCCCAGAAATCCTTCAGAGAAAGCCAACGCAGATTAGAGAAATGGAGAGGAGGCAATTTTCGATAGTACCGTTTCCATTTAGATGTGTCTCTTAAAATGTATTTGAGGGTTCTGAGGTTTGGTGCAGTTTTGCTGCAGTTAACATTTGCCTCTTCACCACAAGTCTGTTCTTTTTTGGAAGTGTTCACTCCAGTTTTTTTAACTACTTGTTTCAAGAAAAAAAAAATGATATGCTCTCAGTTGTTGTTTTCTCCTTTTGAATGGCAACACTCACTTTACAACATTACACCCAGTTGTAATAAGGCAAGTTATCATTTTCTTAAAAGCATATTGATGAATATTTGCTTACACCAATAAGACATGATCATGATACAAACAAGAGGAGGCCATTCAGAGGCCCATTAATGCTCTTTAGGTTCCTAATAACTAATTCAACCCTGAGACATGCTTTAGCTTATCCCCATTAAACCTCATGCATTGCATACTGTTTGATGGGCTTTTTATCATAGAGCATTTTGAACTTAAAGCTTCTTAAGACATGAGAGCAATTTAATGGAGAGAAGGACCCAAAACTTAGTCTTAGTTAGTTGAACTGGTTTCTAGTGTATTTGTATAGTATTTAGCAATGTCAACAAGGGTCAATTATCCATCCCAGGGGTAAAACACCAGTGTGATTAATATAAAGTTAAAGGGTACATCTCACTATTGACCTGAGCACCCCTTGCCATTCAGAGAATGGCAGTTGTACCGAATCATGTGCTTTTCTGGTTTGGTCAAAGTTGAGACCCACACACTCATTTCACTTGGAACCTAAGCCATATCTGAATATGGGTCTTTGTAGATAAAAGGAATGAAAGGCAAGTGAATTAGTCCACTGTGCAAGCTAGCATTTACAGCTTTACACTAGTTTGAATGTACAAACGAATATGTGATTGTACAGTGGATAGTTTTCAACAGAAATACAAGACATATCTGTTGTACTGTCGTCAACCAACAGCTCCTGCACTTCTGCACCACAAGACAGCTAAGAGCTGTCAACTCATATAATAGAATACAAACAGTTGCATATACTAAACCATTTTAATATTGATATTTGTTGGAACCGACAATTAGTGTTGTTATTTCTATTTCTAACAGATAATTATAGACAGAAATTGCACAGCTTAAAAACAAACTCTGTCTATTGCCAGTGACTTGAGCCTTGCAGCACCAATAGGTCCTGTATTAGTTAAGGATGAAAGTAATAGGATTTATTATGTGTGGGCTGCATGTTAGGTAGACCGTTGATAAGCGATAAACTGCCAATCTGTGTCCATAAAAGCTGATAATGATCTCCCAGAGCAAGACTCAGTGCAATCTGGTCCATGTGCAAGGAAGGGAGATAAGATTTTATAAGGAAAAGGGTCAATTCTCTGTAACAGATTCAATAATAAGAATGGGCAGCTCTGTCCATCAGTGTTACAGGCAGCACTTTTCCAATGCGGTGAAAAAAAGTTTCTCATTTCTACAATGTTCAGCAAACACGTTTTCTTAACAGAGTTAAGAAACTGAAATGAAAATGAAATACCTAATAAATAATAACATTTTAAGTAGTAACAATACATTTTACAGGTAGATTCAATAAAATAAAAAATAAAAAATAGAGCATTGTCTTCTGGTGTGTGTTACATCCTGTCTACGGTGTTATTCAAGCCAATTTTCTTACATAGGTGTGACAAGGAGAGCTAGTCACTGGTTCTGGAGTACGTGTGCCTTTATGGAAGCAGCTGGGATGCGCAACAGGAGACGCATTGCTAAGGAGCTAATTGAGCAGGTAGGCTCGCCCGGCGCTGAGATGATCGGAAGGTCCGGATTGGCTGTGGGGCGAGTCCGGGGAAGCTGTGCAGCAATCAAAAAGCAGCTCAGCTCCAGCTCGAGGCTATTGCAAGACCATAGCCATATAGACAGGCACAGAGGGAAAAATTGCTGTGTTTTGTTTTATGTTGTGTTGCAGACTCGTATCAACTTCGGGAGCTGAAGCTAGGGAGCCAGCACTAACCCCGGGAGCTTTACCCCTGCACACGACCACAACCCAGGACAGCGTCCGCTCCGCAGGATTAACTACTACAGAACCCTTCAACTGCAAGACAGTCCTCATGAAGGCATTGCCTAGCTGAGGCCGTGTGAAGAGGCAAGAGTCGAGGAGATTGGTTTTGTTTTGTTTATTAAATGTGACACTAGGACTACCATTACTGGTACCCAAGTGTCAGGTTCTAGTGTTTATTAACTACTTAAAACCGCCACCAGCAGTCATTGTGACGGTTACATTTTAAACAACATCATATTAAAATGAAAGACAAACTATCAGATACAAGTCAAAAGTTTTATTCAAGCACACCATATCAAACATCTGCACAGCCGAAATGCCGTGTTTAAATGAACAATTAAACATAAAAGGGACTATTTTACCAGGTATAGAGCACTACTTCAAAAAAATGAAAAACTAATAAAATAAGCATTTAAAAAAAAACAACTAGTATGTAAACAGGTATATGTATATACAAAACTGTAAAAACAAAAGTAGTTTTTAATTTAAAACGAAAGTAACATATGTTTTCTATGATTTTTTTAAATAACAGTTACAGATTTACAAAAAGGAACATATTGCATGTTGAAAGAAAGGCCAACGATAAATAGGATAATTATACAGGTACATTTTCTGAAAAATACGAAAACAGTTTTAAAGGTAAATTATTAACAAGAAATAAATTACCCTAGGGTTGTTCTTAATGCGGTTTTATTTTTAAAGTACCAAATAACACAACAAAAAACAACTGCCATAAAAAATAACAGCTGTTTTGTGCATTTAATATAGCAATATTTATCAGAGTTGTTTGTTATTTGCTAGGCTAGAGCCACCATAATTAACTATAGCCCTACATTTGAATTTAATTAAACTAGTAAATCCTAGCTTTTAGCCCACCTCAGTACAAAGACCATTTCACAATTAAGGCCACCTTTTTAAAGCGATGTCAGTGAAAAATCAGCTTCACTGTTAAGCCCATCAGCAGCAGCCCCAAGCCTCTGTTTAATTACCTCTCTAATAAGAACTACGTGCTGCAAAGTATCAATGTCTACAATCGTTAAACATTTTAATAAAGTCATAAACAGTTAAATACATTGGCTACACTAAGAACTGAAACAACCCAAATCCTTTGTCATTACAGCAATTTCTTACAATAAATTATGTGTAGTAATACTAAAAGAAACATTTTACTGTCCACCTTTGCTACCAAGTTTTAATTTTATTGGTCCCTTGACTGTCTTTGATAGAGGCAGAGACCACTGGTGAAAATCAAGTCAATTGTCCACTTTGTGCTGCTGTTGTGTGCAATGAAACTTGGCAAGTGAGACCACTAATGGTCATATAGAGGCATTGTAGCTGACTCTTTTAAGTGATATTGCATTAACTGCTCAAAACAGGAATCAATAATCTCAAAGAATGTTGAATGCTGAATGCTTTATGTTATGCTTTGTTTGTTATTATTTTCCAAATTCCAATGAAGTAATTGTCTTTTGTGATGAATTAAATACAATGCACATAAACGGCTCAAATCACATGCTGTACAGAATATCACTTGGTGTAAAGAATATCAATGTATTTTTATTTATTTATTTGCGGTGGTTGTGGGGGAGGATTTAAAAACTTTTCCATTTTGACCCAACATGGCTGCAACCAGCTGCAATGTAATAAGCCAGACATTTGAAAAAAAAAAAAAAAAAAAAAAAAAATGTTGTCTGTGGAAAAATTGGAGATCTTCCCAAAATATAGAAAGTGTCCCAAGCAGGCACATTTCTGAGGAATGCTGTAATCTCATATGGCAGCCCTCTGCAATCCCCAGAGATGTTTCACTACTCCACACTGCTGCACTCCTCTCCACAGCCAGGCCTTCACAGCCCTCCACACCGCCCTGCTTCCACACATGTGACCCATTAACAAACCCTGGAAGTGTAACATTATACCACCGATGGCAACCTTCCATGCAATTCTGATCACTAAAAACCCATCTTAAAGAGACAGGAGCCACTTATCTAATTCTCCATTATCTGTAGCACTTATTTAAGAATAGGAATACTTTCAACTGTAAAGAAGAATCGCACAATTAGATGCATGGGTGAATACAATGTTGTCGTTAAAGAGCAGTTTGTTTTTACGTATAAGCCTATGTGCCTGCGATTGAGTCAAAGCGCTCCCATGGCTGAAGTACAATGGCAAGACATGGGTGTTTTTATATTTGCTCAGATTTGCTATATTTGCTATTTGCGTTACTATATAGCAGCATGATAAGATGGGAAAGTAAGATTTTAAATAATTTTTTTAAATAATTATGTATACAAACCATTAACTTAAAAAAAATAAAAACATTTTACTGTTTCTCTTGACATTTTTTCCAAAGCAAAAGCAAATATTTATTCTCCCAGAAAACAAAATCAGAGACAGTACAGTGAAATGAGTCTGGATGCTAGGGACTCCAGTCAAAATCAAACAAAACAAATACCTGCTGTATGTGTTCAGAAATAACAATGCAGGCAATGCATTATGCAGTGTGCCTTTGATCAAAATGTGTTGTCCGAAAGGTTAGCGATAATTTGTTTTGCTCCAATTTTTCACTTGTCAAACTTAACCCACGTGAATCTTCAAAAACAACAAAAGCCCATCCTATTTAAAACACAACACAGACAAACTGCAGCATACTGCTCAATTAAATTATCTGCTGACTCGATTAGAATAAAATAAAAAAATTGGAGACCCTTGTGCACTATTCATGTCTTCTGCCATCAGTCTGTCACCTCATACATGGTGAACACAATAAATTCCTTGATCACACACTCCTGGACTCTGATGGGCATTTTGGGTTACATTTGGCTACAATCCCAACAAATTGATTTTAAACAGACATATTAAACTTACCATGCGATTAAGATGCCATAATGGGGACTCTCTGTATGTGCATGTACTGGTTGGGTTTTAAATTAGTTGCTACTAATACAAGATCGAAACTAAAACAGAAGAGACCCTTGACCTTTTGCCAGCCTATTGCAAACTCACTGGGGGAGACCTCATAAACTTTAGCCTCATCACTAACCACCAAGGCAGCCGGCTAGTGTCTCATCTGTAGCGCGGAGACAGAGAGAGAGAAAACTACAAAACCAACCGACCTCGGATTCATAATCAAGTAACCGCCCCACCTCCCCTTTGAATCTGAAAAGTAGGAACTTAGGACAAAATGACCCACACAAAACTATAAAACAAATATTTGGCTTTTATTAGATAGTTCACATGCTTCATAGTTTCCAGCACTGGGACTTTGGCTGGCAAAAAAAAAAAAAAAAAAATACAGTGGACTTGTTGTGCTTAGGTTCACTAAGCGTTTCTTTTATTCCAGGGCAACATGTGCACAGGTTTGTATATCTAACAGTCACTTAAATGGACTGAGAACAGTCTGTACCATTAACATTTATCTTTTTCTTTTTGAAAAGGAATAGCTCTACTGTAACTTTGCACAGTAAATCTAGCCAGTTTATCTCCTGGTCCGTCTCTGAGGCTGGTGCCAGGTTTAATCTTATGCAACGTGTTTTGGTGAATCTGTATGGATGTAGAGTCCTTCTTTCAAATCTGAGATTAACTTGCACTTAATTGTTGTCAAAACAAAGTTCAAAACATGACCCGACTGGACCAATTAGCCTGCCTAATAGAGTAAATTACCCTCACATGCGCAAAATTGAATGAGCGGCAGACCAAAATAGAATAGATGTTATAACGACTATTGAAAATAAGTCAATAATGTTTGCAGTATAATTTTATGTTTACAGCATAATTTAAAGCAGTAGATAAATAAATATTTTTTTTAAAGGTACAGATGCTTGTTGCTTTTTTTTCAGAAAGTCTGAGTTTTGAAAGATGTATTATTAAGTGCATGGGGTGTGAAGTTAACAGCAATAGCTTATCAAAAAGTAACTAATAGTGTGCTTCATCCGCATGTCATAAGATATATCTGATTAAAAAGCTATTCTGTGATAACAGTACTTATATTTTCTGCTGTGATGAGCAAATCTCTGCTCCATTAGCCAATATGATAACGTTTTCATTTCAAAATAAGATTTATTATTTTTTTCTGTGAGGGCTACGTGAGAATAACTATCTTACTTTTAACTCTTCAACATTATCTACATGCAAAATTATTTTATTTACATCTGTTTTTATGTTTATCCAAACCAATTGCATGTCTGTATAAAGACTGTATATTCACTACAACTTTGATTTGCCAAAAAATGTGATTTGTCTTGGGTAGCCCCACTGTTTTTTATAGATGTGAAAATTGGTGGCATCGACAATGAAGGACTAGGCTTTTGGGCTTGGGTTTGCAGAAATACAGGAAGCACACTGAAAAGTAATTACGTTTTGGCGGTTGGCCTTGCTGTTGTTCAGTTTTTGTTTGTATTTGTATTAGCACACTGTTGGGCTTCAGGGCTGGGTAATTGGGCTGGGATACTGCTTTCAAGAGGGAGTGGCAGAAAGAGACAGACATGGAACAGTGTTGGGGTTAAACAGAATGCAATGTAGATGACGAGAGATATGACTAGGATTCTAGCCTGTAGTGCCACAGAGCTGTACAGGGTTCATTTGAAGAGGTTCATGGTCTCTCGGGTTCATTGTTAAATCCAACACAACATTGCTGTATGCATTAAAAAAAAAAAAAAATAGAATGTAAAAAGCAAGATAATACAACATTTAAGAAATATTGATTGTGTTCTGAACCTGACGTTTCTTTCTTGAAAATAAAAAAAAAATCATTAAAATTTAAGCAAACAAATATTTCCGTTAAATCTTGTAGAAAGGAATAGGAAACAAATCCACTGCTAGCAGTTTTGTATGACAACGAGGCAACATTGTTTATTGTGTTGATGGTGGTCAAATACCATTGCTAGAACCAAGATCTACAGGCCACGATACACTGTGCAATCGATCGCATGCAGTCACAGCTGATCACTCTGGGTATAGAGGGTGTTTGGAAGTGGGAATGAAAGTATTTGTATGTGCCTATTTTATATTTTGATGTTGCTACGTGCATAGAACATACAGCATGTGTTTGTAAACATGTCTGTATGTGTTCATTTTACACATTTCATTATCCCTTACAAAAAGGTAATGTAGGCTACTGCAAGTAGTTATGGTCCTATTGGTACTATCTAATTTTGGCACACTTGCAGTACTACTTTTGTAACACATGTATGTGTGTGTGTGTGTGTGTGTGTTTATATATATATATATATATATATATATATATATATATATATATATATATATATATATATATATATATATATATATATATATATATATATTTTTTAGCTCAAAGAGCCAGCTATTAATATGCTATTATTCTCACTAATTGATGGGCATATTATTTTCATAATTATTTTATACATTACCGAAGTACAAAAAGGTGAAACATTTGTTAGGGTTTAAGTTTTATGTTTAAAACGTTAAAACAGTCAACACATATTTAATTAAACCCCACAAATAACTCACAATTTGCTAATTTTTTCTTGGTTAGCTACTTAAATCGCTTTAGTTTTATTTTCTCTTCCATTTTTTGTATTAAAACATTTAAATTGACCAGGTGCTTGTAAACTTTTTACCAGTTCACCATAGTTTCATGTGTATGATTAGGAGTACAGGAGCAGAGGGGAAAATGACTTCTTTGGCTCTCTCCTGTCAAGTTCAAGTTCTTTCCTGTCAGCCTAGATGTTGTCATGTGACTCCTCCTTGCTCACTAATTGGATACTTGTCCAGGGCGATCGCATCCGATTTCATGAAAATAGAGCCCGGTTATACGGTGCAATAATGAAGAGATAACCATGTAATCACAGGCTGCAATCCGATCACACCTAGAGTGTTCCTAAATTGCTTTTATGAATACCTTGGTTACAGCTCCCTGGTAGTCTGTAATGTTGTCCTCAATGCTCTTCTGCCATCACAGAAAATTAGTTGCATTATAATTATAAATGGTGATTTTGATCATTGGGAACTGAGAATGCAATACACTTTACAGTTCAATTTGTTACAAACACCCACTGGTTAAGACAATAGGTTTCTATAATACAAGTTGGATGGTCTATTTACTGTGCAGATGATTGCAAGATTTAATGCTTGTACTTAATTGCAACTGAGTATAACAAACAGTTTATTCTTCTCATTATTTAAAACAATACTTTAAAATGAAGATTTTCCTTGAATTTGTAATGATTTATTGGATACCATTTTTTAGGAAAATGGTCCTGAAAATCTTCATAAAGGATCACATATATAATTAGAGAAAAAAAAAGTAAAAATAACTTTTTACTTGTCAGACCTGGTCATAGTTTTTATGGACAGTGCCAGATTTCTGAATGGAGCAATATTACTGAGAACTAGTCGAGCTGACAGGCTGTGATTGGCTGATGGTGGTTGAAGGTACATGATTGGTTGCTTTCATTGGTGCAATATATTGATTGGCTTGTTTTGCTGGATAACAAAATAAATTTGGACCAATTGTGTCCTTGTTTAGTATTTGCTGTCCAATAGATGTGAACTGAGCTTTCATTACGACAAGTCAAAATGAAAGAGCTGGCACTTGCATGGATTGATTTAAAAATTGGATTCGGTTGATGTTGTGATGTTCCAGCGGCATCTATTATCTGATAGAAGCCTGTTAGAGCTGGAAGCTGATTGGCTGACAGTACTGGAAAATGAGAAAAGCATATCCCTCTCTGAATCAGACAATTTCATTAGGCAAAATGTACTTTCAGAAGTTTGTCAAAAGTTTGTGAAAAGGGTCCAATAAAAGGCTTTCTCATACTTGTCCGGTCTAAAACTGCACATTTTTTATCGATCACTGGCCAATATTTGGGATGCTTGCCAGATCTTCCAGTTCAGCCGTACACTGCAGCTTTTATTAGACTGTCGGGTTTTTGTTTGCTGTGGCGTACTGCACCTAAATGACTTCAAATTACGCACAAAGTGCGATTTGTTGGCATCAGAGCCTGGAAATAAGTCTCCTGCTTTCTGCATTTTAATGCCCGTCAGGGGTGCCCAAGCCTGTCACTGTAACTGATCCTCAGTATAATCAGACCACACAACTAATCCCACTGCAAATCACTCGTGCAAATAAGGCATTTCCATTCTCTGCAGCAAAAGTCCTCATTTAGAGCCTCTGCTGTTTGGTGTCTTTTTTGGTGGAAACTGGACCGGAATCAAACTGGACTCACACGTGAAGCCGTTTATTACAATCAGACGATGGGCTTGAGTCTCTCATGAAATAGTATGCAAGCGGAGTGTGGCAGTTCATTATAGTGACCTTTCCAAAGCACTAAAAAAAAAAAAAAAAAGTATGTAGCATCTTTTACCTTCCAAAAGTTAGGGGGAAAACTATTTGAAAAAGTCCTGGAACGTGGGTGATAGTGTATGTTCACATTTGCAGGTTTTGGTTAAAATTATCAAATTAGATTGTAATCTAAAAACAACAGACCCATTATATTTTATAATGGTGTTATGAGTTCTATTTCAAGCACATCACTAGGGCTCAAACTAGACTATAAATGCTCTTGGATTGAGGGAGAGTTTAGTTTTTCCCAGGGCTTCTTTTACACATGTAGGCTGAAAAGCAAGCAGTCCAACAGGGTTAACCTGTTACATGACCCTCAACACCCTGTAATGCAAATGATAAATACAGCAGTGAGCTCCTCTGCAGAGTGATGCCTTACAGCACCTGCTAATTGGTAAATAGTCCATGCTGTGTCCAGTATTCCACTCCCAGTGTCACTGAAGGCAGGAGTAATAGCACACACTTTTGTTTAAATCAACTGCCCCTCACAGAACTTTAATACGCCAAAAAACTCCATTAGTGCGCACTACCACACAGTAAAGGACGACCAAACATCCAGATGCCTTCCAATCAGGGGTTATTTCTTGATTAAAGCCCCTGACAGTATTACAAGTAGTATGATTGTAATATTTATGAAAAAGACAACTCCCTCTTTCCAGTCGGTAGATCGGATAGACTTATTTGGAGGGATGATAGCTGGCATTCAGTATCATGAGTTACATATTTTTAAAAGAGACTTTGCTGCAGATTTCCACCCCCAATTTCTCGAGGTTATAATAATTGAGAATGGTCACGTATCCCTCCTAATCAATCTAAACGTCTTAGACTCATCTCAAAGCCGCACTGAATTGGCTGACCGTAAATGTTTCTATTTTTTTGTCCATGTTCAGGCAGTCTACAACATCTCTTTAAATCTGCTCGATATTTACAACAAGGGTGAGTAAAGTGAGTAAAGAAGCAATATGCTGATATTGCTGCTGTTTCAATAAATGACACACTTCTGTTAATTATTGTTGACATATTAAAGAGAGGAGCAAATCAAGTCACTGGCCGAGCTGAAAGAGTCAAGGGACTCTAGATCTATTTTCTTGCAACACACAATGCCTCCCATACATACTGTATTAAGAAGCTGTCAATCAATTGACTATTCGATAGATTTATAACTGGCTTTGATGATTGGAAAGCTTTAATGGTCAGTCCGGTCAACATAAGTGATCTGACCCCTCACCTGTCTTGGACAAAAAAACTAAAGAAAAAGACCTACAGTGCCCCACGACAGTCATAGCTGTGCTTCAAGATTAAAAATATCTGTGCATGAACCAAGAGGTCAAGAGCACCCTTTCTACACCAAATCAATGTGGACCCCGGACCCCATATCCATGGCAAATTACTCATCTTAAACTGTCCAACAATTTGACAGGAGAGTAGTAGTGCCAAAGGTCGACGGGTCATGTGACCACGTCAGTATATCTGCAGCCCCAAGGAGCAGCCTTCCTGTCGGTATAGGAAAATATTAGCCAATAAAAAAAATAAAAAAAAATCACAGCCAATTGATTCTTTCCTCCAACACAGACAGGGTGAGAGAAAACGCTGGAGGCTAAGTGTTCTGTCTGTCATTTATCTTCGATATGTCAAGTCTGTGTGGTTAAATAGCAACATATCCTTAGACAAACAGAAATAACAGTGCAAATACCAGGATCGAGTTAAGGCTTAATAAACTCATGGAGGTAATCATTTTCCTCTAATCTGATCTCTCCAGGTACAATAAGCTACGGTGCACTCTGGTGTTATTGGAGAAGCCTGGGGAGAGAGATGCATCTAGTGACTCAAAATGATTATATACCAGAGGGTTATCCGCAGTGAGCACTCTTTTATTGATCTACACAGCAACAGATCATTATACTGGCACCCTATAACTCTGGTAATACCTACCAGGTATCCGTTATAAGTGATTATAACCAACAGCAAAAAAATAAAATAAGAAAATAGCACAAGTTTATAATACCTGCACTGCAAAAGCTAAGCAGCCTAATATAATTGGTGAGACTGACATATAAAGACAGACAGTCAGACAGACATGGACAGAAAGACAAATAGACCTGAAAAGACTATATTCATTACACTATGTAACACAATTTTTGTTCCTGGGTAGTAAGTGTTATTTCCTAATTGCTTATGCCTCAAAAGTATAGAAAATGGCTATTATTCCCCACAAACTTTGCTTTTGTGACCAGGACAGTGATATTTCAAAATATCACTATTTCCAATGGGAAAGCGGACAAATTTGTCTTTTAGTTCACATAAAGTCAGAAAAAAAACAACATATGAATCCAAATTAACATGTATTTATTCTAAAGTAATACAAAAATGACTACAAAAGATTTAGAAGTGAGTAGTTTTTTGAGATTTACGATTATACTGTAAATACAGTATAAAGCAGCAGTTAAATTGAATATGCAGCTTCATACTTTTTGATTTCTGCAGGTGATTATAATTTGACTCACACGTACTCTGTATATATTATATCTCAGGTTGAGTTGAAACATTAATATTATATGCTGTTGTGCTCATTAAATACAGCTTTAATATCGCTCCTCTGGACAGTGAATTGTAGCTTCTTCAAAGGAATTCACCACAACCACAAGCCATTAAAATGAAAATAGCCTTCCTGTGCATTCGGCTCTGAAGCCTCATTCCTGGAGTTGTATTAAAGAACCTGGTAATTAGATGATCACAAAATGTACCAGGGGCTCAGCTTTCATTCTGTGGTCCAAATTACAAACCGTCATATTTTTAAAGTCATGCTGACATTCTTCAATCCGTGGGACCTGCCAAAAACAACTAAAGCAAGGCTTGATTTGGCAGCTGATCAAAATCGAGGCCCAGGCAGAGAAACCGAAAAACATTTACACAGCTGGACCCCCGAAATCCAGCCTGTTTTCTAAAGCCCTCTGCAGGACAGTGAGCTGCAGAGTTTCCGAAGGGGTCGAGTGTCCCTGTGGCACCTCCACCCCCTCCCCATCGTGTCTGGGATCAGTGCAAACACTATACACCAGAAACTAGGTGGTCAGAGAGAACAGGGAACAGACTGGTAGCAGAATGTAGGTGTATTTTCTGGTTCAATAACTAGTGTCAATGTAAAACTATACTGAAGCAACACTGGGGTATACAACAGCACAGTAAATTGTAGCACAGCTATTTGTAATCAAGTAACTGTATATTTTCTTCAGTATTAATACAATTAATACAGTCAAAATATTTGTCTACTCAACTGTGGTTGCTTGTAAGAGGTGGTCGCTCTTCAAAGGTCAGCTGTAAAATAGGCACTTTTACGATGTACAAAAAGGCTAGTTTTGTTACTGATGTTCCATGTTCCATTTTTTTTTTTTTAATTAACTTTACATACAGTATACAGTACAGTACTGTATTTAAAATCTCTTGGTGGGTTTATCAACATTTATGACACAAGTGCTTATTTTCTAGACTGTAAACTAAAAAGAAAAAATATACAATCTGTATCAAAAAGACCAAAATGTTCTGGAAAAAATGTGTCTGGTTCCAGTCTACAGTACCTTGACTCCATCGTAACAGGATTCGATTAGGGTTTTTCCAACTCCAAACCTTTAGACAACTTGACGGCATATGGTTCCGTCTTCTAGCTGTAATATTGCTTGAAGTCGTTGTTTCAGGGTAACAAACACTTTGGGGGGGGGGTTCGCTATGTTAACTTTTTTTAGCTTTACACTACAGTACTGTAACTTACAGTCGTGTGCACCTTTCTTCTGGTTCAACAAGTTTACATGTTGCTTAAGTTCTGGTTCAAGTTAACATCTGTGTAAAGCCGTAGTAATGCAGAAAGTGTAACATGCATGTTAACTAAATTTAAATTATTTATATAATATATATATATATAGATATATATATATATAGTATATTATAAGATATATATATATATATATATATCGACCTTTGTAGTTTCTTTAGCAGACTGATAAGCAGAGTGGTTTCTCCTACAGGTTTCTTTCTACAGATGGGAGTAAGAAGATATGGTCGCTAGTCGCAGATGACAGGTGAGCATGCTTCACAGTTAAATTATAGAGGAAAAAATTCCTTGACCTCCGCAAATAGTTGCTGGTGACAGGGGTCCTCTCTTCAGAGGTGGTCGCTAAGGCAGATTTTACTATATATCATGCAAAAAGATTTACACATAAAGTGCATTGTAACTATGCATAATAACATTGCAAGTATGTGTCACTACACATGTATTTAGTAAGTAACTGCTATGTAAATACACAATAAGTAGTAATTACGAATTGTAAAGTGTCACCGATTTTACAGGAAACAAATATTTTCTTAACTATTTTCTGAAATATGTAAAATAAATAAATAAAGCAATGAAGAATAGGAGCTTGTATGCTGCAATAAAACAAAAGAAATGTAGCAACTCAGGACGTTAACATATGCTGGTAAACCAAATTAATTTGCAATCATAATCATAAAGAAAGTATCTCCTAGTTTGGTTTTGGGGGGTATTTAATTTAATTTGCATTTACGTTTATTGTATGATTGATTTATGAGGACTGGTTTGTTGGTCTTTATTTGTTATTACATTCTGAGTTAGTAAATTAGATTTAATTGTTTGAATTGCTAAGGGATTCTAGAAAATTAGTCCAGCCAATCTTATTGCCTCCAGACAACCTTTCTATTGGAATAGGAACAGAATAGTTTGGCAAACTGCAAGGGCTGGCACCCCTGCATGTAATGAAGAAAACTATTAATAATTTCAAAAAAATTCTACAGTGCTGTATATTATTTTATTTACACTCCTTACCAAATTAACTGAAGTTGCACTATTTTCCAGCATTTTAATCAGTCTGTAATATAGGTGTGACTCTTTCACAGGTTACAGTTTCTTGTCACGTGGTTAAAAAAGTTTTTTAAAGGACTGTCGCTAAAAAATAGCTAATGTTTCTTCTGACATGCATTCATTAATACTGGATGATTC
Source organism: Polyodon spathula (assembly GCF_017654505.1). Taxonomy (NCBI): domain Eukaryota; kingdom Metazoa; phylum Chordata; class Actinopteri; order Acipenseriformes; family Polyodontidae; genus Polyodon; species Polyodon spathula. The sequence continues at coordinate 15,835,815 of NC_054558.1, read as the reverse complement.
ATGATAATACAGAAAAATAAATAAATAATACAAACCATTGAATGGAGTGCAGTCATTGGTCTGGGACATTGTCTAGAATGTCAGGAGTGATATTTGCAATTGCACAATGGTTCTGGCCTACTTACTTCAGGACAGGGGGGCCCACAAGAATCTAAGGGCATCAAGTCTGGGGGCCTCTTCTCTGCAACCTATCCAATGGTTTGGGTTTTCTAGGTAGGTGTCAAAACACACCTTGTGTAATAATATATATTTTTTCTTTCCTATGTTTCTAAATCAACCTTCACAGTAAAAGTACCTATCCTTGTTACAATTTAGTTTCAGTCACAAGGGGCAAGATAGCAGATTTGCTAGAAGCCAAATTAAACAGACGAGTCAGGTTTCACGAGGAGCAGTCTCAAAAACTATGAGTCTATGCCCAATTATTTTACAGCAGATGATTACTGCAATGTTTGTTTTAGTAACACAGTGTCCCGTGGTTAAGGTCCAGGGCTTGTAACTAGAAGGTCACAAGTTCAAATCCAGTGGATGAAATGTTAAATCAATGACCTATTGTAGTATGTGACTCTGCATTTAATGCACAGTTCTGCCTCTGTAAAGCACTTTGTCATAGTGGTCCACTATGAAAGGCTCCATATATTATAAGCAGTAGTATTATACATTTTACACTGTGTTGCTCCGGTCTTTCTGCTTTACTGTGGTCTGTTAACCTATTATTCCACCATCAAATGGTAAAAAGAAAACAAAACACACAGTGGTAATTCAAAGTAGTCGGGTGTTGCCTGTTTTTTGCTATCTTGTTTTTCTGAAGGGAGTCTGTTTTTCTTGCAGCAGGTCCTAAGGGAGAAAGGCAAGCCAGCTGTTATCAGGTTTAGGGTTATTCCAACTCTACCCGTGTGTTCAATTTCAGTAGCATACTGTAGTGCTATTTTAATAGGAGTTAGCAGAAAATATGTGGGGAAACAGTTGGCATATTAATATATCAGTTTAATTGTTTGCTGTGTATTAAATCTGCTGTGGTGTTTAATGTTCAAAAGGGATTTCAGCTCCCATGGGCCAGACAATGACAATGGGCCCCTCAAAGCAAAACATTTTATAATCTTTTGTTTTTTTTTTGTAACACTTTCAGAATGATTATTTTCCTGCACTTTGTTTGTTATAAACATGCTCCCACACTATTCTACCCGAAAGTGTAAATCCATTGCTAATGTCTCTCTTTTATTCTGTCTTTGTCTTTCTTATTTAGGAACATGCACTGCACAGTTTAACCAATCTCAAAGAAAGCCTGGAGTGCTTACAAAAAGTACTTGCACACACACACACACACACACACACACACACACACACACACACACACACACACACACACACACACACACACACACACACACCACACACACACACACACACACACACACATACTAAAAACTCTAAAAAGCCTAGATCAAATTTCCAAAAGCTTTATAAATACTCAAAGTAATACAGTTATATTTGTCTAGTTTAATGGGACACCACCTTTGACGAATTTTACTGGAACCCAAAAGCCTACACTAAAACAACTAAGCTGAGAAAACAACACAACAATTAACTACACTATACATGGGCTACATATATTTTTTTGATAGGTTGTACACTGTTACAGCCCTTTGCATCAGAGGCACATTATCTTAGCCGAGGCGCTGTAATATTTTGATTGTTAAAACAAGTGAAACTGTTGACCTGGCTAGCATTTTAATTTCTTCTTATGAGCTAGTCATCAATTTATAATACATTTTTGCCCACACACATGGGATAATTAGTGTGTTGCAATTAATAAACAATTTGTTTTTCATTTGTGGCTGTGCAATATACTAACTGCATATTGTAATCTTTATGGATAGAAAGTAAGTATCCTTATAATAGTTTACCATAGTAAAAGCACAGTGAGGAAAACATTGGAAAGTATTGAAAAGTACAAAGAGGTACAGTATGGTAAAGCAAAATAATAATTAAAAAAAAAAAAACACAGCAAAAAATGGTAAACCATTGGAAAAGCTCCAAATTAACTGTGCACATGTACCATGTAAGTAAGCAACTAACCACTCCATCTCAGCTCTTAGCAGTCAGCTACTAAGTACAATGCAGTAGCATATGTAATATATAGGAATCCGTGACCTTTATACTGTAGGTCTTTATTCCAGAAACTATGAATAAACTATTGTGATGGTTTAGGGTTAGGGTAGAACTGTATCTTTCAGGAACACATACATCTCTAGTTCCTACAAGAACAGAATGAAGAAAGCATGCTGGTGGTACTTGCTAAATTAAATAAGTTTGACCTGCCAAACCAATGCCATGTTACAGCACTGACGAGACGATACCCAGACCTCACTTGTATATGAGTTTCTGGGGGGAAGCATAAATAGTTTAATAGTTTGAGGTCTACCTCGTGTTATTGTTTGGCCTAAGTAGTTTTCTCATGCCAAACCAAGGGCAGAATATTGGAATCCACTTGTCCAAGACTACCCATACAGTTACATAAATGGGTATGTGTGTCTTTTTGTTTTACTATCAAAGTATTACGGCGCCATGTTTAGTACAAAGACAGCACTTTTCTGTGTCCCTGTTTATTTCTCCTTCTTTAAATATGTTCCTTTCTTTGAAACAAAATATTTTAAAACGTAAAAGGGTAAACACTTGGTTCTTTGTTTAGTTTTTGAAAAAGCCTGCAGTTTAGCTTTAAAATCGTTTCAATATAAGAAAAAAAAAGGTTTAAATAACAAGCATGTAAATATAAAGTGTACAGTATATACAGAGATCAGTGTAGCTTTGTCAGTGAGTTCATCCTTGCAGTTGTGAACCACTATTACTGTTTCTAACACTTACTCCATAGTATACACTTTTGGGTCAGCTAAAAATGACCCTACATGTCTTTATTTGGATTTTATAATAACAATAATACCTCAAGGTATTTATCTAACAAGCTAAATAATACCAGTGAATACCTTGAATCAAACAAATCTGTAACTAGCAGACTGGATCTGGCCCACCTTTGCTTGGGTATACTTTATACCACGAATGTATTTATGAATACAGTTGCAACACATTGAGATTGTATTTATCTTCAGGCTGCAATGCAAACTGTGGCAGTTGCCACAACTAAGTGGGCCCTGTCTATATACCTAATGCCCCAACCAGATATAGTCTAGTCAGTCAGATTCCTAAAAATAACCCCATTGGATTGATACACAGTTATTAACCCATGGTGTGCCAACTAACACTGCACCATCCCTACAGACCCAAGGAGAACTGCCAAACACCAACCTCCCACTCATTGCCATCTGTGCCATATTACAATAGCTTCTTAACATGGCAAACACCTGGTTTAGCTTTACCTTTATGCATAGTGGGAAAAATAATGTCTGAAACTGCATTTGTTTCATCTAAATTTTCCCAGTTGAAAGCTGCATGGAATTTCAGATAACATTGTACAATTCCGTACAGCTCTTTAAATGAGTAAATGCAAGCTTTGTTATTTTCTTTTAATGGATAAACATTAGCAGAGCTCATATCAGATTCTTGCTTTGGAGAATGGAACATTTTATCCCGCTGGTCCAAGTCCAAATAAAAGGCCTAGCGAGGGGACTGGGACAAAATGGGGCACTCCTCTCCCAGTCAGTTCATGAACAGATGTCAGCACAGACCAGATGAGAGAGAAGGACTGTCAGAAGGTAAAACTGGACTTGACTAGAACTCAGGATTGAATTCACACACACACACACACACATATATATATATATATATATATATATATATACAAAAATCTGGTTTCAGTTAAACGTTCTCTTTTTTTTCCTTCTTGGATTCAGTTGGTTTCCATGACAGTAGGCACTAACTTTCAAAGAGTATAAACATATATTTTGAACGGGGCATAATAGCTTTCTTGTGTGCAGCAAATCATCCTGCCCAATTTTGTTCTGGAATATAATAGCACTTTAAAGACTTCGTACAGGTTCTAAATGATGTCATTGGGGGAGAGTGGTGCAGAGTTACAAAAAGGTCTGGATCAGTCATACTCTTTTTTTTCATTTATTTTTTTTACATTTCACACACCACCCTGTGTTCCAGGCAGGAAGTTTTTAATATTTCACAGGGGCCATTTTAACGGTTTTAGCCTAATAATTTGTAATGCATATATTAATTGTTGATAATGGCTGTAAACCATAATGTAATGGATAGCAGTTGTCATAGAAACTGTTTGACGTGTTCTGGATTGCAGGTGTGGAAAGAAAAATATCAAATTAATGCAAGTATATTTAATTGAAACTTTAGAAAAAAAGTTTTTCAAGTTTCAATACGCATACTGTATGGAATCCATTTCAGAGTATATTTTATAGATAATAAACAGAAAAAAGTATTGTAGACACAGGGAAAGCTGCAGTGTCTCACAATCATGCTCAATTTTACAGTAAAAATGAGTGTCATTTGTTCTCTCCCTTTTTCCCATAATTGTACAAAGCATACTGCACTTGAATTCTTCTTTTGTGAGTAAAAATAGCTTTTGCTAGAGGTGGTTATATATGTAATTGGCATCTAATAATAATAATAATAATAATAATAATAATAATAATAATAATAATAATAATAATAACTTAAATATTATTATAGCACCTTTCAGACCTAGGTGTCTCAAGGTGCTGTACAAAACAAAACAATCAAACACAAATCAACATTACAAAACACAATGAATAACAATTAATCAGTTAAAAATTCTATAGATACATAAATAAATAAAACACAATACAATAGGTACATATAGAGATAAAATCGATCATCATAAAAGTACAGTATATTACAATAAACAGTGCAGCCTGCAGTAGAGTGAAAGAGTTAAATAAAAAATACAGTGGAGAATAAGCACGTCTTAAGGATATTTTTTAATTTGGCTACTGTTGTGGATTCTCTAATGAAAGTTGGTAGTGAGCTCCAATGAAAAGGAGCAACTCAGCTAAAACGATGCCCTCCGAGCGGAACACGTTTTGGAACCATACGTTTTAACAATCCAGAGTTACAGGATCTGCTTCCCAGGGATGCAAGGGCTAAGAAGGTCCATTATATAACTAGGACCCTGCCCGTGCAAAGCCTTGAAGGTCAACAATAATATTTTAAAGGAAAAACGGGACTGGATAGGAAACCAATGCAAACGCTTAAGGTCCGGAGCAATGTATTCTGTCCTCTTGGTACCGGTATGAACCCTTGCTGCCGTATACGATAACAAGGTAAACTACAACAAAAAATAAACTATTCAAATAGTTTGACACACATTACAGAGCTGACGTTTCAACATGGAAGTGTAAGGTACTGTAACAATTAGAATGTAGAAAAGATGCATATTGTTTAAAATCCCTCCATATTTACAACAACCAAAGTGACTAAAATAGTCGTAATGATGAGCTACTCATTTCAGAATAATTGCATGTGGAATATCGCAGCCGTATACATGTTAAGGAATGTAAGTGTCCATCTTGGGTGCAGTTTCATCTGCAGTTTCAAATCCATCAATTTGTAAAGTAAAATCATCAAACTAGATACACTGTTATTAAAATCACCCTGCATTTTCAGCCAGTGCCATGAGTAATGCTCAGCTGTCGCTAGGGTTCTACAAATCAAAATACTGTGCAGCTCATTTAATTGTCTGGAATGTATTTTGGTCAGTTGAACTTTTTTGTAATGGTCTGCACCTATCATGAGTCCCCCATAATTAATGTAGATATGCATTATATTATAGATATGCAGTGCAAGATATGATTTTTCTTTCTTGTTGGAACTCCACTTGCACTTGCACATGCTGTGCCATCCTGCTTTATTTAAACTTTAGGATCAGATGAACTAAATATTCATTCTGAAAGGGAAACTCCAGCAATGTTATTTGTGGTAGATAGAATGTTCCTTTAAGACTAACCATTTAACCCTTTCACAGTACTGAGGGTATGGAATGGGTTACTTTGTCAAGATGTTGATGCTGAATCACTGGGATCCTTTATGAGATTAGTATACATGGGCCGAATGGCCTCCTCTTGTTCGTAAATATTTTTATATTGTTACATCAGCCCCCTATTAATACTACATAAATAATGCATGTTTGAAAACTGAATGAAATGAATGGCAAGCATTATTTAGGTAGTATGGAAAAGGTATATTGCCCTATTCACACTTCCTTCAACCAACATGGCACCATCCTGATATTTGCATTCCTTGTTGTGACTTCTTAAATATAGGGTTTTGGAAATGTTACAACTTCATGCTTTATAATGTTGAAGACCAAGAGAAAGGTAATGTTTTGATGCATGTTGTCTGGATGTGTTGATGAGATCTGACTGGAAAAGCACTCTACCTGGCCAGAAATTAAGGCACTGGGGATTTCAATCCAGGTTTAATAGGTCTAATTAAGTGATTAAGTACTGTAGGACCTGGCCAGAGGATTAATTGGTTCAATTTTAAAACTAAGGACTTAGTTGGAAGAAAGACAAGTATGCGAAAGTGCCAAGGTTGCCTTCCCTGATGCATATTTTGTATTAAGTTATTATAAATTACACATCTCTTGGCTCCAGTGTATCTGATTGGTCTCAACATTTCATGTAAGTATGCCCCTGCCTTCCACGAGCCACTTGTCCAATTGTGATGAATGTTATTGAGTGTATAATAGTAAGGTGGTATGTGGAGCCTACCTGCCTGCCTGCCTGCCTGCCTGCCTGCCTGCCTGTCTGTCTGTCTGTCTGTCTGTCTGTCTGCCTGCCTGCCTGCCTGCCTGCCTGCCTGTCTGTCTGTCTGTCTGTCTGCCTGCTTGCCTGCCTGTCTGTCTGTCTGTCATGTTACTGATCACTCTAACTTTGTATATGAACCTGTACCACACGTAAGACCCCGTGTGTGGTCAGGTGGGGTCCCAATACCGAAAACAGCGAATGGAAGTTTGTATAAATTTCAGTAAAATCACGACAACATTTTTAGATGCTTCTACTTTGTTTAGATCCTGCTGAATAGATTTCCAGTTTCTTTAAAGTGTATATCTTTTTTTTTGTGACAGAAGAAAACAATGAACGCGAGCATATCGTGCTACCTAGTTTTGTTTTGAATCAATAATTATTGAGTCAAGTCTCTAAGGCTGATGTTGATTTGTGGTTTCAAAACAGCCCCTTAGAGCTTTTTCCACCTGCAGCATGATTTCCCTGTTCTCTGGTGATATTCAGTCATATTTCTCAGAGGGTAGTATACATGTGAATTCAATTAATAGCTTATTGGATGTTAACATAAGAGTCCAGCAATTTTATTACCTCAGTCCTACTGAGTTTTATGAATTTCCATGATAGAAGAACATATAATAATAAAAAACAGAATCTAACACTTACTCAAATCAGTTTCCTTCTTGTTAGTGGTGATGGGGAGGGGGGTCTTGCAATTCTTTTTGGTCCTTATAACTTATAAAATAATAAAATTCATAGCAAAAGTTTCAGTATTGTAGGGTTAAGAATCCATCCGCATTTATATTTTTCACATCAGATGGGGTTTTACTATTTATTAAATTGTAACATTTAAAAACCCTATATTAGAAAAAAAAAGCAAATTAAAAACCATGTTGCAATTTAAAATTAAACCAGTGCATGCATGCAATCCTCATAACAGCACAATAATAGCTCAGTGGCTGCAAGGTCAAAGATATTTAAAATTGAGAGTTTATCAAATTATACCCAAAAGCAAAAGCAACATTTCTAGGAGGATAGGAGTGTATGATAAAATGTTGGTGAAAATCCAGGGTATTGTTGTCACCACGTAGCGTGTGACAGACAAACAGGCTGACAGATAGACATGGAGACCAATGGAAACAATGTGCGCTAATAAAAAAGCAGAGTGTACAACTAGTTTTATATACAGCAAAAAGAAAATAATTTTGCACTTTCCCTAGTGTCTCTCTTAAGATGATGTGAATGATTTGCTTGGGGTTATGCTTTAGAACACACTTGTATTACATCTGATATAAAATTATTCACCATGCACCCTTTAATCCGGCAACCATGCACAACCCTAGACCTCCATATCTGTTGTCTGGTCCATCACATGCTGCATTTGACAGTGTTGTGAAAAATACCATGCAAACCTTTACACCTCTCTCACTTTCTCTTCTTCTGCCTGACAAGAGGCTTCTTTAAAGAGAATCTTGAAGTGTAATACAGAATCCTTAGGCAATAACACACAGTGGAAGGGAATGGAGAAATATAAAATAAAGTGAAAGCCAAGGCTTGCTGCTGCTCATTTCTATTCTGGGCCTCCTGCACTGTACAGCCACCACATCCTCCAAGGAGGGCAAATCAAACTGTTTTCATTCAGCTGCTGTATTCCCTGGGTGCTCTCTGTCCCCACTTCACTGCTGCCAGATCTTAGCCAATTAAAATACATGATCTAACCTTGGGTTATGATGACACCCCCTCCCCCTATTTTAGAGCCACTGCCAGGTACAGCACCAGACTTGAAAGCCTTTCCCTGAAGATCATAACCGTCTCACCTTCTTCCAGCTGCCAGGCAACAAGGTTCAAACTGTTGAAGTCCTCTTTCAGAGTTTGAGGCAGAATAACCTTTGAGGTTGTTCCAGGCCAAATACTAAATGATTAATTCACAGAAGCATGAAAGGTTTTGGACTCATGGAAGTTTTTAGATGCTGTATCCCAGATCTTCCAATGCAGGTACTGCAACATGTTCCATGGAATAACAGTCAACAGTTGAAAATTATTTTGTTGGTGCTCTGGTTATGCCTTTTGTGAAGACATGCAAGTGGAAATAAATCACTTTTTAAGAGCACTTTTAGTTCTCAATGAGACGTAGTGTACCGGTACAGCAAATGTTGCAGAATAAAAAGTAAGTAATGCACAGTAGCTTAAAGGAAAATTAGCAGTTGAGATCCACCTCAGCCAATTTTACTTTCGCTAGCCTGTGGAAGTGCAAAAGAGACTCTCTGTGGGCCCCAATCCAAGATCACCAATTCAACGCAACCAGGATTTGCAACAAACTTCGCATGGCAGTGCCTTTACAAGAAAGGCCACTGAAGAACCAGGACCCCCACTTTAAAAAAAAAAAAAACATGAAAATGCAGTTTATGACATTATGTTATTGTAATAGGAGTTAGGTCTTCACCTTTCTGACACTGGTAAAGACCTGCCAACGCACTGAAGCAACAACAATTAGGACCTCCTGAAAGATAACCTCCCTTTGCTGCACAAACGCGGTGAGATCCTTTTGCACAGGGAGTAAATGTATTGTGTTGTTGCAGTATAAGTTGTTATGCTAATGAAAGGAACAGAAATGCTTATTAAATCCTTGGTTAATACCACTTTAACATGTTCTTGTTTTGACTGGGTACCATGAATACTGCTTGGATATTTTGACACATTAAACCTCACTTCTATTCTTAATTTGTAAGTAACTTGGTCTCACAAGACAAGATAGCTCAGCATAATTTGTACAGTAGTTGCAATGATGGTTTAAAACTACATATTTACTGCTCACAGTGTGCATTGCCATTAATGCATTGAATAAAATACACTACATATCAAATCACAAACAGGAATTAAACAGATCATGTGAAAAGAAGTAGATAGTTTTGCAGGCTAATCTGCAGAGTGCAGCAGAGCAATGGTTGTATTTTTTATTAAGAGAGACAAGTTTGCATTCCTTGTCTAAATAGTCTTAAAAATTCAATGTCTGGGTTAGATCAGATGTGATACGATCAAAAACCAAGCTGGAGTGCTTAATAAAAGCTCAGTGACTAGACCCCAGAAGATCTAATTTTGTATATGGGAGATTTACAGGGAGATTCAGTGGAACTGCTTTTTGTTTTTTGTCTTTTTTAACTGGATAACCACAGGGGGTCTAACATTTTCCAACACACTGCCTCCCAACTTTAAGCAGCACTACTTAAGCATTTTTAGTTCCCCAACCTCATAAGCAATCACCTGTGACTTGGTTGTTTGTGATAGGAGAAGAAAATTGTGTCACAGTCACACTCAAAACCAACATGGAGCACGTATGCTCTGGACATGAAAGAATCAACACATGTTTAAAGGTGTGTTTGATAAAAAATTTTTAAAAAAATGACGATGTGAAGGTGTTGAAGTGCAGCACTGTATGTGTTGTCTGGTGTTGATGGGTGGTGCAAAGAGAGTGTGGTGGAACAGGGATACACAGGCAGACTGCAACATGACAAATGATGTTTCCAGGCAACACACAAATCATTATTTCATATTATTTTATTCAGTCAGATGCCACAAATATGACTTCTCCAAACCTTATAAGAGGAGACAGAAACATATAGGTTGCTTGTTATAGTACAATACAGTGGAACGTCGCCTATCCGACCACTGCATAACCACCCTGATCAATTAACCACCTCGCTAAACAAATAAATAAATGAATAAATAGATATTAAAAGTAGGCTACGAGAGTAATGGCGTTGGCAGCAAATGCAGCTTCCGTGATGGAAACAGAAAGAAAGCGTTACAGCAATCAGACTTTTGGTGCATTCCCCTTTAAGAGAGGCGGGCTGTGTGTGTGTGTGTGTCAGTCAGCTGCATGTAGCAGTGATGTTTCAATACACCAGTCGAGTTTACTTTTTGTGCAATGTGTTTATATGATGGAGCTCACAGTTGCAGATGTAAGCAGCCTGTTGTAGCTTTTAAATGCATTTGAATTAAACAAAGCAAGCTTCATAAACGCAATGCTTACTGACTGTTTGTTTAAAATAGCCGAAGCCGTATTCAAACCGAGCTGCTTATTGGCTGTTGGCAATATCAAGAAAGAAAGCTGAGAGACAGAGATATTAAGAAAGCAGAACCAGGGATGCAGGGACTTCTAGAGTTAAGAAAGAAATCACCGGTTGCAGGTTACTGTACATTTACCCAGTTACACATTTTTAAAGCTTTGCATGGAGATGGCTTATAGAAAACTGAACAGCAACACTGTGTATTTGTAGCCTAATTAATCTCATTTACTTTTGCTCACTTTTAAAGCAAAAAATGTCCTTGTTTAAAGCAGTTTGCGTGTTGTTTTTGTTCACTAACCTATTTAGGGGTGTGAAAATGCTTTTCCTATAGATGTTTGCAAATCCGACTTTTTCACATATCCGCCTATACCCCAGTCCACAGGGGGTCGGATATGCGACTTCTTACTGTACAATAAAAATAAACAGCAAAACTAAATGCTGCTTTAAAGCAGCAATGGGCAATAAATGGGTTAAACATGATAAACATTCATGGGTATGACTTTCATTTCATCATTTACCTGGGCTGGATTAAACCAGCAGCCGTGGACGGGAAAAGGATTACTCTCCTATAGCTGACTAACTAAGCCACCCAGTCAATGCATACTGCATTCTTAACACACGAGTCCTGGCTGTCTTGTTTTAAGCTAGCTGGCATTCTAATCGTCCTAGGGCTCTAATAGGTGTAATAGCTTTTATGTGTTACACAGACATTAATGAAGTAACAGTGCGTTTAGCTCCAAATCATGCGGAATGAGGGTGCTGTGTTCACACTGGCATAAATAACTGCTCAATTAGAGAGCAGATTTAAAGATGAAGTGCATTGATTCTATAACCCAATTAATTCACATTAGTGAGAAAAGAAAGATGCTCAGTTTGTAGAGATTAGGTAAAAGCAGTGCCGAGAATGTGCCCATCAGAAAAATGCCTCTTTAACTACAGGAATGAAAAATCCACTTAAACTGTAATCACATTTACAGTGTTGGTTTTGTGAAAGTGAAACAGTTGTGATCAGACACATGGCAAGCATGTAAAGATCTAAAGGTATCAAATGTTGCAGCTAAAAAAATAGTTGCATAACCCCGCCGTGCCCTTCTGTTTGCTACTTTGGTCTCAAAATTGTTAAATCAAACATATATTTTAATTTGAAAACAAGATATCTGGTACAACACGGAAAAATGTTGCAGAATTGGGTTATTTTCCATGTGTTTTACCCTCTTCTTGCTCCTGTCATACCACAGGTGTGAAACACCCCCATGGTGCATCACCAGGAAATCAGGTATCGAAGCACTACGCACGGCTGACAGTGCTGTTCTTTCTGTGTAGGGCTGCAACTCCATAAATAACTATGCCATTATCGTAACTGAGATTGTGTTCGCACTAGTTTATATTAATTAAGAAGATGCACCATGGTCTTACAAGTAATAGAATAACATGATGCAGGAATTCACAAACCTAGTAGATCAGTTATATTGTACCCAATTTGATTTCTAGGTGGGCCAGATAGAAATGATATACTGCAGGATGAAACGCATTAGCTTAATAATCAGTGCTGTGGATTATTCTACCATAAGGTAAAGTATTTGAAAGAGAATACTGTATAACTGCTTTTGTGAAGACACTCAACTCTTCTGTGTGAGATGCTGGAAGTGCTAGGTACTGAGTTATACCCAGTCTCTGACTGAAGATTAAGTTCCTTCTTTCTGTGATCTATACATATACAGACAAAGCTCTTTTTAAATATCTCTAACTTGAATAGCTACTAAATGAACAGAGTTTTGTATATTGCAAACCATAAGAGAAATTGTCTTTCGTTGCTAGAATTATATTTAGTCTAGGTGTAATTTTGAGTTTCTTGCTAACTAAGAAAAAGGTCTAAAGTAGAGAGGGTCCAATTTTAGTCATTGCAATTATCCTTTGGGGGACTGAAAAAAAAAAAACTATGATCGTCAAAAATAAGTAATAGTCGACATTAAAAAAGTAAATAAACTAAATCGATATATTACATTTATATATATATATATATATATATATATATATATATATATATATATATATATATATATATATATATATATATATATGTGTGTGTGTGTGTGTGTGTGTGTGTGTGTGCAGCATGAAGCACTGTTACAAATGTTAAGAAAGACACAGATGATATAATGAATGAGCCAATAACAAGCTGAGATGCAAGGATTGACAAATAAAAATCAAGGTTGCTTATTGAGGTGGTAACATTAAAATCCTTGGTAAACATCTATAGTTAATTAAAAAAATGTTTGTTTTTAAATAAATATCCCTGGTGAATGTACTGTTAATGCAATTCTTGGTGATTCACTTTTTGTTTCCTTTGCAGCAGAGGGTAAAGTAAAAATTCCATAATCAATGCAGAAGATATCATATTTGACTCATTCCATAATTGCGGAGGATTTAAGGCTAGAGAAATGATTTGAAACCGTATTCTTCATTCTGTATTATAAAGGATCTTAAAATATTTGTTAACGTCTTATCTTTTCAGACACACAAAATATAGATTATTGTTTTTTTGCTTTTTATTAACAAAATGTAGATTTTAAGGTCAGTTCTGTCATTGGTGTTGCTGCCCACTCCAATGCATGTATGTAGATATATATTGTTGTTTGCAATGTATTCTTTGGGCAATTGTTTTATGAGTGTCACTTTAAAGAATTCATTACAAAAAAAATAAAATAAAATGTTTTTCTACATTATAGTGTGTATATGTGCTTGTCCTCCAGTGACCTTCTACCCCAGGAAGTAGTTCATTGTAGTGCTAGTTCAGTTGTTATGATATAATTTGAGTAATTTGAGTTAAGTAACACCAATGTATATATATATATATATACACACACACACGCACGCACTCACGCACGCACACACACACACACATATGTTACAGAAAAATGTCCAAAAGTGTCCAAAATTAGATAGTACCAATAGGACCATAACTACTTGCAGTAGCCTACATTATCTTTTTGTAAGGGATATATCAAAACAGTCCTAAACTGAAAGTACGAGTGCTCTGGATGATTAAATTTATGCAAAATTAACAATGAATGATTTATTTATTTATTTTTAAGAGTCTACTAAGTAAAGCAAACATATGAGAGTACTGCCTAATGTTTAAAAGTAGTCCAAATGTTGTCCAAGGCTTAAGTGATCAATCCAGTTCACATCACCTATGAGACACAGACATTTGCATATCCTAGTGTGCTTATATGAGGGGGAAAAATGTAAACTGACAAGAATTACATTATCAAGATACACACATTGACGTCCTTTAATTGTTTTCATATTGAAAACTCTTTTGCACCATTTTAATAGTCGACACTGTTAGCCACCACAATTGCAGAATGACCCATTTACTGTATTATTAATGTTATCATCCTTTGCATAAATATACTGAGGCAATTTGCAGATTACTAGTTAAGTGCGGTTTTAATGCTTGCTGCACACTTTGCCTTTCATTCCTACAGTTGATATTGACAACTGTATCGTTCCTGCATGAATAATGACATCCATTTGAACTCAAATAGGGAGGACCTGTCAGTGAAGAAACACACATATTGTTGGTTGATTTAAAGTGCTTTTAGAGCCCAAACTGTTTTTACATCTCTTTAACCAAACCTAATGTCTATGAGCTTAGCAGTCCCAGAACCATTGTAAAAATAAATAGCTCTATAAAAGAAACGATTCAGAACAATTCAGATTGCTTTATTCCTCCTGTGCTCATGTGTTGTGTTTAATTAAAATCATACAAATGCCTGAATTTGTATTAAAATGTCAGAAGTAAAGTTTTTTTTTTTCTAAATACTGTACATGTTTTTTTAGTATTACACTGGGACAATTTTTTTAACAATTGAAAAATATCGGAGCTATATATTTCAATATCTGATTAAACGATTGCATTCAAATGAAATCCAGTGCTGTGGATTTCATTGGTTGCTTAGTAACATTTAAACAATATATTAAGTACTTATATGTCTAATTCACCTTTGAATTGTATATTTTAATTAAAAACCCTTTCTTGAGTTTCAAATGTTCCTTTTTAATTATATATCAAGGTGCAAGCTTAGCAATATCAAACCAGCGATTAGACGTGATTATGAAATGACAAGATATTTATAACTAAGATCACAAACAGATACAGATTTTAAAATGTTATTGTTATAACAAAAGTAATTACCATTTATATACATATGCTACTGGCAGAATATTATTAATAGTATTTTTTTATCATTACAACGATAACACCAGAACAGATTTGCTAAGACAACATTTTTAAACTTCATGAAAAAGTTACTGTAAAAAACATTCATTACTAATGCATTTTCTATAAAACATATTATTATTATTATTATTATTATTATTATTATTATTATTATTATTATTAGTAGTAGTAGTCGTAGTAGTAGTATGATTAATAAATTGGTATTAACATATAATGACACATGCAGCTATGTCAGTATCTTTACTGACACAGGGTACTATTGCACACTGAAACAAAGTGACTAACACGCACTGGTAGATGTATCATTTTCATAACCTTGAGCCCTTTATTAATTCTTTTAACTGGTAGGTATTAGATGAGTTGAATATACCCTAGATATACAACAATGTATGTAACGCAGAATAAGTATTTTTGTGATGTTGATCATGCCATGCTCTATTTGCAGTCATTGAGTTAACCTTTAGGTGTTTTGAATTTGTGTGAATATATTAAAAAGACAGACAGAAAGATAAATATAAAGATTTAATACAAGGCAAACAACAAAAGTGGAAAATGTACTGTTTTTTTGACAAATGGCAGAAAACGCAATGTTTTGAACAGCTTCCACAAAATAGCTTTCTTTTAAACATCCAGAGCCTTGAAAATAGTTGTTTAATGTGTAAGATATTATTGAATCCCTTCTTGCCCACTGCATTATCTATAGCTTACCCTGCTCCACTGTCTGCAAATGCTTGCTTCTGCACAAACAGGATACAAAACATCCAAAGTGTCTATAAATACATTATTATTTGTCCCCCAGAGTAAACTTAATGCATTGCAGTTACCAATCTCATAATATTTGATATTTCCTGTAATCTTTTAAAAATGTTTTTCAGTGTTAAGTGGAGTTAAATGTTTAGTTTTTTCATCATTAAAATAATATAACAGAAACAAAGGAAGGCTGACACATCTTCACAGTGGGGATGTTTGGTTTGTTGCTGCCTTGCTTGCTTCCTTGTTCCAAAGCAAGATGGCTGAAACCTATAGCTCTGGAATGAAAGAGAGAGAGAGAGAGAGAGAGAGAGAGAGAGAGAGAGAGAGAGAGAGAGAGAGAGAGAGAGAGAGAGAGAGAGAGAGAGAGAACAGGGCTGCAGCTCTGAAGGGTGATTAGTATTCATGCTGCACCCAGCTCCAGAGAGGATTAATAGACTCTGATGCCTAATATCCTGGAGAACAATTAATTTGCCCACAGTTTTGTCATGGTTGAAAGTCAAATGCTGGAACAGATCGATGCACGGAGCCGCAAGTCCAATCGCTGCAACCTTCTGCCTGGGCTGAATTTTAATTTCATCATCATTTCCTTACCATCCTCAGCAAGGCGAGTCCTAATAGACCTCAAAGGGTCTTTTACATTATAGTTAGGCCTCTTAGTGAACAAAAAAAAAACATTATTGTGTGTGAAAACTAGTGAGATGACAGTATGCTGTTTGGTGAGCTAGGTTACAGTTCATCAAGTGACCATATATCCACCAAATACTATACATTGCATGCTTAGTCCTGCACCTTATACACATTCTTACCAGGTAATGAGCAAACTGATAGGAAACGCACAGTGTGTAAATGGACTGAACCTCACATCACAGATTAATTTGTTATGTAAATGTCATCACTGACATGTATTCTGCAATATGGAAAAGATGCAAGATCTGACCCAATCTCAAACAATGCAAACACATTGCAGATCCAGTCAGTGCTGTCCAGGCAGCCTAAGGTGGACTTACACCCTGTTGACAGTATTATGGAAGGTGTTTATCATTTCTATAACCTCTGTATATGCATGTCTGGTATCCACTTCATGCAAATTTATGTGTATGCAACCTGACTGAGACTATTGCCCAGTGGTGTAAGGATGTGAGGGCAATAATTAAATCCATTTTTGCTCCTATGATGAGGTTGTAACCAATCACAGGACATAGTTCCCAAGGATATATATTTATATATTCACACTAATGATGTTATCAGAGGTCACATGTTATTCTTCAAGTGTTATATGTGTTCTTACCCAGCATCTAGTACCTGTAACCATTTTATTTAAAGGAGTGCTCTGGAATCCGTTTTGAAGCCCTTTATGCTGTTCTGTCATGCTTTGTTTGCTTTTTAAGGATCTGTGAAGTACAGAAAAATATTTTAACTTTTGAAATGATTGGGTGCCAAGAGCCAATTGATCTTTAGCTTATGAAAATGTGCTAACAAGAGGTTTAAAAATGTTAAATCAGCACTCATTCTTATGAGATTTCCAACTGATTACCTGCAATACTGTAACAGTACAGATATTGCTCTACTTTGCTTTATCTGTTATGGGATGTGGAGGGGGTGGGGGGAGGTGGGTTTTGCACTGCTATAGTTTGTCCAAAAGACACAGTCTTTCTTTGTAGCCTTTAAAAATGAATGTGGCATGTATTTCAATATGTAAAAAGGGTTGGAAAAATAATAATTATTATTATTATTTCTGAACAGAAGCTAAGTGGCTCTTGTGATTACGTAAAAATGTCTTACAAGGTAACGGCTTTTTCTCCTTGCATACTTCTTTTCAAATAATACCCTATATACGGTAGTTATTCATTTAAGAGACTGCCTGTCCTGAACCTGAAGACAATTCCTTGCAGCACGCTTTGTCATTTATCCAAAGCTGGTTGGATTCTCACTGGGGTCTGCAAGGAGGTTAAGAGTTGTTTCAAATATACAGCAGTTATGCAATCACATTTTAATATTGAAAACAAGCCCAAACACTGCAGAAATGGCAGGAAACTGGGGCAATAATAATAAATCAATGTCAACAAAGGTCAAGTGCAGAGCATGTAGCAGTAAGTTACAGGATATCTTAACACTTTGCAGTTGGACAGTTTCCTGAAAGTCATGTCTAGAGAGACCAGTATGTTAGTACTGGAACCGTCGTTGTTGATTCTTGAGTTTTAAAGGTTAAATAATTGGCTTTGTGATATAATGGGGCTTACCTTGTTTCTAAAAGTGATTTCTAGTTCTGGTCTTATCTCCACTTATCTGCCATACATACTTTTCTGTAAGGGATAGGGATAAAAACTTGGAAATGATTAGGGGTGCATGGTATCTAAAGGTGTGTAAAATGGCCACTGTAATGTATTCAGATATGTATAGGTCATGGTGTGTGCTACTGTCATTGCTTATTTATTATTATTATTATTATTATTATTATTATTATTATTATTATTATTATTTTTGCTGAAGTTATAGTGGTGGCAGGAGTACCTCCTTTGGCATGTCTGTATCTACAGAACCGCTTACCCAACTTTTGATTCAATTTGCTAAGTACCTTCTTTAGAGCCAGTTATTCATGAACTGGATGTGTATGGAGGCTACTGTCTGTCTGTATTTCACATTTACATTTGTACTTCTACTGAGGACTCCTTGTCTAATTCAAACAGAATTTGCTATAGGCATTCTTTAGCACATGTAACTGAATGTATATCACATTCTAGGGATATCAAATCGTATTGTGTTTTGTATTTGCTCTTACTAGGACCGAAGTCATTGTATTTTGCATCTTGCTCTTAATTGTACTGTAATTCTTGATATGTATTTTTTTGTGTGTAACTGTAGGTTTCCCTGGGTAAGGGCTTCTGCTAATAAATAAATAAATAATATATGAAGGCTGTCTGCCTGACCACATGTTACATGTGTATACCCAGAGAAGCTGCTATTCAATTTAACGCAAGTTATAGAATATCCAAACCAAGCTGTTTTACAATTTAACCCCCTCCCAGTTTAAATATGTTTATACCTTCAGCCTTTTTTTATATGGCAGAATAAATTGAAGTCATTCATGCATATGCTATCATGTACATAATCATAAAATCAAGCAGGCAAACATATTGCCAAATATAACACTGAAGAAGAATTTGTATTTTGTATTTATTTAAATAGGGAATACACAAACAATCTGTTACAACAGAGATTATGAAGCCTTACTACAGTAGCTGAGGGAAAGCATTAATGCTAAAGGTAATACAGGATGGATTTAAACCAGAAGATATTACAGGAGCTTGTACAAACATCACTTTTCAGTATGTTTGTTTTGATTTTACCAGAAAATGCTTATCCAAGTCCCTTATCCACCACCCCATATAAAAGACTTGGATAACTAAGATATCATCTATAAAAAGACAATAAAAAGTAACATCACAGAGCAAGAATCTTAACTTTTATTACATTACATATATGAAATGCTGTAACTAGTTCCATTCACATCTATGCAAGGTTAATGTCTGATACGTGCAAAATCAGCACACACACACACACACACACATGCACACACACTCTCACATTCCTATTAATGGAACCATTTTACCATTTATGGTGGAATCCACATCACCCAGTGATATATTTATATGAAACAAAACTCAATTCAACATTGAAGACATTGAAAAGTTTGTCATTTATTACATTGCTTCAGATGTTTCTAACTCTTACCAGAACTTCCAGCATGTTTTCTCGGTTTAAATAAGGTGACTTATCAAGTACTTGCACAAGCAGCTTTGACTGATAAATGAACCTTCAAACCTGGTTTTATAAAAATCTGAACTGCCTTGAATGTAACCATTTAAAGTTGAAGAAAGTAGAGAGAGCACCTCGTAGTTAACTGGAAGTCCTTCCTATGCAAAGGTGACCTCTGTTGTGATAAGTAAAGCTGACTCCTCAAGCCCTGTTATCAGCTATTTGGTCATGAACGATTTCTCATTTCGATGTGACGGAGAGCTGGAAATTGGATAGATACTGAATGCAGCTCCTTTAAGCACCTTCCTCTAGTGTTTTCAATAGTTTAAAGGAGTGATAACCAAGGTGTTAAAATCCATTATGTTTGCCTCATATTAGCACTCGCAACATATCCACTCTTTTCTTGTGTTAAAGATATCTTTGTTCTTTGATTGTTTAATTACTTTTTTTTTTTTTTTACACAACTTTATTACACAAAACGAAGTTTGGGTCAGTTTTGATGTACTTATTACAATCAAACCATGTGACCCAACAACACAGGAAGTGACTGAGTACCATCTGATTTTACCTGGTTGCTAAAAATGCGGTATATGTAAAGAATGGTGTTCACCTGGCGGTCTGCACACACTATCAAATATGCACTTTGCCATCATTAATCCATTAATTATATAGAAATGCATTCAAATGAAGAAAAGAGCATGGAATTGGGTGGGATCTGGATACTAAGTGGGTGCAAACATTATAATGTGATGTAAGGATTTTGCCTTGCAATTACAGACCTTCCAAAAACTTTACACTTCTTCTTACATGGTGCAGACCATTGTAGAAGCGAGTAACACACCTGCAGAGACCTATCATTGGCTTCAGGATGGCTGCTGTGGTTCACTTCCTGATGCTGCGACACTTGGCTCTTGTTGTGGAGAGGCAGGAACATGTTCGAAGGAGAAGGGCAAGACAAAGAAGACCCTGCATATTCAATCCCAGGGTATCTTTGTTTGGGATGCCGGAGGATGCAGTGCTAAAGTGTTATTGTATCACTCTGAAGGTCCTCCTAGACCTAATAGCTAAATTGAAGGATGCACTGGACCCCAGTGCCAATATAGAGACTGCTATCCCTGCATATGTGAAAGTGCTGTGTTCTCTGCACTACTTAGCCTCTGGTTCCTTTCTGACCACAGTTGGAATGTCTGGAGGGATAGCTTAATCCATCTAGGAACATTTCTGGATGTCATGCTGAAAAGGGCAGGCCAATACATATAATTTCCTAAGGATACTCACATAACTGATGCTGGCTGAGGCTTTTCCAAACAATTCCATTTCATGCTGAGTGACCTCATCAGTAAGCCCTCTCAGCTCCTTTTCAGAAAACGTTTCTTTTTTTTCCATGCGCTATGAGGATTTTGCTGCCCGCCTCTCTGCTCTCTGCACTCCTAACTCTGCAAGTGCAGCCGCTCAATAGACCGATGTGCTCATTGAGACCCTCAATATCATAAATGAGGATCATTACTTGTGCATGTTGAGTAATTTGCATTGCTCTTAAGCTTACATAGGGCACAGTGGAAAAAAAATGTGCCTGGCCACAATGCAATTTGAATTTTGCATCCACAATTATTTGCATTGAACCTATACTTACATCAACCCCTTAATGTACATTTATTTATTGTTTAGTGATGTAAAAGATATGCAATGGCAGTGAAATGAATACTTTAAACATCCCCCTTTATAACACTGTATTTAAGATATCAGCGTTCCTTACAAGTATGCTAGGGAAACAGCATTAAGGGACACATGCATTATAATTGGTTCTGCAGTGAAAAGGAATGCCTTATAAACAAGTGAGCAATGAACTTTAGTTTCACTTATCTTGTGAAAACATTCCTCTCAATATAGCTCACAAATTGTCAAACTCCACATTGGAGGGTAATATTGAGAGAGGCATGCTCTAAATATTAGTGTAGAGTAAAGGAATACTCTGCTTTTTCCCGTAATGATTTCAAATCAGAACCTTCTGCAGTGGATTTCTTTTCTTTTTCTCTCCACAATATGATGCCAATAGAGAATGCAACGCACAGTATCAACTTTAGCACATCAATTATTAAAGGGTACAATGCTAATGTGTTTAATTAATTAGTAATAGTCCAAGGGGGGTGGGGGGGGGGGGGCATTTTAATAATGTAAAACTTTTAGTTGTGTTTCAATAATTATTGTACACACACACCACTTTCATAATTCTACTGTTGAATCCCAAGGACTCCATGGTATATTATGAATTTAAATCTTGTGTTGTAAAATAACTGTATCCATTTACATACCTAATATTTATAATGTACATATTACACATTAATTATATAACAGGCATGCTGGTGATTTTTATCTAGTTCAATTTTGGAATATGCAAAATATGCTATGACAGGGTCTTGATCTGGTGGTCCTCCATCCACACCTTGATTGACCTGGCTGTGTGGCATGGAGCATTGTTCTGCTGGAAAAACCAATCCTCAGAGTTGGGGAACTGTCACAAAGACAGCCAAGTGGGCGGCGTTAGAACCAGGAAAAGGAATGAAATACACAAAACACAGGACGGATGAAATGAAATGATGAAGACGCCTGTTGGCGCCGGTTTATTACAAAATAAAAGGTTTAAACAAACACGAAAACACAGGACCCGGCACTCTACGCCAAAATAAATAGACAAACAAAAAAACAGACTAAACTTAACAAAACGGTGCACGGACAGACACTGACAAACACGGTGAGCAGATACTTTGTTATTATTATTACTACTTTACTTATTTCCTCCGTCTCCAATCCCGTTCTCCGCTCACCGAACACCCAACCAACCGTATGTGACAACGTGCATCTATATATACTATTGTGCTGGGATTCAATTACCAATTAATTATTCACTTGAATCCCAGCACGTGAATTAATAAAGTGCAATTCCCCGTGCTCACATATTACTACATTTTACTTGCACGTGAAGTGCTGTGCAATCCTCGTGCCTAAATACACATATACATTTTTAAACACTCGTGTTACACAGACCCGTTTATATCCCGTGTACCAATGTCTATACACCAACATTTAAACACACCACACGCAACACATAACAGATAATATACACAGGGGCGGGCACTTTGTTACAGGAACATTGTCAGAGCAGAAGGAAGCAAGTTTTCTTCCAGGACAACCTTGTACTTGGCTTGATTCATGCGTCCTTCACAAAGGCAAATCTGCCCGATGCCAATGCTCCATGCCACACAGCCAGGTCAATCAAGGTGTGGATGGAGGACCACCAGATCAAGACCCTGTCATGGCCAGCCCAATCTCCAGACCTGAACCCCATTGAAAACCTCTGGAATGTGATCAAGAGGAAGATGGATGGTCACAAGCCATCAAACAAAGCCGAGCTGCTTGAATTTTTGCGCCAGGAGTGGCATAAAGTCACCCAACATCAATGTGAAAGACTGGTGGAGATCATGCCAAGACACATGAAAGCTGTGATTGAAAATCAGGGTTATATTGATTTCTGAACTCTTCCTAAGTTAAAACATTAGTATTGTGTTGTTTAAAAATGAATATGAACTTATTTTCTTTGCATTATTCAAGGTCTGACAACACTGCATCTTTTTTGTTATTTTGACCAGTTGTCATTTTCTGCAAATAAATGCTCTAATGACAATATTTTTATTTGGAATTTGGGAGAAATGTTGTCAGTAGTTTATAGAATAAAACAAAAATGTTCATTTTACCCAAACACATACCTATAAATAGTAAAACCAGAGAAACTGATAAT
The DNA here is from genome assembly GCF_017654505.1 of Polyodon spathula. Classification (NCBI taxonomy): domain Eukaryota; kingdom Metazoa; phylum Chordata; class Actinopteri; order Acipenseriformes; family Polyodontidae; genus Polyodon; species Polyodon spathula. The sequence continues at coordinate 15,812,481 of NC_054558.1, read as the reverse complement.
TTTGCAGTGGTCTCTTAATTTTTTCCAGAGCTATATATATATATATATATATATATATATATATATATATATATATATATATATGAACTGCTCGCCATCTGTCCTGGTTTTCCTCTTTGAAAAGGTGTGTGCGCTTGGAAGGGAGTGTGCATGTTCAAGTAGCTACACAGCCAGCTAGTTACCAGCAGAAGCCATTTCACACACAGCTGTTAAACACAGCTTTCTTATTTTTCATTCAAAAGAATATATTAATGCAAAGGCTTATGTGGGGGGAAAAAGATGGTATCTTCAGTTTTCTATTGCCCTGAATGTGACCTCAATAAGACAAGCCTACAGTCTAAGAAATATTGTGATCTGACAGCAATGCAAGAGGAATGTACAGTCAGAAAAAAACTGCCAATGCTGAGCGCTCCCTGCTCTGTGCAAACTGGAATACTAAATTATTGTCCTTTTTATTTGCCTATTATGTGCCAACAGAAGACATAGTGACTTAATATTCCAATTTGAGATATACACAATACACATGGTGTACCAAACATTATTATTATTATTATTATTATTATTATTATTATTATTATTATTATTATTATTATAAGTAGTATTGATAAGACCAAGCTCACATTTAATTCTACTTGCATTAAACTTATATATCTCAAGTAAGAGTGGGCTGATACTCATACTAGTAATTGCCTTTAAGAAATATTTATTAGTGTGTTGATTTCAAACCTGTCCGGACCTTTACATATGAGCAACAAGCTGAATGGAAGATGACAATGAACCTATCAGTTGACAGCCTCTGTACAGCAATATGGCAGTAAAAATGTCGGTAAGCTTTTGAAACACAACGTGGAAGTTACTTGCCATTGATTGACATTGGATTGTAAAGCTGAGGGAAGGACAGCTTTTCTGGTTTTGACAGCAACACATTAACACTAGAACTGCCCAATAGCCATTTTGATGGTTTTCACTTTTAAAATTTAAATTACTCTGCGTGTGTGAGTTTTACATTCTTGACTTTTCAAAAATAAAAAAAAGTTATAATTCCCTCTACCTAGAACTGCCACAGCAGTCATTTTGACTGCCTTTTACAATACATGTTCTTATTTTGAATATAACCTACAATATTCTATCTTATTTTTATATACAAGCCTGTTGTTATCTCTATTGGACCTGGCGGCCATAAATTATTTTGTTTTGTACAAGGAATGCACCGTGGAAAATATCAGTAGGAGAGATTTAATCTTGAAGCTAGCCACAGTGCTCCGGCAGAACCATTTTGATTAGAAAACTGCAAAACAGCAGACTGCTGCAGCTCAACCTGGATTCTGTGCTGACACATGCAAGAGGAAACATACTACTTTCGTTTTCAATTAAAAAGTTAGAAGATAAACCCTTTTATGTTTAATTGTTCATTTAAATACGGCGTTTGGCTGTGCTTGAATAAAACTTGAATTGTATCCAATAATTTGTCTTTCATTTTAATATTGATGTTGTTTAATATGTAACCCTCAAAATGACTGCAGGCAGCAGTTCTAGTGTTAATGAATGGATTTATTTATTAAATATTTCTTAAACACAATTACAAGTAATATATTTAAAAGTAGTACAGAAAACTAAAAACTGGTTTGAATGATCAAGTGCTTGTAAAATGATACTCAATTTCTTACCAGCAGCACTGTGCTAGTAGTTGGAGTGGATAGAGATCAATCCTAAAGCTCTAAGGCCATTCCAAGGCGTAATGACTTTTAGTTTTCAAATAATTAGGATATTGTCACACAGCTGACTGCCAGGTCAGCAAATCATTAACCCCACTGCTAAATATGCCTTCATTTTAATTGCTTGCTTTAACACCTCCGGTTACTTGAACTGAAATTAAAGTTACAGGAATTTTACACGTGGCCACAAGGCCTAAAACTGCAGGAGTAAGCCTTTGACATTCTGAATGAACTTGTGGAACACCAGCCAAACAATCATCAATTCTAAAACTGTCTCGCCACAAGAACCATTACACTATGTAACGCAATTTTTGTTCCTGGGTAGTAAGTGTTATTTCCTAATTGCTTATGCCTCAAAAGTATAGAAAATGGCTATTATTCCCCACAAACTTTGCTTTTGTGACCAGGACAGTGATATTTCAAAATATCACTATTTCCAATGGGAAAATGGGCAAATGTGTATCTTTTCGTTCACATAAAGTCAGAAAAAAACAAAAAAAAATTGTTACATAGTGTTATCAGATAGGGGGGCCTTGCCCTGTCTTTATCTTTATCACAGTTCACTATGTATGTAAGGCTTTGTTATTTATTTCAACGACACAAGGATACCACATAAAATTTAAATAAATTACAATAATGCATCATTAAAAACGTTTTGCCAAAGGGGAAAGCCTTAATAATGTACAATATTGTAATAATTCGTGACCTGTACGTTTTTTCATATTGTGATTTTAGAGGTGTTCAAAATGACACACTGTTGTGGTTGTTAATGGAATGTACCTTACGTGTTGGCTTAAATAGTGGTGATGTTTGAGACACTGTAGAAAAAGCTCCTACATGTTGTAAATGACAGACATCCCCTTCAATTGTGAATCCTTTTCTTGTTACAGCAAGTCAAATAGAACATTTCTGCTATCAGGGCTCTGCTGTCAGTGATCTGAAAATTGCTTCACTTGTATTGCATTAGACCTACAACACTTTCTATATTATCTCACCAAGAACTGGACTCTCACACTGCCATGAACCACATGGCCCTTTACCTTTCTATGCTTTTGCTATGCTATCCTCTTCAGGGATCTTGGAATTCTGTTGTACAGTTGCCAGATTCCCTGGGAGGATTACAAAATAAAAACATGTCCAAAAGTTTACTGTAGTACATCATGGCAAGCACGAAGCAGACTTGTAGTAAAAAATAGTGAAAGCATGGTAAATAGAATATTTATTATATAGGGCCTTGTATATGAATCTCAAAGTTCTAAGCAAAGAACACCCTGCAGGACTTGCATTGCTGTATACTGTGTTGCCTGTATATAACCTTAAGCCAGATTGTTTTCATATGCACATATCATGGGTCTCAAATCAGCTCTTATGAGCTTCGTATTGTACCCAGATCATACTCTCGCCTCATTTTTGGTTCCCACAAATCACTGTTATAGGAGGGAGCATGATCTGGATACACAGTTATGATTATTGCAGAAATTCTCTTCCTCTTTGTGAGCACCCAGAGCATACATTTAGATATTTATATTGTCCGCTCATTTAAAACCCATGATGTAAATCAAAACAATCGACATTATGTTGAAATTTTTTTTTTTTATGTTTTGTTTTGGTAATACACTCTTCCAATTGCGATGAAGTAGTCTCCGATTACAGCGATACAACTTACTCGAAGACACAAGGTGTTAAAGCAGAACATAAAGCCAATGTAAATCCATAGCACTGAACAAGGGCTTAAGCTTGATCAATCAGTATTTCTCTACACACACCAATCCAATCAAGATAAATAGGGTAAAATCCTAAAATCGTATCCCCTAATTATAACAGTGGCTTTGAAATCGGGGACCTATGATACTAGGTTTAGTTCTAAGCTATGTAAAGAAGGGTATTGCAAGGTTTTAATATTCCTGCTTTTCCCCTCTGTAATCAGCCTGAACAGTCCTGTAATAGGAAACAATAAATTCATTTCTTTCCCCACTTCTGCAGAATGCTCTCTTCTCCCTTCTGCCTGGGTGCTATTGGCTGCTCTTAAATGGAGTGAAGCACTATTCAATAGGTCAATCCACTTCATCAAGTCGCCTGGCTTGACCTTTCGCAATGCGAGGCAGCGCAATTTATACTGCGAGCCTGGCTGCCGCTAAACGCAACGCTCATCCAATTTTCAGACGGGGAGAAAATGAGGCAGGGGAAGGACTAGCAAGAAATTCTGATGGATTTTAGATTAGTTTCTCCATTCCTCTTTGAGAAATCTAGGCACTGTTAGCCTTGGACAGCCTGCAAAAAATGCATTGTGGGAGTGGATGCTTTTAACTGGAAAACAAGGGAACTGGGCTTTGCTTTCCTCCTGGTAATCAATAAAATTGTATATATCTCACAGCTGGATCATTATCTAAATAAATGGAATGTGTCCAGTGGCTAAGATGTGCTACTCCTTGTCAAGGAGAGTCGAATGTAAATATATCATTCGTCTTCTCAGACAGTTCATTTGCCACTGTACTATAGACCGGTAGGCATATCAGCAGCACTTGTCTTGTTGTCCTTCTTGTACCGTCTTATGAGTTGATCATATTTTGTTTTGGTTGCTGCTACTTCATTGTCTGGATTGTTTCATATGTGAACTTGCATTTTGAAATTAAACTGTTCTTAGGTGTATACTTATGGGAACTATACAACCAATTGTAAATATTTTTCCTACACGTTAACACTTATGCATATGTAATGCCTGACATATATTCTGTATATACAAGTTATTCAGTCTTGCATGATGGGCAAAACAACAAATGTGACAGACCTTTACAAGTGTATCTTTATTCAAAATTCTGATAAGTGATGGACTGTTCTGGATAATAAACTGCGCAATAAATTAGAAGCAGTAATCATTGCACAATGGTCACATGTAGGCTGTCACTGCTGGCATTTTCCCACAGGGGAACTGAAGGAAAGGGGGTATCCTCTGATCCCACAATCAAACCAATTGCCTCTTTACACCCGGTATGGATGTCAGAGACTGACCAGGAGGTCAAATGCCAGCCCTGCAATTGAGTCAGCTGTAGTGCTGTGATGAGAAACGTTCTTTACCGATTTTGCCGGAAGTTCCAGAGCCAATACAAGGTTCCCTTCAGCTTCCCAAGCAAAGACTGGCAACTTTGCACTGCTAGGATACAAACCTGCACTCCCCTGGCTTTATGACTCTCTGCACACCACACAATCATGCATTTACCTGATAAGCAACTCAGGGATCCCACCTAAACCTGGTAACTTTTTTAAAAGCCTGCATGCATGTTGGTATAGCAAGATAGTACCAAGGTAGCAACCAGGCAAGAAAATCGATTCCATACAAACAAACTAAAGGGTACTGAGCATTCATACTGAATCTGCTTTCAAAAGAACCTGCCCTACAAAAGAACAGTTAAAATGAACAGCAGAGTATATTAGAGATAAAAGACAATGTATAAATATTGCGAATGTATAAATATTGAAACTGAGTTACACTGCTTGCTTATGTGAATACAATTTTAAAAAGTGATTACCATGGAAATGTGAAGGGTGTTAACTTGTATTAGTGGCCAGCACTGTCTTAGGAGTTTACACAGTAAAACAAACAGAACTTGAAAAACACAAATGATTTAACTTGTTTTCATTCATGTCCTCAATGTTTTTAAACCAGAGTGTCTAAAAAAGTATCCAGGGACCTCCATCGTTGAAAAATATGATTATTCAGAAGATTACTTGACTAGTCTTACGAATATAAAGTCTGATTGTGCTCTGATGCTTGCTTTATTGTACTTCACTAGGAAATACTGTAGTACATGCAAATACATTTAAAGCGCCACCCCTTATTGTGAAGTGTTACACGTTAAAGGCTTGTTTCTCAATGTACCACAAACAGCATTAAAAAGGCTCTTTAGAATTAGCTGCCACTGTTGCCAGACCACAACCCCTAACAGTTCAAAAGCCCTCAACTCTGAATAAAGTTAGATTATTCTCTGTGCCTCATGCATGTATAACAGTTGAATAATTATGAATGACCCTCTTAATTCCACTTGGCTTGAAGAGCAAGTTTCTGACAGTGCTGTTTATTGACTTGAATGTCTGCCCCATTACCTCGCGTCGCAGTTCTAAGAAGCGCTGTGTGTGTATGTGTGTTTTTTCTTCTTCTTCTATTTCTGAGACAGGCTGGCCCTAACGTCTGTGGAAACTGGCCCCAGCTACCCACTATAGCATTACAAAGTTATCTCTTTTTTTTTCCATTGGCTACGTGGGCTGGTACATGATCTGTTTACCAGGTTGAATCCCAGGAGAGCAAATAAATAAATAAATAAATGCATACATTTTTTCAAAGATACATATTTTGGTACTTTGGGGTAGGCTGGGTGAAGCTTTCCGGGTTGGCTGTTTTAGAAACATCCTTTAATCTGAAAAATAAACAACTATTGTTTTCCATATTCCTAAAACTGAGATACAGTGTAGCTCTACAGTAGCTGTGGAGTAACATCACTGAAGTGCTTGACTGCTGGCACGGTCACCTTCTTGTTGGGGTAGCAGTTCTAGCAGAGGTCTGAAAATGCTACGACTAAAAACAACAACTGTTGCAATTTCTAAATAGAGTCCATTATCTGAGATTATACAACCACTGCTCTCCCATTGTTTACTATATAGGTAAGCTGTTTAGTTATTAACATACATCCCCCGCCATGGCTGTAAATTCTATATTAGAGCTATCTGTACGATGAAAAAACAGTATTACAAAAATAGTATAGAATAAGAATTAGCAATGGACAGATAAAAAAGTCATTCTTAAAAGTGCTGGGTGATACTGTATCAATACTATAGCTATGGGTAAAGGAAGTGGTTGGAATGCACCATTGCACGTGTTAAAACTATATTTCATTATTCAATTTAATTAACAGAAACTACAAAGTAGAGGTATTTTACAAAAAATATCATACAATGCAGTATTGTCAGCTGTGATGGTATAATTATTTATACTTAAACTGCTGTGGTTAATGTTAAGCACTTCAACACCATCACGTACGTCAAATGAAAACCCACTTACAGTACCATACAGTACCTGCTTACGTCAAGTTTCCAACTCTATTCTATGATCGGTTATCTGTCTAGCGTTTCTGTGGAATGTGCAGTGAAAGTCGGGAGAGGGTCAGTTGACATTTGTATCCAATTGCGTGATTCCAATCTACCTGTGGGCGTTTAGAAGACTGAGATTGCGGGAAGCCATTCAACTTTTACAAGTGTATATATATTTATCACTCAGCGATGATGATGAAGAGGATGTGGAGCCAGGAATAATACAAACTGTACAAACAAAAGAGCATGCAGCTACCTTACAGGTAAGCCAGCTGCAAACGGGAGGCTGTTTGGTATGAAATGGCAGTGCTGTGACGAAACACTATCAGAACACAGCACTGGGTACAGGCAATGAAGCAGGTGTCTGCAGCAGCCAGATCCATCACAATGCCTGCGCAAAGCAGCTGTGTACAAGCATTTGTGACTATCCCTCAAACACAAGGGAAGCAGAGACTGCAACAAAGGTGCAGGGTCTGCTATGAAAATGAAAACAAAAGAAAGGACAAGAAAAATGTACAGTGGTTGTGAAGGCAACCCCGGGTTCTGTTGTACTGAACATTTCAATATATGGCACAGAGCAAGTCGATAATGGCACACGTTTTTTATTTTATAATTACTGTTTACTGATTATTAGTGTTATTAGCCGTGTTTTTATTTTCATTGTTCAAAAAATAAAATAAAAAAACATGTTTTTATCTCTATATTGAACATGGGTATGTAGTACAACAGGAGCATAAAGGTTAATGAAAAACACAGTTTAGGTATTTATTTGTGTTTTATTCATCACATTTTAATGCAATTACAGGTTTGAAAACATTTTATTACAATTTTTAAAAAATCTGGTACCTGGTAAGGGGTTTTACTTTTACATCTGGAGTTGAAGTGGTTAATAAGCAAGCTGACACCAAATGGAACATGATTTGAAAAATTAAAATAAAATAAAAGGTTTGGTCTGGGGACATTTTACCAGAGTAAAAATTCACAATTTTCAATAAAAGACTGAATTACATGAAAAGCACAGGGACAATGATAACCACCAGCAATACATAAGAACATAAGAACATAAGAAAGTTTACAAACGAGAGGAAGCCATTCGGCCCATCTTGTTCGTTTGGTTGTTAGTAGCGTATTGATCCCAGAATCTCATCAAGCAGCTTCTTGAAGGATCCCAGGGTGTCAGCTTCAACAACATTACTGGGGAGTTGATTCCAGACCCTCACAATTCTCTGTGTAAAAAAGTGCCTCCTATTTTCTGTTCTGAATGCCCCTTTGTCTAATCTCCATTTGTGACCCCTGGTCCTTGTTTCTTTCTTCAGGTTAAAAAAGTCCCTTGGGTCAACATTGTCAATACCTTTTAGAATTTTGAATGCTTGAATTAGGTTGCCGCGTAGTCTTCTTTGTTCAAGACTGAACAGATTTAATTCTTTTAGCCTGTCTGCATATGACATGCCTTTTAAGCCCGGAATAGTTCTGGTCGCTCTTCTTTGCACTCTTTCTAGAGCAGCAATATCTTTTTTATAGCGAGGTGACCAGAACTGAACACAATATTCAAGATGAGGTCTTACTAGTGCATTGTACAGTTTCAACATTACTTCCCTTGATTTAAATTCAACACTTTTCACAATGTATCCGAGCATCTTGTTAGCCTTTTTTATAGCTTCCCCACATTGTCTAGATGAAGACATTTCTGAGTCAACAAAAACTCCTAGGTCTTTTTCATAAATTCCTTCTCCAATTTCAGTATCTCTCATATGATATTTATAATGTACATTTTTATTTCCTGCGTGCAGTACCTTACACTTTCTCTATTAAATGTCATTTGCCATGTGTCTGCCCAGTTTTGAATCTTGTCTATATCAGTTTGAATGACCTTTGCGGCTGAAACAGTGTTTGCCACTCCTCGTATTTTTGTGTAGTCTGCAAATTTAACAAGTTTGCTTACTATACCAGAATCTAAATCATTAATGTAGATTAGGAATAGCAGAGGACCTAATACTGATCCCTGTAGTACACCACTGGTTACCAAACTCCATTCTGAGGTTTTTCCTCTAATCAGTACTTTCTGTTTTCAAGATACAAGCATGCATCAACCTACCTGCAGAGAGAGGCCCACGCGCAAGCCTCTGGCTCTGCTGATGGCAAGACTGCTGAAGGACAGGGTTTAATAAATAAAAAATAAAAACAAACATGTTTTGTAATGTTAACTTGACTTTTTTACTTCATGACATTCAATGATTCAACGTCTACTCTGTACTAAATTAATCATTAAGCTTCATGCAGCAGAACGTGTAACAGGAGGTATGTACCTTATGATATGTTACTTCATGCAAACATTTATTTATATCATACATTTATCCAATGAAGACATCATTCATTGATTCATTACAATCTGTATGTTTAACCGCTTTTTTGGAAATGATGCATAAGTTGGACATTTTGCATACTGTACTTGTATTACACTTCCTGTTCATAAAAGGACACGATTGTTATTTTTGTTACATCTGATCAATTCTGGTATTATGTAAGTATTCTTTTTACCCAGTGGCAAGCTGATAGAAAGTATAATAGTTTAATAGTTTAAACGGCTACACTATTATATTCTCAATAACCTATGCCATAAAGTTTTACTACCAAGATCCACGACAATTGGATAAGAAGTTACGCCTCCACTATACCTTCATCCCCAGTGGGAGATCAAAAAAAAAAAAAAAAACTATAAAAAGCTGTAGTATAATAGTGACAATGGCACTGCTGTTGTATGGAGTTCCATTTTAACCTTGTAACTCTCCATGGCAATGCCAGTATCCATTAATTACATACGACAAGTGGAATCTTTCTGCCATTGACCTTCATTGGGATTCAAAATCTTGTTGCCCTGTCACAAATTCACACTGACAGGATGGAGTTCAATGACAGATGCGGTTGTCAAACTAACACAACACATAAATGACTTTCTTTTTTTTTATTAAAATCTGGTACCTTAACAAACGCTTTGGATGTGCTTGGATCAGCAGACTCCCTCTTTAATCTAAGGCTAAAGGTTTGGAGAAAATTCATGGACATGCACAGCGTTTATTATGTTCACTGTATAGCATGTGACAGGGCGGGTGGGCAAGAAGAGAGAAGAGGGGTGCTTTGACATCTATGATAAAACCCCTCACCCCTCAGAATGTAATCTTGTTTAAGAACACCTTGACTGGTAAAAATGAAACTACCCCGAATTACAATAATTTAACTCATGAATTATTTAAAGATCCTAACAAGAAGTGTAAACCCCCCAGCAGGAGAGTTGTGAAAGCAGAGGCCTCAGCGTTTTTACCTCAAAGATGGGGACCACCCCCACCCCCCAAAAAAATGCTGTTTTGGTTATATAAAAAAAAAAAAAAAAAAAAAAAAAAAAAAACAATTTGCTTGTTTTTAACATCCTGGTGCCTGAACACAATGCCTACTAATGCCTGAAAGGACCTTGTGGCTGTGAGTAGCACACCAACATAAAAAATATCAACAGTTCTATAACATGGATTCTCACAATTGATTCTAGCAGAGTGAAATGCTTTTTTGATTTTGCAACGCAATCTACACCTGCTACAGTGGGATAGTAACTATACATTGTGAACCAGTGCAATCCACATATCTGCTTGGTTGTAAAATAAAACTTAACAAAAATACATAATAATAATAATAATAATAATAATAATAATAATAATAATAATAATAATAATAATAATAATAATAATCCTGGCTTTTCAAATAAACATGGTTCCTCTTTTTTGTGCTACTTTACAATATGCTATGCTAAATTAAGAATAGGTTTTGAACAAACAAATAAAGAAAACAATGTAAAAAAAAATAAAAAATTCTATTTAACTGCTAGCTTTAGCCTACCCTAAAAGTTTTGACAGCCGGTTATGCAGGATTTATTTATTTTTTTAGTTGTTAACCATTATTTTGTTGTCCTTGCTTTTAAGCCGGGTCAATCCACATTGTTGTTTGCTGCTAAAACAGATTGGCCCATGTGATCATTGAAAGTAAAAGGGTGTTGTAGTCGGGTAATTGACCTTTATTCAAATGCCCTAAGCCACCTGTTACATGTTGCAAGTTTTTACCTCTTTTTAAAAAATTACGATTATACACTCTGAGCTAATGCATTGAGTAAATAAAGGCTATCCTTAAAATGTAGAGTTTACAATTAAAACCATATTTTTATTGCTTAATAATAGGTCAGAAAATCTCTCATTTTGTAATTTACTCCCTTTGCCACCTGCTGAGTTTGGACGTGGCTGCTGGGAAATGTAGTCCCTGGCTGGCCTGTAGGTATTGCTTCTGTCCTGCCTGAGTCTTCTGGACTACACAGGGAGGTAAAAGCTGTGTTTATTTCAGGTTTACTTCCTGTACAAAATGTTTCTAACCCCTTCGAAACTCTTTTTATATCACAACATTTAAACCTTGTAGTTACTGTTAATACTTTTGTTAAAACAGAAATACAGTCAGACTGCTAATTACATTAGACTCAGTAATTGCTCTGCTTCCGGTTTTATTTATTGCTTTTGTAATAAAAACAACTTAATTACTACGTGACAGTATAGTTATTGCCCTTATAAGAAAGTAAATACAAAACAATTTATCCACCTCAAGCATGTAATTGTGTATTAGGTAAACACTATTATGATGTAGGCCTAATTCTATTAAACAACTCATTTTTTGACAGTATTGAAGTGTATTCACACTTCACATATTGATATACCTAAATAAATAAATACATACATACATAAATAAATAAATAAATACATAAACAATGTAAAATATATATGTATGTTTTAAAAATTCCAGAAAGCATCAAGGCACCACAAGGGGTGTGAGTAACCTTAGTTTAGCCTTTTGTGCTCTCTGTTTACTTGACACTTTGTTTACATTGTCTATAGTAGTTTTAGCTACAGACACACTAGCTTCTTCCTTCCTTTCTGTCAGTCTGTGGACTGTAGTACCATTCTCCTGCTAAGTACAACAGGGTTTGAAGCCATTTATAACTATGTATAACTTTATACTAGTTTAGAATGTGTTTAAATGTTATCCAAATGTTAAATGTTTAGAATTTTGTAAATTTGATCAGAAATATGCACATGAAATTAGTCTTAGTGTTTATACAGCAGTAACTATGCAGGGTTACTTTGTTACAAAGTGGTTAACAGTGTGCAGATGCAGGAATGCAGCAGTGAACAGACAGACAATGACAATCCAGATGCAATGATATTTTATTTGTAAATCCAATGGTCTGATGACACCAAACACAGTCAATAATAATGATAACAAGCAATATAGAGGCGTGTACTGCTTCGTTGTAATGCATGGGTTGGTCCTGAAATAATAACACTAATATCTTTTTACACCCACATGTAACACAAACACAATCACCAGTCCACAGCACATGCTCCAGTGCTTGTAGTGTAAATAGTTTATCGTGAAACAAAGTGCAGTGTTGTCCGGGTTTAGTGCTGGCCTTTAACGACATCTGCCGTTCATCTTAGCCGTCTAATAATAACAAACAAGTATCCTTTAGACACAACAAACAAACCACTCACTATTACAATACAGGTTCTCCTTCCGGTTCAGCTTTTAACCATAACAAGGAACAAATCACTTTGCTATACCCCCTTTTGTACAGTCAATCAACCGTGCAACCGCTCCTCCAATCTGTGGCTGCCATGGTGTTGACGGTGATTTAGTGTATTGTAGCTTGGTCCCCTTTCTAGATGACTGACTTCCTTCTAACCCTGGGAATTAATTCTCTGGCCATCCAGTCCAAGGCACTCTGTTCTTATTTACGCAGCGCCCTCACAGGTCTGGACAGAGATTTATCACCAAGAATCATTCTGTCTCTGTCACATTTATATACACATTAGTCTTATGACACAGCATTGAAAAGGTTAACATGAGGATCCGGCACCCTCTTTTTCCCAAAACTATGAAAATTGTCAGTATAAATCAAGAAGCTGTGTATTTGCACCAGTGATTTATAAGGGAGTTCATTCTTAACCTTTATTAGAAGAAGAATGCATTGCACTGCCTGGTTCCTGGTGATTTATTGAACTTAAACAAATCATCATATCAGCCTGTAGGATCTTGGGACCCTGAAGGCACATACACATACACAGCTATACTTCCTCACAGAATTGGAATCTCAGGTTGTTAAACTTTAGCACAGTTCACTTGTAAGCAGAGCCTTCAGTCTAGGCAAACCAACACCTCCTGCTTGTAAATTAAATTGTCCCTTTTACTACCTGCTGCTACTGTATGCTTCCAGTCACCTTGAGCTGGTTACGAATTCCAAGAATGCTCTATAAAAGATTGGGGGACATCTTTATACGCTCAGAAGAAAATAACAGTTCTAAAGTAAGCCAATGCCGGAGAATACTGCTTAACACATTGATAGATTAATTTATACTTATACCTTACAGTAATAGGCTGTGTTTTAAAATGCACCTTACCTTACAAGAGGGGTACTTTTCATGCATATTGTCTCGACCCATAGGTAGCACAATTTTGAATACATTTTTATTACTGCAAGTGTAAACATTATAAATCAAGCAACCACTGTTAGAGTCCTGCATCAGATCAGGTACCCGCAGTGCCTGTGGGTGACCCACAAAAGCAGTTCGGGTTTGGGTCGGAATGTGAATTTTTTTGTGGTTTGCGGTTCATGTGCGGATCAAAAAAAAAAATTTGGGGTCTGAATTTGCATCACCAAAAACATTTTCTGTCCTTTCAGCGTACTCATCTGTAACCCTTTCCCAAATAATGTATTAGAAGGTAAATGTACTGGTATTTTCTGCACTAAAGCAGGATGTGATTAGAGAGGAGTCAGCTGACTAAGCAGTGTTGTTCTCGCTTGTTACATAGTAAGATACTTTTATCACGTCTGCTTGGTGACATTAAAAATGTTTGTGGATGAGGTGAAACAAAAGATAGCGCAGGATTTATATCATGTAGTGGATAATAGTGCGAGAGGTAAATCAGTAAAGGACAAATACTTGTGAGTTCGGATAGGGTTGCAAGTCTTATTAAAGTGGGTCGGGTCTCGGTGTTGCAGCGGGTTGTGGGTTCCGGTTAGGTCCTGTAGTAGCGGGTCCCGGTCGGAAGTGGGATTTAAAAATCAGACCTGCGCAGGACTCTAACCACTGTTACTGATTTGTCAACATCCCAGTACATCTTTTCATGTGTACAGATGTAAATGCATAGAACATATTCACAATTCTAAAGTAAAAAGTGTAATAATTGTTTATAATATGATAATACGTCATGTATAGTCTGTCCCCTTATTATAAGAGCCATTTTACACAGTTTGATCAGGAAGAACCACCTACCAAAGTTTGGAATCCACCCCCAACTGATAAAGTGTGAATGGCCTTTGTATTGGTTACATTAAGAGATGTGGTTGTGTGCCAATTATCTACAAACAGAACATTAAGCTTGCAGAGGTGTGAGTGGCTAGAATCATGAAGGTAACTCAGCACTAGTACAGTTAAACTGTTGTTTTAAGTTGAATACCGTTTTATGTACTGTCTCCTTCCAGCAAAATTAAAAAACATTAAAAAATGTATCGAACACATTATGCAATAACAATTCCAACAACTTCTAGGTAATCATAGCAACAAACAAGGCGCATGTCTGTAGTATGGGTTACAGCTCTCCTCCAGGTATGAGTAAACATTTAGCATCTAGCCTAAAAACACTATGCGTTTAGTGTATCCCTTAAAAAAAGGAAAGAGACAGAAAATCAAACAGGCTTTGCTTTCTATTCACTAGTGGAAGTATGCTGAGGAGACGCTGCATTGTTGTTCTGACTTGTGAATTAATTGGGCTACTGGGATTGTCTTTGTTATTGTTTCATTATTTATATCAAAAATACTTGCTACGATCTCCCCTCTCTTTTATAAATATTTGAAACATTATCCATTATTTATCAAACGCCCTTTGTCATTTATTGAGGGCAGGCATTAATACATACATTTAAATTTGTTGCTAATATATTTTTAATATGCACACTTTTGCCTGTGGAACAAATAAGTGTGCTATTGGTGCTCTGAAAATAACACTGACATGTAATCTGTGTTTCGTTTAAGTCTGTGGCCATAAAAGAACATATCTGCTATTAAAGTGTTATACTGAAACTCGTTTTAAACAGCTAAGTAAGTTCCAAGCAGCGTAAACGATCCAGTCAGAGATATAACTTAAAAGCACATTGAAAAGTGTCCATGCAAAACCACCGGTTCGGTTTAGAATAGCATCAATATCTTTGCAGATGATTTTTTTTTTTCTTGCAGGTGACTGACCTCGTCTTTTCTTAACCCTTTGCAGTTCATTTATTCGGCACTTGTCAGACGCGTCAGGTCCAATTTACTTTCACATG